>NW_003852412.1:26167900-26426471 GCF_000181295.1 Otolemur garnettii
AAAAAAAAAAAAAGGACTGAGAAAGTCAAGAGACTTTGAATGCAGAATGTTATTAATGTGGATCATGAAACGATAGAATCATGATGTTAAGATGTAAGAAGAGAAAGATTATGACCCATGTCCTGAAATCACAGCAGAGCTGTTGGAGCTCTTAGACAAAAGCAGAATAATAATAATAACAATCTGCTGCATTCTTGAAGATACTATAAAAGGAGTTTGGGAGTAGTTATAGGAAGCAAGGGGTCTGCCCACTCCACGACCCAGGTAGCATCTTGGGCCAGTTCTCTGATCTCAGCTTGGCAAATTATGCTGGAGAGATCACCATACCAAAACCACTAGTTCCACCAAAAACTCAATAGAAGCCAGCCACTCACCACTAGTAACAAGTGTTCTCACTGGCCTCTAAACTGGCTGTGTTTGCATATGCTTAAGTTCCAATACACACTTAATATTCTGCAGGTAATCTCACCCTCTACTTAAACGAGATCAAGATTAATGGCAAGAAACTTCCTCAGTGTCTCTCCTGTTCCTCTTGATAATGCTTAACATCTTCATTCATCTCCTTCCCCTCCCATGTCAGGGACTCAGGACAAGTAACCTAGGGTCATTCATTTGTGACCTCATTCCATTCCTTCCTCATCCTGTGAGAGCCCGTCCCAGAGATTGCAATTATATAATTACATACCTTCTCTCTTCCCTCTGTCTTATCTCTACATATCTTCTCCCTCTCCCTCTCTCTCCTCCCCTCCTCCCTCTCTCTCTCCCTCTTCTTCTCCCCTCCTCCCTCTCTCTCTCCTTCTCCTTCTCCCCTCCTCCCTGTCTCTCTCCCTCTCCTCCCCTCCTCCCTCTCCTTCTCTCTCTCCTTCTCCCCTCCTCCCTCTCCCTCTCCTCCCCTCCTCCCTCTCCCTCTCCTCCCCTTCTCCCTCTCCCTTTCCTTCTCCCCTCCTCCCTCTCTCACTCTCCTTCTCCTCTCCTCCCTCATCCTCTCCTTCTCCCCTTCTCCCTCTCCCTCTCCTTCTCCCCTCCTCCCTCTCCCCTCCTCCCTCTCCTTCTTCCCTCCTCCCTCTCCTCCCCTCCTACCTCTCGCTCTCCCTCTCCTTCTCCCCTCCTCCCTCTCCTTCTCTCTGTCTCCTTCTCCTTCTCTCCTCCTCCCTCTCTCTCCTTCTCCTCTTCTCCCTCTCCTCTCCTCCCTCTCCCTCTCCTCTCCTCCCTCTCCTCCCCTTCTCCCTCTCCTTCTCCCCTCCTCCCTCTCTCTCTCCCTCTCCTTCTTCCCTCCTCCCTCTCCCTCTCCTTCTCCCCTCCTCTCTC
Organism: Otolemur garnettii; assembly: GCF_000181295.1. NCBI lineage: Eukaryota > Metazoa > Chordata > Mammalia > Primates > Galagidae > Otolemur > Otolemur garnettii. The sequence goes on from NW_003852412.1 coordinate 26,169,209, forward strand.
CCTCTCCCTGACCTGCCCTCTTCCCGCTCCATCTCCTTCTTCCCTCCTCTCTCCCTCTCCCTGTCCTGCCCTCTTCCTGCTCCCTCTCCTTCTCCGCTCCTCCCTCTTTCTCTCTCCTTCTCCTCTCCTCCCTCTCCCTCTCCTCCTCTCCTCCCTCTCTCTGTCCCTATCCTTCTCTCTTTCTCTCCCTCTTCCCCACCCCCCTCACCTTAAGACTGCAGACATGCAAAGGCGTCTGTGCACACCACAGAGCTCCTCAATCTGTATGCTCCCTTTTCCTACTTTCCTGCTAGATTTCTCAAAGGACCATTTTCAGAAGAGGAGCCATTTCCTCACTCTTTCATTCTTTGCTTGTTCCATTAACCTAGTTTCTTGCTCTCTTGATGGTGTAACAATAACCCCCAAAATCTTATAATTTTTTCTTCTCATCTTTAATTCCTCGGTCACATGGTTTCCACTGTGGCTTTCCTCCAGGGCCTTCTCCGCTCTCTCCAATTGCTCTTTCTAGGACTCCTTTGAAGGCTGATTTTCTCACCCTGCTTCCCTGTCAGAATTTTCCAAAGTTTTCCTCTTTGTTACCCTTATCTCTCCATGTTCTTTCCTTGAAAAATTGTCAATAGTCCCTTGGCTTTAGTTACCAATTCTAAGCAAATCCATAGGTTTATAGACATAAACCATCACCTACAACACAGCTTTCTCTCACTTAACTCCCCACTGGCCACGTCCTCCCACAGCCCCACAAACTCAACTCAGGGTCTCCTCAATTGTAGTATCTCTTCTTTTCCTCACATTCAAACAGATGCTAAACCCTGTGGGTTCTGCCTCCCTAATTCTTCAGAGGGTCATTTCTTCACTGTTCCCATCAGCACTCTCTTCACTGTCTCCCATCTTGTGGTGAAAGTGTCTTGGTAACAATACCTTCTTAAAGTGTGTCCTTTAGAATCAAATGAATCTACAGGTGGTAAAAAACAAACAAACAACAACAACAACAAAAAGAGACCTTTAGAGTTGAAGTTTTCTCTTGTCAGATTTGCCTTGAACTCTTTTCTTGCCTCAGACCCTGATCACATAAATAGCAAACTTTCAGAAATATTGCAAACAAAAAACATTGTTGAAATTTCTAGAATCTTTTTATTCTTCACCCATGGTCAATATTCAGGAACTGTCTAGACTTTATGGCTTCTTGGGGCTTGCCAGTCTCCCCTCAGGGCCCCCTTCCCTCTCTAAGCACTGTTCCTTTCTACTACTTCTCTAGCCCCTCTTTAAAGTTTTTTTTTTTTTTTTTCCATTGTGGTATTATGGAGGGAATTTGGGATTTGGAGTCAGAATGCACTGATCAAATCCTACCTCTGAAACCTACTTACTCTAAGACTTTAGACAAATGTTGTTGGGTTGATTTTAGTGTAATTTAGTTTCTTTTTTTATTTTGTGAAAATGAATGATAACACCTAACTAAGCAGGATTGCTAAAGATTAAATGAAATAATACGTGGAAGGTATGTGCCACACAGTGTGAACACTCAAGAAATATGAGCTGCTTCCAAGTTGATATCGATGTGTATTACTATCTGGTACTGATTAATATCTCTTGAGGAGTAACATTGTCCTGGAGACAATACCTGGGTGAAGGTGAATCTCTGGTGAACACAGTTTTCAGGTAAGAAGTTTCTTCCTAGCATTCTTTGAAACAATTCCTACTTTACTCCATTCTGTATGTCACATCATATAACAGCACAGAGAACTATTGTTATATTTTAAGTTATCAAAAGGATTTAATGTGTCATTTTTTTTCTAACCAGATAGAATCACGAGAGGGAGCAACTTTGAAAGAACGGCCAAGCCAGTGAAGTTAACTGAAAGCTGGAGGGCTGGGGCTTGGGTAAAACATGGCAGTGCTGCTGGACAGATGTCAGGGGACAGTCTGAGAGGCACAGAGGATGGGCTGACAGCTTTGGGTACCCCTTTATCTTCACAAAGATTCAAGGAGATGTGGGGGCCTGAGGATTGAAAACCCAGGTGGACAGTCTTTCTTAACTAGCCCTAATTAGTCTTGGCTGAGAAACCTCTCTTGTACATGAAAGCACACCAAAGATCCTTCAGTATTGTTTGTTCAAAGGTTCAGATGAGGTTTGGCCAGTACAGAACACTACAGACACTGCCTGTGCCCCCTTGGCATCTCAGGATGTTTAAGATGTAATCATGTGATTCATTTTCTAGGAGTTTATGACTATCAACAAAATTATCTCAGCCTAATGCTGATGTTATTGAATTCAAGGTAGGTTACATTTCCACCATTTATTTATCTTTTCCTTCAGGGTCATGTTCTAACTAAAATAGCGACCTTTAAAGAGTCTTTGGCACAGTGGTTGGGATCATAGACTATGAATCCAGATGGCCTGATAGTTTATGCTAACTCCATCACTTACCCAGGTACATAACTTCGGGCACTTCATTTAACCTCTCTCTGCCTCAGTTTTCTCAGTATGTAAAATGAGGATAATAATTCTAGCCACATGATATTATTAAGAGGATTAAACAAATTAATATACCTTAAGTCTTTAAATAGTGCCTGGTAAGTCGTCTTGTGTCAGCTAGTAGCCTGGCATATAGCAAATGCTGTATAAATGTTAGCTGTGCTAGAAGCTGTCAGAGTAAGTTCCACAGGCTATATTATTACTTTAAAAACAGTATACAGATCTATCATCCCAGAGGAATTTATTCAAGTGTGCCAGATAAATGTCTAAACACACTTACTCATCAAACCAGACACGAATTTATTCTGAAAATTGAAGAGAAGTACAATGAAAACCACCACTTTATTTTTTAACAGAAAATTGTTTAAATTTTAGTAACTTGTATAGAACTAAAATAGTTTATGAAAACATTTGGCAGACTATGATGTTGATCAACTTCAGAAGTAAAGTGAGAACAAAATAAAATGATTATTCAATGAATTATTGATTCACTTAAAAAGCAATTACCATACACCTTGCCTTGTACAGGGATCTAAAGAGACACATACAAATACACACAAAAAAGAAAAAACAAGACCAGTTTCCTATCTTTATGAAAGTTATAATTCAGTAGAAGAAATTCAGAAAAAAAACATTTTACTTTAGAGTATTGAGTACAATAATCAAGTTAAGAATGAAATAATTTAGAAATGTACAGATGCAGTGGTTCATATATGAGGGGCATTTGGGTAATGGCTTGGGGCTGGAAGAGGGTTGGGGTCACCAGATGAAGCAATCTTGGTGTAATGAAGAGTCTTGACACAAAGTCTGTATTGGGAGATGAGGAACCCTGGGAGGAGTAACCTCAGGTCTATATTTATTATCATAAAATGAGAAGAAGTAGAGCAAAGCTGCTTGTCCTGAATCAACACTGATTAGGGAGGATGTGGAGAAGGTCAGATAGAATGTCTCCACTTTTATTTTTGCAAAACCGCAGACCTTGAGCACAACTTCTGCCTCCAGCATCAAGAGACCTTTGGAATCCAGAAAATCTTGACTGCCACATATATGTTCTCTCTTGGAGGCCAGTTTTCTGATCTCCTCACATACAGAACTCACAGGCCATCCTCATGATTCTCTAGGTCTCTCAAGCAGGAAGTGAGTCTTATGTGAAAGATCAGAGTTCAGTTTCCCCTATAGGGGGGCTAGCTACAGGAAGGCAAGCACTTAGCCCTAACTTTGGGTTAGGTATCTGTAATGTAGGAAGGAAAAAAAAAAAAAACAATGACATCAATATTTTCTCTTATTCTTATATGCAAATTTTTTCCAGTTAAGTCCATGAATATAACAATAAATATATAGGCTTGACTATAAAACACAAACCGAAGTCTTCAAATTTAGTAAAAAAATTAATTACATCAAGGAATATTATTGTATATACACATACATATATAAATATATATGAAACTATAGCTAATATTTTGAATTCTCAGAAGAAAAATGTTCCAAAACTTTACTCACTAACTTAGGCAGCCCTTAACTTTACTCAGTAACGTAGGCAGACCTTTGGGGGGAATCATAAAACGTTTTGCCTTGGCTGTTATCAGTATGTCTTCTAACATGAGTTGTCAGGGCCACCACTTGGAGTTCCCTGGGGAGACACTCAGCAGGATGGGAAGACGTATGGCTCCTGAGGACTGCTCCCTCCGCCTTCCAGAGCCCTTCAGCCCCCTCCCCACAGCTCTCACACTCTTCTCAGGTAACAGAGATGCCTTCCTGGTCTTGTTCAGAGCTGTCCAGTCCTGATGAGCTAACTTATTCTTTCCCTTTAAATGAAAATCTGTGAGAAAATAAATTGCAAAATTATAATACAACCTGGGTAATACTAAGTGAGTTTTTAGATGTTATGAAGACTTTTCAAATTTATTAACTGTGACTAGAAATCAAAAACACAAATGAAGGTGTTTGGTAAATAGTAGGTTTCACAGTATAATTTCAAGACATAATGTACCAACAGACATAAACATTTTTAAAAGGCTAAGCTTTTTGATCATCATTAGGTCTCTGATACTTCCAAACTGCATATGAACTTAGGAAAATGCTGGGGGTTCACAGAAAATTTAAATACCACCTTATCTGTGGTAATTGGCTCACCCTGATGCTAATATTGATTGGCATAGAAGTTCAGATTATAGATATGTTAAGTCAAAAGTCACTTGCTGTAACTATTTACAAGAAATACTGCAAAGAGAGCTCTCATTCATTAGAAGAAAGTTTGAAATGGGGGAGACCCAAGTAAGAAAAACTATATAACTGTATGTGTGCTTTAAATTAAGCTTTGAGAAACTAGAGAACATTATCATGCCTTGGCCACATTAGCTAAGGCATCCGGCTAACATCAGACGCAGAGAAAAGTCTTTGTCCAATACAAACAAATGTCTTGTTTCCTTGTTTGCTTGTTTATTTCCTGTTTCTGAATGCTAAGATAAGCTTTTGAAAGCAGCTACTTTGCCTCTCATATTTACTTGGGTTGAGCACACCTATTCTAAGAATCCATAATATGTAAAGAATTCTTATAATTCAATACATAATATAAATTCTTGCTGTGGAAAAATAAGTAAATATGTTGACTAAAAATAATAAATACAAATGGCTAATAAATGAAAAAAAGTTAAACTTCAATTGAATAAAATATAGATGGAAAATACATGAAAATATTTGGTAAGTAATTTGGTAAATATTTATCAAAATAAATTAAATTAATTAACCCCTTTGGCCCAGTCATTCCACTTCTTGGGAAAGAATAGGCAATTCACACACACACACACACACACACACACACACACAAATAATATGTATATTGTTCTCAGTGTAGAGTTTCTTTCACAGAAAATTGGAAAAATTACCTGAATACAAATGAGATAATAACATAAATAAGATATGCTATATCCATATTAATTAATTATATGAGGCCATTTTAATTGTACTTTCAATCAAATGATTTGGAGAAATAAACATAAAATTGATAAAAATTAAAACACACAACAGAATACAATGCTGCTTATGTAGTTTTATCTTAATTTGAAAGTATCTCTTAGTTTATGTACATAGACAAATATTGGGAACCAAAATTAGCGGTGACTTTCTAGTGTTGCAAATTTTGTTTTTCTTAATATGCTTTTCCTTACTTTTTCTATTATCCACACTAAAAATTGCATTACTCTTTAAATTCTAAAAGTCAGTGAAAGTGATTACTGTAATTGCCAATTTGTTTACTTACAGATATAACTCAGAACTTAGTGTTAGGACTGCAAACACCTCATAAAAGGGCATATTGTCTGGTGTGCAAGGTTAAATTCTTTCTTTGCAGGAAATTGACTCACATAAATATTTCTACCTAACAAGCCATACAATCTTTTGATCTTTTTTATGTTTCCTTTCTTTTTTCTTTTCTTTTAGCACATCTGATCATTTATTTGATTTTTTATATATTTAAATGTAAGCATTTTATTAGTGTACTTTGCTACTATGGGACCAAATTCTTGCCTTAGGAAGAGAGAAAACTGATCCCTGACCATGAATGGTAACTGAATGCTCGGGCAGATTAGATTCTTACATTTCTTCATCATAACATGCAGATGTCCAAATATAACTAAATCAGGTTTACATTAATAACAAAAGGTCATCTTTGAGTATTTAGAACACAACAAAGGCTCAGACTTTCTTCTCAGCACCATGTAACTTTCATTACTATTGATAGTATGTGTGCTTGGAAATTGTTTTAAATGGAGATTCAGTCAGACAAGCTCACACACAAGCTACTCACATAGCAGCTAAGTTTATTTATTATTTCAGTTTTAACACCTCCTAAGCACTTTCATTCACCAAAGTATTCTCATCCTGAATTCAGTGTTTATGGTAAAGTTCTTGCCACATTCCTATCGCTCCACAAAGCCACACTTGAGTCACCATGGTCTCTCTGAATCCATTTTTGGAAGCTGCAGGGATAAATGTTATTATTTTCAGATATAAAATAACCCAATGTACAGAGTCCAAATTAAACTTGCTTCAAATCACAGAGGACTTAAATTGTTCACTGACTTGAAGGTAGCATGTGTAAAATCATGCACTGAGCTGGAAACCACATTTTGACGCAATCAAGGCTAAGCTATATGAACTTTAAAATAATGAATTTGAAGGCAATGATGTTTCTCTAGGCCAGACGGTGGTAACTCTTCCTGAGAGAATCCTGGGATGCCGATCACAACCTTAGCATTGGCTTTTTTTCTGCAGCAATTTCAGGTCTCTGAAGAAATAAGCTCCCCTTCTGTGGCTCCTTTACCTTTTCCTTTCAGCTTTTCTTCCAAAACAATAGCAAAGGTAACTTTTTCCTAAAATGCCGGTGGTCCAAGCTGTATCAAGTCTGCATGTGGTAAAAGAAGTCATCTCAGGTGGAAAGTGTCTTAAAATGGTTCTTCTAGAAAGCAAAGCATAAGGCAAGGAGTAAGATGTGAATGTCCGGGGGGAGGTGGAAACTCTGCCGGTGAGGACAAGGGAAAAAGAGAAGACGAAGGAAATGAAACCAGCATGCTGGGCTGTGTCACCACACTGGTTACCGCCTGCCAGGAGCCTCTACAACGCAAGGCAGGTCACCTCACCCTCATGATGCTCAACACTCAGAACTTGTCTGTAAGTCCTGCAAGAAAAAACTAAGCATTAAAGAAATACATAGAAAAGAGAATGAAAAATGAAGAAGTCTATGTGTCCCTGCTCCTTTGACTGTCCCCACTGGTGGAGTTTCATGTCACAGAGAGGCCACTCTTCCTACCATCAGGTTACCCCTTCCAACCTTTTGGTGGCCACACAGGAAGCCAAGTTGTGAGGAATTTCATCCTAGTCAAAAACTGGAAGGGAAAACAATATAGGCAGAATATCGATTAGAAAAACAAAAAAAAGAAACCCCCGGGAAACTGAAGTGATCTGAGGAGTGTCTCCATACAGAGCGGCCGTGGAGTTTTCTCACACGCAATAAGCTCCAAGTTCCTGTGCTCAAGTGTTTGCATTCCAAATCCAAAACTCAATTTTTCATGTTAAGCATATTAGAAAGATAGGAAGTTAAGATTTGTATGAATGGAATATGAAGAATTTCTGAAGAACATAATCAAATCTTACATATAAAACTATAGCATATAAAATAGGTTGTATCAGTAAAAATAATATTTTGTGTTTCAATAGAAAAGATGCAAAAGTAGTCAAAAACACCTTTTTTTTTTTTTTTTTGAGACAGAGTATCCCTTTGCCACCCTCGGTAGAATGCCGTGATGGTGGCATCATAACTCACAGAGCCCTCAAACTCTTGGGCTCAAGCAATGTTCTTGCCTCATCTTCCCAAGTAAGCTGTGACTTCAGTCACTTGCTACTACCCTCAGCTAATTTTATGTATTTAGTAAAGATGGAGTCTCACTCTTGCTCAGACTGGTCTTGGGCTACCGCGTTCTAGCAATACACCCATCTCAGCCTCTCAGAGTGCTAGGATTACAGATATGAGCCACCATGCCAGGCAAAAACACTTTTTAAGAAACTATAGCAAATCCATAGTTTGGGAGTGAAATCCCTCATCTATGCTTGTGTTGTTAAATGCAAAGTATAGTTTTAAAACAAGGTCTGGAATTTGTGGAAGAAAATACTTTGAATTATGGAATTTGGGGTGTGTTCTGTTACGCCAGCATTATAAGCACCACAAGTCATACTCAGGAAAAATAATGTTGCTTATTGTCTCACTAAAATAAATTACTTTATGGCTCCCAATTATAAGAACAATACAATACTAACTTAATAGAATTTGGAAAAATTAGAAAGATAAAAGAAAATAATTAAATCATCACCCATCCATCCATACTCAACCACTAATTATAGCCACTGTTAATATTTTAATGTTTCAATCTTTTCATCTAGGGATATACATTTTACATGGTCAGAAAGATTTAAAATTGACATTATAGTTCACATAATTTTGCATCTTTCCTTGTCACTTAACATTATATTCTGACATTTGCCCATATATTAAGCTCAAAACTGATCATTTTAATAGGTATGTAATATCTCACTGAAGTGCTGTATTCCATAACAGATTTATCCGTTCTCTTATTAGATACAAGTCACTTCTGTGTCTTTATCATTAGAAATAACATTATGATGCACATTACTGTCTGAATGAATTTTGGTTATTTTCTAGGAAATGGTTCATAGAAGGAGAAATAAAAGGCCAAAGAATATGAGTTTCTAGGGATTTATTAATGTATGTCACCATTTTCTCCCACAAAGGATTGTTCTCATTGGCACTCCTGTGAATAGTATATAAAAACGCCTCAAAGGAAATGTTAGGCAGCTACACTTAAATAATAAAAGTTAAGTTAACCAATTTATACATAAATTTAAGTTTCTCTCCAGCCCACTGAAATTGTGGGATCAGGAGGAGAAATGAACATGACCAATTTCTGGCCCTCTCTCTCATGGGGAGGGAGTTGGTGGCGTTCTAGTTTGCTTCCCTGGACCCCATTTCCTGGCACCTCTGTTAGTGACAGCTCAGCCTCCCCATTGTCCCTCAGCCACAGGTGGTTCTGTGAAATGGCAAGTGCCTCCCCAGAAAGGAAGCTTCCTCCCTCGAAGTCCCTGCTGGCCCCTTCCACTAAACGAGGCCGCAGCTCCCTCTCTTGGCCTTGCCTCTCCTGTTGTGCCAACTTCAGATTTCTCCGCAGAGAGCAGTGGCTGGTCCTACAGTTGTCCAACTCCAGGTAATTATAAAATTCTTCAAACTCTTCAAATTGCAAAGCACCTCTTGAAGACAATCTGCTTTCTGTATAGGAGGCAACAGAAAACACAATAAAGGGGAGGGAAGGGACTGGGGGAGGAGAGGTCCGTTCAAATTCTCTCTTGTGATCCAGAGATGAACAACAGAGGAAGCTTGCGGTGGTTTCACAACCTTTGAGCACTGGCCATAGAGGTGGTGCAGCAACTTGCCTTCTGATGTCAGAGGTTTGGTGTATAATGATTTGAGACTTCTTCTTAAACTTTAAGGCCACAGGAAGGAAGACATTATCTTAAATACATGCATAATAGTTATTTAGATGTGCTTGACACTTATGTACTCTACACTTACATATGAGTGCATTCAGAATTTTATCTCCTTATAATATGGAGACAGATTTGGAGAAGGAGAACCCAGAACAGAGAAAAAGTTACTTAAATTGATACAATAAAGTTTAGGATGTGGTTTGGGTGCAGAGTTAAATCTTCAACAAGTAATAATTTTTTATCTCTTACATAATATTAGTGGTGAGATTTTGAAAGTTTCTTCCCCACATCTCTATCTGTAGCTACTCTTACTGCACATCTAAGACCTACCTGAACATGCTGAGACACCCATAAATCAGTTCTTCTCAATTCCAATAACATGCAAAACTCTTTGTAGTAATACTTCTTTAGATGAATGTTAAGGTTTTGAAACTGGTATGAGATAAATTGAGGAAACATCATTTACTACAATTACTCTCAAATTTCAGGTAAATCCAGTTCAAATATCTAATTTTTAAAAGTCCATGGATCAAGAGAAGCATATCTATGAGGGTCTAATACCTATAAAAAAAATCAGAGCAGGGGCATTGTGAAGGTTTGTATTTGATCTTTTTTTGATTCTAATCACTGAGGTTCTCGACAGCTTAATAAGTCGAAGGTGCTGGGTCACAGCCTAACTTAATAAGGCCCACCACAGAGCCTTGGTCACCTCTGATTGCTCCCATAAGTCTTAGCACATCTTGTACACTGTCCTTGGGTGAGAAATATTTTCCATAACTTTCCTCTTATTCACTACCCTGCATATAAATTGTTTTTATTAACTCGTGAATGATACAGCACTGCATATTTGTGTGAGCTTTGGCCATTTTCAGTTTTTCCTACAGACAGAGAGTTGCTTGTTTTCTCCAAAATGGAATTAAACATTGTTTATCACCAATGTCTTCTTTTCTATTTTTCTACCCTTATTTAACATGGGTCAAACTAACCTTCAGTTTAACGTGAGATTAAAGAACTAAACATTGTACAAGATCTTTGAAACAATTTACTATATGCCATTTGTACAGGAAGGAAAAAGGCAGGATAGGAACAACAGACAGCTTTTAAAGATTTTCATGGAGGACAACCTAGCCAGATGTAAGTATCTAGGGTATTTAACTGTATACAGAAATGTATATGGTTGGATGATTGATACTTTCTTTTTTCAAATGATAAACAAATTGATAGACAATCTATTCTGTTTAATTTCAATAGATTTTACAAATCTAATGAAAGTCACATTTCTGCTCTCTTTGCAATTTCCCATATGGATAATAATAGCATGGAAGTTGATCCAGATGGATGAAATTATGATTTTATAGTGCAGTGTTACATCCGTGCCTTCTACCTTAACCTTAATAGTGGACACTTCTTAGGGTCAATTATGCTGAAGTAATGAAAATTCTATCTTTATGAAGAGAGCGGGCCCAAAGACTACACGTCTGTATTTTTATTAAGAAAATTCTGCAAGTGGAAGTAGTTTTTGCTGGAATTCAACTTGTCTCCACCGAAGCCAAAATATTTGCATACTAGAGTCATCCGCCATCTTATCATTGACATGTCCTTTGACCTGAAGCAATCTCTGAACTCCTCTCTGATTTACACTCAGTAACCTGAAAGCATTAAACAAACACCCCATTGTTCACACAGTACTGCATCACAGACATAAAAGGGCAGAGTGGGGAGCTAGAAGCTTTGGGCAAAAGACAGCTAGTTGTGCTATTAGACGCAAGGCAGTGACCACTTCCGATCACAATCAGGTCAGTTCCATGACTCTTGCATCAGGATAATAGAAGTTTTAGAGTTGTTCTATTTAATTTTTAAACACTGAATGAAAAGCTGTGTACATTTTTACTTTCATATTAAATCACACTAATATAAATCTCTACATGAAACAATGGTTTTGCCGTGCCGCCTCCACCAGCAAGACTAAAATATTAACTTTTTGTCCTCTTTTTCTTTCTTCAATAACGTGCTGTAAGTCCCTCAGTCATGTAAAGGGTCTGTAATTTTTTGTTTTGTCTTACTTGATTGCTTTTGCTATTCAGCCACCCTCCCAGAATTTCCCAGCCAACTCTTTTGTTAAGGAAGTTGCATGTAACTTCAACTAAAGATGCTTAGATTAAAACATTAAGCAGCCGTGTCCACTCACATGAACCCAGCTACTGAGTACATCCACATGCACATGTCGCCAAACTCTCCCTGCCAGTTTCCACCTTCTCTCTCCTTCCTGTCAAACTGAAGGTCTCACAGACATTGGCTAACTAAATTTATTAAAATGCAATTTCTGTACCAAAGTATATTCTTCATCACAGATTTTCTATCTAATCATTTATCTATCTCTTGCATTTCTAGTCACTTTATTTTATTTTCTATTTTACACGGTGCTGACCATACCTCACACCCAGTCTTTGAGGATACCTATCTTGGATATTCACAGAATCCCATGGTTCTAATTTATGATCATATTGTACAGGGGTGGAGCCTGAAAGAGGCTTGGTGACCTATTTAACATCTCACATTTCCAGCCAAGAGAAAAATAAATGCTCAAAGACCAACGGCCAAAGTGAAGCACCTGTTGCTAGATTAAAAGTTCATGGCTCTTGCTTTGCAGCCACTTGAACTTAGAGTCCGTGAGAACTGATAGAAACTTGTCCACAGCAACTAAGCCATCATAAGAGCATCCTCACTATCCACACCCCTATGTCTTCGAGGGGACTCCACATCATGTAGATATTTACACTCTGCTTCAAAGCTTGTCAGAATCCCCTGCCCTCCACCCCCATAGTTCCTCTTTGTTTTCTCAGGCCCCCTTGCTCACTTTTATTATATCTTTGGACTCAGTTTTGCCTAAAAGCCAGCCCTTAAGCACTGTCTTCCAATCTACTATAGCCATTCTAAAATGATAGGTCTCCAATTAAAAAGTTTTCTAAAGGCTTACTTCCCATAACATCTTAGAATAGCCCACTTTTCGTAAATACTGATGGTCTCCAACTTCCGGTGATACAGACCACAGACATTTCGGGGCCTCCTATGATGGGTGTGACAGGACCACTGGGGGTGCATCAGGCCCCTTACATGCCCCACTTGAGGTCCTCTACCTCTCCTGTCTCTTGTTCTAGTGCCTGTCACACAGCCAGGTTGGAAAGGGCTCTGGCCAACTCATGCATGGACACCTGGACAGCACTTTGACCATCACTGTACCCTGTCACGATGGCCTGTTGGCAAGGATGAGGGCACCACAACCAAATGATGGAGAAGAACAGAATTTGGGTCTTTTCACCAGTGTTAGTGCTATCCAAAAATGGATTGCCATTACATTTTATTTCCACTCAAAATTTGCAAAGAAGATAGTATTAAAATCTTACCAGAGGGCAGAGAAAAGTAAACTTGGTCACTCACTTCATAGAGAGAAAGAAGGGATTTGAGATGTGTTTACACAGGAACGCAGGGAGAGTAGACAGTGCCCTGATCTCAGGCAGGGGAGTCACACTTGGTGATTGGAGATGAGGACGTCTTGAGTAGAGATGGGCAGATGGACTTTGGGGGTAGGTATAAAGCATGTAGATCTTTGTGTCCCCTGTTACTCCTTCCCAAAGAAAACCCTCCATGTTGAGCACAGAGTAGACACCCAGTGACAGAGGGATAGGATGGTCTGTCTTGTGGACATGAACCAGTGTGTTTCCTTGGCTGCTCCAGCACCTAAATGTGCTTATGCAGTGTGCCCTGAACAGATGAGCCACAGTGGAAGGGCTGGGAGTTAAGCATGACCTCCTACTCACCAAGGCTAATCTAGTCATTGTGATTTGTTTCTTTTTTTCTACCTTCCTTCCTCTTTCTTTCTTTCCTTTCTCTCTCCCTCCCTCCTTCCCTCCCTCCCTCCCTTCCTTCCTTCCTCCCTCTTTTTTCTCTCTTTCTTTTCTTTCTCTCTTTCTTCCCGTTTACTTTCTTCCTTTCTTCATTCCTTCCTCCCTCTCTCTCTCCCTTTCTTTTTCTTTCTTTCTTTCTTGACAGAGTCTTGTTCTGTTGCCCCAGCTAGACTGTAGTCATGTCATCATAGCCCACAGTAATCTCAAACACCTGGGTTTAAGCAATCCTTCTACCCTATCCTCCTGAGTAGGTGGGACTACAGATGAGCCCTTCCAGGCCTGGCTAGTTTTCCTACTTTGGGTAGAGGCGGGGCCTTGTTCTTGCTTAGGCTGATATGGAACTCCTGGCCTCAAGTAATCCTCCCACTTTGGCCTCCCAGAAAGCTGGGATTACAGGCGTGAGCCACTGTGCTTGGCCTAGTTACTGCTATTTCTTAATGTCTGTACCAACAGTAGAGACTAAACTTGAGCCTGTGGAGAGCACTATTTCCTAAAGTGAACAGCCACTTGGTGGCAGGTGGATTACATCAAACGACTTCTTCCCTCAGGCCTAACAATTACTTTATCCAGAATACAAGAAGGGAATTAGTGAAGAGAAGAAGGTGAGAGAGATATCCTGGGTAGTTGTGCCAATGCGGGAGAAGGCCTAGACAAAACAGCTCATGTTTTCCTCCAGCTACTTGAGATATTACAAGTAAAAGTTCAGAAAGCTGGTGAGGATGAGGCTAAAAGACACAACTACAACTGGGACTTTAATCTTACAACAACGAGCTAAGTAATCTTATTGTTTGCATCCCCATATTAATCTGAAATTAAATAAAAAAAAAAACATGGAGCCAAAGAGAGAAGCAAAGGCCAGTTCAAGAAGCTTTAAAGATGCCTTCGGCCCACAGACGAATATTCAAGTCTGTTATTACATAACCTGAAAGAGGTAAGTGCCATTTTTCAGTTGCCTTTATTTTTAATCAACATTAAACTCTAAGCTACGTAATGCATTTCCAGCCCTCCAAGTGTAAACCTCTTATTTTGCTTGTGCCTCCTGCATCCCTCCCTCCATAGAACCAATATTAGAGACCTGGCAAATGTACTAAATCCCTCAGGCTTTTCATATAATTTCATAATTAGAAAGCATGTTTAAGGACATCTATTTCAAGTTTCTTACTGGTTATTCCATTTTTAAATCACAAAAATGCACTCTGTTTCTTTTAAGAAATCTGAACACAAAATAAAGAAAAATATATATCAAACTGATATATTTGTACAGATTGAGAGTCTGTCAAAACTAAGTGATAAGCGTGTAAAATTCAGAAATTGGAAATCCAAATGTTTTCAGTGTCCAGACAGGTAAAGAAAATTAGTAAAATGGAACTAATGGACAGCAGTAGAGTGAAATAGATATTTTGGTGAACCAAACTGAGAGTGCTTCTTTTAAAAACATTTAATGAGGGTGTGGTGGCTTATGCCTATAATCTGAACACTCTGGAAGACAGAAGCAGAAGTATTGCCTGAGTTCACAAGTTTGAGACCAGCCTGAGCAAGAGTGAGATCCCATCTCTAAAAATAGCTAGGCATTGTGGTGGGCACTTGTAGTTCCAGCTACCAGGGAGGCTGAGGCAAGAGAATCGCTTAAGCCCAAGACTTTGAGGTTGCTGTGAGCTGTGATGCCACAGCACTCTATCCAGGGCAATGTAGTGAGACTCCATCTCAACAACAAAAAACAGAAAAAAAAGGAAAAGAAAAGAAAAAAAGACATTCAAATCCTTTTTTAAAAAATTAAGCTCCATGTGTTACGGCTCATTTATTGTACTAATATCTGGCACCAACCGGTATATAGTTGGTAGTTACTGAAATAAGATGATCACCAGTCATTGGGCAATCTACTCAAATGTTCAAATATCTGTTATCTAGATCTGCCTTAGAGTTCTTTTTGTTTGATTTGTTTCAGTTTTGTTTAGTTTTGTAATTTATCTCTTGGGTCAGGGAAATCACTGGCTTAAGTACATTTATTCAGCAAATGGTTTAAACTTAATATTTGACTGTTCTAAGGACTATTCTAGGTGCTAGAAATATAGTAGTGAAAAGTCTTGTTTTTCTAATTTCCTAAAGCTTATATTCTAAGTAATAAAAATGGCCGTCTCACAGCTCGGCACCTGTAGCACAGCGGTTATGGCCCTAACCACATATACCACGTGGCAGGTTCCAGCCTGGCCTGGGTCAGCTAAACAACAATGTCAACTGCAACAAGAAATATCCGGACCTTGTGCCTATAGTCCCAGCTACTTGGGATGCTGAGGCAAGAGAATGGCTTAAGCCCAAGAGTTTGAGGTTGCTGTGAGCTGTGACATCACAGTACTCTACCAAGGGTGACATAGTGAGATGCTGTCTCAAAAAAAAAAAAAAAGACTGTCTCTGGCCAGGTGCAGCAGCTCACACGTATAATCCCAGGCGAGAGGATCACTTGAGCCTGGAGTTTGAGACCAGCCTGAGCAAGAGTGAGACCTAAAGATAAAAAAAATACTATTTCTACTAAAAATAGAAAAAGCTAGTTGGGCACTGTGGTGGGCACCTGTAGTCCCAGCTTCTTGGGAGCCTGAAGCAGGAAGGTCACTGGAGACCAGGAGTCTGAGGTTGCTGCGAGCTAAGCTGATGCCATGGCACTCCAGCCTGGGACAACAGAGTGAGATTCTGTATCAAAAACAAATAATAATAACAAAAACAATTATTATGTCTCTACTCTTAACAGCAATCTGATAACTAAGCTCTGTTTACTATATGAGCCAAGGGTGAGTCATTTAAATGAAAAAGTTGTAAACTTCTTAGTGATTAAAACAAAACCACAAACTCATACTATTCTTTCAATTTTTTATTACTTTAGAAATAGTAGCTCTACTTGATGGTCTATTTATACAAGTAAGTTCAGTAAATCTTATAAAATTATGAAGATAGAATAGTTTGCATAAGGTTTATTCAATTAATATTAAATTATTCATTGCATTTTCAATACCATTCAAAATAAAGTATAAAAATAGTTAAGAGATGAGATTCACGCACTTTTTTTTTATTCTGTGAACTTGACATAACCTTAGTACCTACTTTTCCTTCCTGCAGCACCTCCCAGGGCCTGCCCTCTATGCTGTTTAACTTTTTAAGGAAAGGCTGCTCAGAAGAGGTAGGTTAGGAGCTAGAGTAAAAAAGAAAGAGAAGTTGTTTAAAACAAGAATTTAATGGTCCCTTGCCATGATAAAATTTTCCCAAAGAAATGGCCATTTTTCTTTTGAGTCATATCAAACAGTTTCTTCCACTCCCACCCATCCCTGCCTTGTTCACTGGGTGGTCAGATATTCTTTATTAAAAAACATCTGGAGGAAGAAAACCACCCTGAATAACTTCCATTTTGATATAAAAATGTCAATTGCCCCAGGCTCGAGGCATTGTAGTCCTGATTACTGACCTTGACCAACTGTTGTGGCTGTTCACCCAAAAGAACCCACAATAAGGAAATAAGAAAACTCTGGAATGTGTTTTGTGGCCAGCATAAACTCAATCTGGTGGGAGGGAAAGAGACTGTCCATTTCATTTTACAGGGTAATGCCTGCCACGTGGAAGGCCTAATGAACAATCAGACACAACCAGGACCTTTTTTTTTATTTTTCCATCTTTGGCTGTGCACTAATTTCAGGTGGCTACTTTATCCAAAGTTCTTTGTGGGCAAAGAGCTACACTGTGGTATCTTCCTGGTAGTTGAATAAAAATAAAATTCTTTTATTTTTGAAGTGGTTAAAACAAGATTCCTTAAATATCAAAGATGAAACCATGTAGCATTAGCTAGAATTATTCCATTCTTAGTCCTAGATTTTCTTCCCAGGCATTTTATGTGTTCAGATGATTTATTTACTATCTACCATGTGAAAGACATACTAGGTAAAATGCTTAATTTATTTGATATAGGAAAATAAAATCCTTTGATATTGGAGTCATTCAGAGTAATTGCATTATCATCAAGCTTCTTGCAGAAGATTATCGCATTTTTATTTAGGGAAGGAAAGTAGTTGGAAAAATTCAAATGCATAATCTACATAAAACAGGGTACTCTTCAGTCAATATGGGAGAAAAAAAATAAAGCTCCAGTTTTGCCAGAGTTAATAACTCATATACTTCATAGGAACAAGTTTATTTTAAGATTGCTAAAGCAAAATAATTTCTAATGATTTTTTCTTTCAAATCTTTCCTGTAAGCATTCATCTACTCCTTTGGGGACTTAACTGGAATGTTGGTGCCTATATTGGCCAAACAGAAAAATGTCTGTTTTTTCTTCAAAACACCCTGATTTGGCATTTAATCAAAGGCCTGACTTCACTGAATCTCAGTTCCACCTTAAGCATCTTCACACTCCAACTTAAAGGCAACAGGCTTACCAAGTAGAAGTACGAAGTGTCTGGGGTGATGGTAGGTGTAGTGGTGGGCAATGTTGAGTATGGTGTTGGGCTGGTGAGCTTCTCTTCCCTATCGAATTGTTTGCCCAGAAAATCTAATCCGTGGTAAGTAGATGAGTGTCTGAGGTCATTGTGGCCCCTGTGTCTGGTGAGGCAGCTGCATCTGTGTGGTGTTTGTTGTTCTGAGATATTGTAACGCCAATATTCTAGAAGCTCTAGTGCAGCTTAGAGATGAATCTTATAAACATAATTCACTATTTCCAAGTTTTTCAAAAACACACTGCCTAAAAGGATCCTACTCTTGGTCAACGTGTGGATTTAGTGCTAGTCCCAGAAGCTGGGGTGTGTAAAGTCTTGATTACTCTTCTTTTAGAAGAGCAGAGGAAGTTTGAGTTTACTACCTAACCAAGTATAATTCCTAGAGACTTAAAGCAGCAGGATGGAAAAGAGTTTTAAATACATACAAGGTATTCTAGGATAAACTAAGGGCCCCAGGGTGAAAACATAGGTTAAACACACACATACCGAGACATACACACATACACTGTTGACTATTATTATAAAAAGGCATGATGATTATTTTCTTGCAGAAAGAAATGGGTATTATATAATATTGTATGTGCAACATCAATTCCAGATATTCTGCCAAAACACTAAACAAATTGATTTCCTGGCTCACAATCTTTTCCAATTCTCATCCTCCTCTTTGTCAAGGTTAGAGATCTGGCCCATCTGTCTCCATAGTCCCTTTGTCCCTTATGCATTTTTACTTTTGTCTTCACAGACCAAAGCCTCCCTTGCCCACTCTTTCTTTCTCTTTCATAACAAATTCAAGTCTTCTTTGAAGGTGGTGACTTTTTTCCCCAGTACCCATTTGGGCTTGCCTTGTGGATGAGGTCCTACCTATGGAGTGTCAGCCTGCTCATTTCCTAAAAATGTGACCAAAAAAAAAAAAAAAAAAAAAAATTGAGATGTTAACTCCTTTTTAGGTACTGGAGATTGACTTGGTTAATTTTCTGAAATAGCTTAGTAGATATGCAGACAAATGGACCAAGGATCAAAATAAAGTCTACATCTTAAATTACTGCAAACTATTGATTAAGATATGGCTAAGATGGACATCATATACAAGTAATAAAACAAGTGAAAATATTTCGTACATTCTGTGGCACTGTACACACATTACTGTGATTGTTTTCCCTTTAAGACATTGCACTGAAAGTGAGTTAAATAAGATGCCAATTGCTTATTAGAGACGCAGCCTTAATTAGAGTTAGGATCCCCCCTCCTTTGTATTAAAGGGCAATAATGATGGAAAGACCTGCTACATGTGGGATCTTTCTTTCCTTTATCCTAAGTCGGTGATGCTATTTGGGTAATAACTGATGAAAGGACTAGGGTGCCAACCAATTTGCAGTTAAGTGGCTAATTAAGACCCAAAGCAAAGCTGCCAGGAGGTTGGGTTTCTTAGCTTTAAAGTGACACATAAAAGCAATTAGAATGGGCCTGGCTTTTCAGGGACATATTCAAATTTGGACAAAAGTTGGGACCAGTTATTATTTTATGTTAATATATTCCTCTGTAAGACAGCATCAGAGAGAAAAAGGAATCATTTAGGACACAAGAAATAATTAGAATATTACTTAAATTCTCTGAACTTAAGAGATGAATAAAAAGTAAAACTAAAATCATTTCTATGTTTGCAGTCATATCAGGAGTACTATGTGTAATTAGAGTTCCCAGGCTTAGCGGAAAAGAGGGTAGGTGAATGAAGCACACTATTATCCAAGAGGAGAAAATCTCTTCATTCTGGGGTGAGTTGTCACCTGTCTGTCATATTGCATGAGTGTGACACCTCGCCCAGAATGGCAAGATTTTTAGAATTGTTAGATTTAAACTTGGGACAATCAGGTGATCTATTTAAATATAGCTGCTCTAATAGCACAGGGGGGAAACAGATTTTTTCTGGTTTTAAAAAGGTTTGAAATTGATGAGGAAAAGTAGAAAGAATTAGAGAATATGGAAATTATAACACAAATTATCCACATATAAGAGAATGGTGGAGAGGAGAGTAGACAATTTTTAAAACCATAGCTCCAGGAGAGTCTTAGAGTTGTGGAGAAACGCGGCCCATTTATACCTTGCTCTTGTGATTTATGATGTCACCTTTAAACCCCTCGATGGCGTTAAATCCTGGTAATTTGCAGTTGTCTAGTATTTTTTCCATATACAATTCAATAACTCATTATGTAGCTATTTCACACACACATTAGTGTGAATATGTAGGTGCTGAATCTGTAGTCAGTGGTGACCGTGATTTTGATGTAACAATCAGTTGAGTTAATGAAAGAATCATGTGCTGGATTTGTCATGAGGCATCATAAGAGATACTATTGCATGTTACTGTTAATACAAATAGATTCCACCTAAATTGTGTATTTATTCTTTTCAGAAATTGAAGAATCAAAACTGTTTGCTGGGTCAAATAAATGAGATTACACAAAGGTAAAGGAGGAAATATGTCAATTTATTTAAACTTTGTAGCAGCAATAGGATTAGACTCTAACAGGGTTATAGTCAGGAATACATTCTCTCACCCTGGGAGGGATGTGAGTGGGTCTCCTCACTGTCCAGGGAATCTGTTTCCTTCCAGAGGGTACAATAATGGCCAGAAATTGTGACACCATAAAGATGGCAAAGAAAAGGTTTTGGAACCTTTGCTTTCCATCTATCATAAAACTTGCCATTAGCATTTCTGTGGGGGTGAGAGGCGGTGTTTCAACATCTCTTGTGCTGGCTTTAAAACTGACTTCTGTAATTATTCTCCAATGGAAATACAAATGCCAGAGTCTTTCTGGGAGTTATTTTTGTTTCTATTTGAATATTTTAGCTATAATGCTGGATGTGCACTGCTGGGTCTCTGAGAATGCTGCTCTCAAATGCTATATTTATAAAATGACCAAAGCGCACATGCTGCCTAGATTAAATTTATCCCAAGATGAGAGGTTTTATCTCTAATCATCCGCTTGTTGACTAATCTGGGTGCATCTTGGGCAGGTTTGATGGTTGAGATGTAACAGGCTAACGTGACCCAGACCCTAAAGGAATGTCTTTTGCCTTGCTTTTGTCTCCCTGAAACATGGACAAAATGAATGTAGCTGCTCTGAATTCCTCTTGACGTAGAGTACTAGCCTCATTGAACGAGACTGGGAGTTTGATAGAATGAAACTGGGAAATTCTTTTTCAAGCAGGACAATATATGATAGATTCCCATATATTTTAAGATATAGGGCAGCTGTTCCACACTGTGTTTAAAACCCACATCAGCATTATTCTGAAAAGTATTTATTTGTTCCTGTGGCTTTGTATTCTCATTTATGCATATCACATGATGACATCATTATTTCTACATACGTCTAATATACCAAAATATGAGCTCAGTGAAAAAAGGAATCTTTATTTGCCATGTTTTTATTCCCACCAAACTTTCACACAACACCAGGAACATTGTAAGCTACCACTAAATATGGCTTAAGAAAGATTAAATACTACTCTGTGTTTAAGACACCTAATAATGAGATAAATAGAGGATAATAGATAGATGATAGACAGATAAATAGATAGGTACCCTTGTACCGGTAATAATTTCTTCCATGGGGCTACATTCTTACTGTGTTGACGTTTACTCAAAAAAGTCAAAGTGGGATTAGATTTAGCTTCTTGCAGATGTGCCTTCCATGAAGTCAGGAAATCAGTAAGAAAGATGTCCAGGACAGGCTCAATATCCCAGCCTTTCTCTCTGGATAATTTTAATGTCAGCAAAGAAAACTTAAAGAATGAGAAACTCTTAACAAATAGAGTTTTGGAGTGAGCACTGAGTCATTTGACTTTCACTGGGCCATATACTATATCAGGGCCCATCAAAATTGTGAGCAGCTTACTGCTGACTCCATTTTCCTCCAAGGGCTATTTCCTTCTATATTCAGTAATTCTTTAATGCCCAGGGAGTTAAAATATTCGGATGAAAAGAAAATACTTAGCATCTTCTACAAGTCAAAGCTTCACTGCTGCGTTTTATTTTATCATGTAATTTTCAAGTGCTGTCTGTATAGTTAAATGTCGATCTTGATATTTCAGTGGTTTTCTAAGGTTACACATATTTTCAGACAGGTATTATATAATAAGAATCTATCTAACTCTGAAGCACTTTCAACTTCATTTTGCTATGTTGTCTTAATGAATTTTCAGAGTCTGTCCAAACTTTTAATCTTTTCTGATTCTCATCTTTATACAAAATCATTAACTATCAGTAACTAAAAAAGAAGAAAGAATCAAAGACATATCAAGCCCAGGTTGATTTGGTTTTGTCTGGTCTGATCTGGTCTGGTCTGGTCCAGTCTGATAAGATCTGGTTTTTGTTTTGTCTGGTCCAGTCTTGTCTGCTCTTGTCCAGTCTGATAAGATCTGGTCTGGTCTTGGGTGGTCTGGTTCAGTCTGGTCTGGTCCAGTATAGTCTGATCTGGTCTGGTCTGGTTTGGTCTGGTCTGGTCTGCTATAGTCCAGGCTGATCCCATCTGCTCTGGTCTTGGATGGTTTGGTCCAGCCTGCTTTGTGCTGGTATGGTCTGGTCCAGTCTGATCTAGTCTGGTCCAGTATGGTCCAGTCTGCTCTGATCTGATCTGGTCTGGTATGTTCTGGTTGGGTCCAATCTAGTCTGATCTTGTCCAGTCTGGTTCAGTCTGATCTGTTCCAGTCCAGTGTGTTCTGATCTAGTCTGGTTTGATCCAGTATGGTCTGCACTGATCTGGTCTCCTCTGGTCTGTTCTGGTCTGGTCTGGTCTAGTCTAGTTCACTCTGCTCCAGTCTGATCTGGTCTTGTCTGGTCCAGTTCAGTCTGGTCTTGTCTGGTCTAGTTCAGTCTGGTCTGATCTGGTCTGTTTTGGTCCAGTCTGGTCTGGTCTGGTCTGGTCTTCACTGATCTGGTCTGGTCTGGTCTGGTCTAATCTGGTCTGGTGTGCTCTGGTCTGATCTGATCTGGTCTGGTCTAGTCTGTTCTACTCTACTCTGATCTGATCTATCTGGTCTGATCTGGTCTGGTCTGATCTTGTCTGGTCTGGTCTGCTCTACTCTGGTCTGGTCTGGTTTGATCTGGTCTGGTCTGGTCTGGTCTGATCTGATCTGGTCAGGTTTGGTCTGGTCAGGTCTTATATGGTCTGGTCTAGTCTGATCTGGTCTGGTCTGGTCTGGTCTGGTCTGGTCAGGTCTTATCTGGTCTGGTCTGGTCTGATCTGATCTGGTCTGCTCTGGTCTGGTCTGGTCTGGTCAGGTCTTATTTGGTCAGGTCTGGTCTGGGCTGATCTGATCTGATCAGGTCTTATCTGGTCAGGTCTGGTCTGATCTGATCTGATCTGGTCAGGTCTTGTCAGGTCTTATCTGGTCAGGTATTATCTGGTCTGCTCTGGTCTGGTCTAGTCTGGTCAGGTCTTATCTGGTCAGGTATTATCTGGTCTGGTCTGGTCAGGTCTTATCTGGTCAGGTCTTATCTGGTCAGGTCTTATCTGGTCTGGTCTGATCTGATCTGGTCAAGTCTGGTCAGGTCTTATCTGGTCTGATCTGATCTGGTCTGGTCTGATCTGATCTGATCTGATCTGGTCTGATCTGATCTGATCAGGTCTGGTCAGGTCTTATCTGGTCAGGTCTTATCTGCTCTGCTCTGCTCTGCTCTGGTCTGGTCTGGTCTGATCTGGTCAGGTCTGGTCAGGTCTTATCTGGTCAGGTCTTATCTGTTCAGGTCTGGTCAGGTCTTATTTGGTCAGGTCTTATCTGTTCAGGTCTTATCTGCTCTGGTCTGGTCTGGTCTGGTCTGGTCTTATCTGGTCTGGTCTTATCTGGTCAGGTCTTATCTGCTCTGCTCTGGTCTGGTCTGGTCTGGTCTGGTCTTATCTGGTCTGATCTGATCTGGTCAGGTCTGGTCAGGTCTTATCTGGTCTGGTCTGCTCTGGTCAGGTCTTATCTGCTCTGGTCTGGTCTGGTCTGCTGTGCTCAGATCTGCTCTGCTCTGGTCTGCTCTGCTGTGCTCAGATCTGGTCTGCTTTGGCCTTGTCTCAACCTCCGTGGAGCTTGGCCTCAGCATCATATTTCTCACTTCCAGTCAGCATTTTCAGAGGCACATGAGATTGTCCACCAAAAAGTGAGACCTTTTTAACAAGTTTTATAAATAAATTTAAAATTTCTTCATTAATTAAAGCGTGAATTAAAATTATTATTATAAATTAAAAAAGTATTTTTAAGATTTTTAAATGGTGATGTGGTTTACTTATAATGTGGTCTTCTATCAAGATTAGTACACAATCAGAAAGAATTTATCAATATTCTTCTTCTCTTGCTTTTGTAAAAATCATACATTATGATCTTTGAACCTCTGCTAATTCCCACTATCCAATGTCTTATTAGCCTTGCTCAAGGTGGAAGTGATCTTTGGAAATGGTACACTGCTCTTCAATATCACAGTGATGTATTACTTGAATGTTGATATTGTTTTAACAGTTTGGTATTTTAAAGGAAGTTTCCAGAATGGATACAGCATACTGAGTGCTGAGTGTGTGTGTCTTTGCTCTCTCATGTGCACGCGTGCCTACACGTCTGTATAATCCTAAAATGAAGAGAGGTCTATCCTGGTAATTGCTGTGTATTTGAACCCATGTACAGTTTGATTGTACATCAGTTATGATGTGTCTCTTTCTAACAGGAAGGATACAGATCTTGATGAATAGCTAAAAGGTAAGATCATTCTTAAAGGTGTGAGTGATTAATAATAGCCATGCATAGATTTTTTTCTAGGAGTGTAAATAAAATATATCATTCACATGAAGGGCAGGAGTTTGGCAGAATGATTCATAGTGCATTTGAAAGCATAAAAAGTCAAAGCTAGGGTTCCTTCCAAGCATGTCAAAGAGGAGACTAGTTTAGCTGTTTGAAATATTCGAATGGTGGTTGGTATAGAAATCATGTGCCTAATGGGATGCTGAGGATGGACCAAACTTTTTAAATTACCACCAATTAAACAAAATCAAAATTTGCTCTTTTAGAAGCTAAAAGACTAAGGTGGCACTTTTATGCTGCAGCACTTGGACCATATACCTCAACCAAGATTCACTCTACAGCCTTTAAATTAGTGGTTCCCTATGTGAAGATGTCCCCAAGCTGCAGTGGTAGCATAATCTCAGCTCTGGTGTGGTTAGTACTCATACCAGTTTACAGGGAGGCCTATCAAATAGTTAACTAGCACAAGTCTAGGAAAGAATTTCCCAGTATTTGTAAATGAAAGAATTACTTCTTGTGATGATACTGAAGTGCAGTAATATGCCACCTGTGTGTTTGGTCTTTGTTCATTCTCTGCCAGCACCCTGGGCTCATATTCTCACAATGCGCAGGACACAGGTTCGTGCTAATGCCACACTGCTGACAAGGCTCGTCTTGGAGCCAGCACCACAAGGTCACACATGTCACAGAAGGAACAAGTATGGACACTGAGGATCCCTCTGCGACTTGACTTTTCTTCCACAAGTCACAGGTGAAAGGAGAACCTTAGCTAATCCATTCTAGCATGTGGTGAAGGTGAAAAAACAGACTACTGTTATCATAAACTGTGTGCAAAAGAAATACTGGTGACTATCTAGTATCCTGTGTTCAGTAGAGATAAAAACAAGAGTGATCATTTGTACTATTTTAAAAATATACATGTAAGAGTCATTGAATTTAAAAAAGATTTCATGAATGTTTGGATGTAATTGTTTTTTTCACTTAATCTCTCTCCCTGTGAGAACACAGGCATACATCCTGGGCATGATAGAAAGCAAAGGGACCTTCTTTCTCTGAGGTCCTCACAGCCCTCTCTTTCCCTGTGTCCTTTGACTGCCAATGTCACCTGCAAGTCAGGGCTGCTGTAAACAGCAGCCTCCATGCATGAGGCTTATTGATGGATGGAGAGCTGACAGACATGCTGATACTATCAGAGGCTCTACTTTTGAATGTGAAGGACAAAAACTTTGAAATACCAAAGGACCATGTTATAGGTGTGACTTCACTGTATCAAGTTCTTTGTAATATTTTTGGAAACTAAACCCCTTTGGAGCACATCTAAGATACCAGTTATGCTATATAGACTTGAATATGACAATCTACATCTCTCTCTCTTTCTGTAGTCTGCATCTGTTTCTCTCTGTCTGTCTAATGACTTCTCTCTTAAAATACACATTTTGAGAATCATCCTGCTTCTGAGAGAGTGGAGATAAGTGTGAACATTTCAGGCGTGGATCTCATGAATGTCTTCAGCTTTCTGGGGTGTAGGATTGAATACTGGTTCAGTTCTGTTATGTAACATGTTTCATAATTTGGGAATCCTTGAATAAATGTGGGAACATGTTGCTCATAATATACATTCAAACACAGAATTCAAGGGTGTGTCTCCAGAATAGAAATATTTAAATGATTGTCTGCAGCTGGTGAGCACACTCGTGACACACTACCACGTGTTGTACCACAGCTTCTCACTCCAAGTTATCATGTCTCTGGGTGAGTGGAACTGAAAACATCAAAAGTCTCAGAGAAATCTAATGACAAATGTATCAAAAGGCTACAGTAGATGTGCTTCCTTCAAAGTTCCTTTCTAGGATATGTCTATTGGGGATCTAATAAAGACACATACTTTCATTCGCCACTGAACTCGGAGCTGGAGGACAATACCATTTCTACATACTGTGGGTGACATATGAGTAGTCACATTGTGTTCTGTAGGAAAGTAAAACATACTGACCAGTCTTCCAATCAGGCAATTAATAATGACTTTGAACCTTTCTCAGAAAAACTGGTCTTTTTGTTGACTTCCCCAGAAGGTGAGGGTGAGCGAGTCATCTGCCTCTTGTCAGTTTCACTCGCTGTCCTACCATGGGAACGAGTCAGTCTGTGCCACTGTCACCTTAGTCCCCGGCTGAGATCCTGTTGATTCTCCAGACTGCTGCCTATTTGGATTTCCTTTTCTTTGTCAAAATGACAAACAGATTACATATATATTTGCAGAGTGAAAATAATCAAATACTTAAAGTGGTAGGACACACACCATAATTACCTTAGGTTTCCCTAAAGGGCGTGTTCTCTAAAGTCTATCTCTGATTTTGTGCTTTTTGTGGTGACACAAAGGTTATTTCTTGTATTAGCATTTTCCTTTTGTAATCATCCTGAAACCATCACCATCCCTGTCCTTCTGCTCAATACCTCAACTCTTGAGTATATAGAAAGACATCATATTTGCTTGGGCAAAAGACTTTTTAAGTAGAGGTTTCTACCCATGGAGTCACTATGGCTTCTGAATTCAGAATATGGTCATTACTCTCTTATTTTGTTTTGATTTACTTTCACATACTCTTCCTTCATCACCATAGTACCATCTGCAGAACAGCTCTCATTTAGAAGGCAACCAGCTCTAGTAACTTACCAAATCAATAAGTTGGTCAACAGATTACCAGGGAGGAGACAATCTGATAGGACAGTAGTATCAGAAGTCAGTCTCTTCTACTAGAATTGTCTGTAGTAAACTAGACGTCTAGTCATTAATGGAAAATACTGTGCAAATATGGGTAATTATTTTCTCTTAGACTTGGAATCATCACTCCATTCAGAATGTAATCATACTTCAATTTTAATTGTTTTTTAGAATGTTTTGTTTGATTCTTTTGCTTCTAAATATAAATCAGACCAAGCAGGTGTTTCAGTGAGTGTTCACAGAAAAATTTAGGTAAGGTATGGCTGGATACCATACCTTCAGATTGGCTGGATGCAATTTTAATATAATCATCTTCACATCTGTGCTAACTCCTACTATAGTCCAATGACTTATTTATCAACATTACAGAGTGTGGGAGAATGTTTCCTCCTCACTTTCAATTTTTTATGATAGCTATTTGAAATCACCAAAAAAAAAAAAAAAAGTGAACAGGAAAAGAGTAACACTTCTGTAAGACATATAGTCATATCACAGAAATATTTTCTAATAACATTAAACTCTGCTTCAATTAAATTTAGTCCCTTCTACTTCTAAATCACGAGTCTCCTTTGATGTCATAATGTTCCAACATTCTTTTCAGAAAGTTCCAAGAAAGCCCCTAAGATATTAAAACTACAGAAAAATTATTTGTTGGAGACCAAATGTAAATAGATAACATGTTCATCTTCTGAATACTGCAGGAATTGCCTCCAAAATAGCCCATATGTTCTTCTAGAAAAAGCAGCGGTCCTGACAGTGAACCATGAAATATCCTGGAGGCAGATGGCAAAGCCGTGTCTGAAGGGGCAGCATTTTCCACTTTCAATAAAAGACAAAATAAAGCTTTAAAATCTTCTTGAGGATGTAGAATTCAGTAAGCCCTTCAGAGCCATGTAAGGAAAACCTTTTCTTCTTAAGACTGATAGTGAGAAGAAACAGACAAAAATTTAGAATTGCTCTGCCAAGCAGCATAAAGAATCAATTGGTCTCTTTCTGAAATTCAGAAAACTCAATGAATCGATAGACTGTTCAGTCAGGCCACACACAGAGAAAGTGATTCCTTGTAAGTACTAGACACCAGAGATAACACAAAGCTCTTCAGAAAGTGCTGAGTACAAGCATGTATTTAAAAAAGACTGAATTTTGTACTAGCAGGAAATGAAAATACTTTATTATTTAATAGACACCTGCAAACAGGGACATTTTGGCAAGGGTAAACCTGTGCTTAATTGAAAGACAAGCATTTGCAGGTAAATATCAAACTTTATTTTTTTCATTTCTCATTTGATTTTTGTTATTTCTAGTTCACTGACACTGTCTCTAAAAATGGCAAAAGCTCTGTCATAAAATAATTTGGACTTAATTAACATTCCCCAAGGCTAGCAAGCTAGAAATATAATTCTTTTGAAAGCAAATGCTCTATGATGATTATAAGAATGGAGTGGGATCAGAGATTTTTGTTTCCTTGGTCATTTTACAAGAGCCTATCCATTTTTATGTGGCCTATGACACAAAAATTGAAATTTATAAAATGGTCATTTTTAAATGGTAAATTATTAGTGGAGCAGCTGAGTGTCTACAAATAATCCTTTATGTTGTGATAAAAGACACATTAGACTGAACCACTTATTCCATAGTTTTATTGTATTATTTAATTTTCACCTAAAACATTGAAATCTATAGACTGGCATTACAGATAATTTCTTAGGCTATTCATCAAAATAGAAAAAATAAAACAAAATGGTAAAATAAAATGAGATTTATTTAAAATTTCTTAAGCAAACTGAATAATTATTTTGGTGTTAATTTAGAGCTATAGTATATTGGTGTTATATGTAGAGCTATCACTACTACTTTTTGGTTTCCAGACAGTACATTATCACTAACTTTGTTTATTAAATATTGGGCCAGGATTATAAAACATGCAGAACACACATAAGTTTGAGTACACTGGATAATAATAGCTAAAATTATGACTTCTTCTTGTGATGTAATTTTAATTGTATCTAAATAATTTTGTGGAAAAGACTCATTTAACAGTATTTACTGGGGAGGCAGAGGATAATGGCGGATGGGATAGATGTTTAGCTCAGCTCTCCCAGAACAAAAGGTGAGAGTGAGTGGGCTAGATCATTCCCGGCATGGAATATTAGTATGGAGTGGCAGTTCAGGGTGTTTAGAGAGATGTTAGATTACTGAACTTGGAGTGTAATCCAGCTGCAGAGACTGCCAGGAAAGTTTCTGTGCCAGGGCTGCAGTGGCAGCAGGGGGCAGCAACCAGTACCTCCATAGAGGATTACAATTCCCAGTTCATGGGGGAACTAGGTGTTGTGTGGAAAGATTGGTAAAGTGTGGACTCCCGAGCAGAATTTGGTGGCCAGTGTGCGGTGCCATCTGGAGCGGCACCACTGCAATTAGGTGGGGAGAGAGAGAAACATTCAGATGGGAAAGATCCTGGATAGGAACCAAACATTGGTTTAAAATTTAGGAGATGGCGGTGGCAGCAGGCACCTTTCCATGTGGGCCAGGTGGGACGATTTGAGTCTCACCCGCAGGCAGTCATCCTACACTTGAAACAGGCACAGGATATCCTGCCCTTCACAGGAACTATTACAGGGAGAATTTGTGAAACCTGTCTGTGAAGATTTTTTGAGATTGGTGGAATCAATAGTAGGGCAGGGTCTAAGCACCAAGAGGGTAGCCAAGCAACCACCAAGAACAAATCTCAGATGGGAGTCAGGTATAAGCCTGGGAACCACTCAGGGTGCCACCTCGTGTCCAGAAAGTATATTGGGACATAAATATATTCCTACTAAAGTCAATCTCTATGGCGTATATATAATCATAAGTTTATACATACACATATATATATATATATATAATTTTTTTGTTGGTGGTGTATTTTTTTTTTTTTGCTTGTTCTTTTTGGGTTTTTTGTGTTTTATTTGAGGTTTTTTTGTTCATTGGTTGGTTGGTTGGTTTTTGATGATTGTCTGTTTGTACCTTAGTTTATGTGTCTGGTTTCTTTTTTGTTGGTTAATTTTGTTTCAATGTGTCTTGTGTGCTAAATCGTCAGGTTGGCTATTTTCCCTAAGGAGAGCAAGGGAGAGAGGGGGATGATGGCTCTCCTGTCCAGAAGGAGAGATGATGACCTGAAAGAACCCAACAAAGCTGAAGGGCAGGAGCTGAGCTGAGAGAAGAGATAGATAATTGCACATCTTCTCTGCTGCAGCAAGCTCCAAGGAAACAAATTTCAGGTACAGAACCGACCCCAAAGAGGACACATGTCTGTCCCTTCCCACAAGAGAGTTGCTTTCTTGCTGTGGGATCTCTACTAG
This sequence comes from Otolemur garnettii, assembly GCF_000181295.1. NCBI lineage: Eukaryota > Metazoa > Chordata > Mammalia > Primates > Galagidae > Otolemur > Otolemur garnettii. Next base: position 26,199,952 of record NW_003852412.1, read on the forward strand.
TGAGTGGTGAACTGAGGTTTTCTTCTCTCACTCCACGGGAGTGAGTTCTTGGAAGCTGAACTCCTTCTCCAGAGAGTCCCTGCGGTGAGCCTGGGTGTGCTCTTGTCTGGCAGGAAGGTGGAACACATGTTTTCCCTGCCACTTTGAACTTCCAGTCCCCCCTTCCCCCCCGCTTGCCTGGTGGTCTAGAAGTCCAAGCCCTGCAGAGACCAGAATGTCCATGGTTCTTTGTTAGGACTAGGCATTGCATGGACTATGGCAGTGCAGCTACACTGTATCTGTGAATCTGGTAACAATGCAGAAAGGCACAGGGGGAAGGTGTCTGGCCTGGCTCAGAGAAAGTGCAACTCAGCAGCGGGTGGAAGCTTGGGTCTACGCATGACAGTGGGAGAACACTGAGGTGGAGACACCTCCCACCCAGCATCAGCATTAATAGAGTGATCCCACTGGGGTCAAATTTTGGAGAGACACCTCCCCAGTTCTGTGGACTGCCAGAGGGAGCTAGACCTTGCATTGCAGGGATACCAGAGGAGCAGAGAGGCTGGGACAGAGGCATGTTCTCTGAGGGCAAAAAACATTTGCTGATTTGGAATGAGCTCAGATGGAACACTCCCCAGTTTCCACTGAGCACCCATGGTAGTCAGACTTCAGCTCCCCCAGCCGGCATGTGGCAGAATGTGGTTGCTTGGCTGATGAGGCATTTACTTCTCCCTGACCCTGGTAGGCCAAAATCCCTGCCACATTTGCTCATTGAGGAGAACTGGGCCACAGTCCCATGGGGCTACCAGTGCCTGCATGTGACAGAGGTGCAAGGTGGGGAAAGAAGCCCCTCTGGACTATTTTGCTGGATGGGCCTTTCTGACTCCACAGAACACTGGAGTGAGTTACACTAGAGCTGCCAGTGGACCCCTGCTCTCTGGTTGCTGGAGACCTTTTGTATTCTCCCACTTGATCTGTGTTTGTGTTGACTAGAACAATTGGTTTGGAATTTTTGACCTGGGCTGATTGCCCGGGAACTCACCAAGGTTGTACCCTGGTTGTATTCTTGTAGGAGTGTGGGATTCCCCTCTTTCAGCTATTGCCTGTGGAGGGTAGGGTGTCTTAGTTGCTTATATATCTCCACAGCTGAGATTTCAACCCAAAGATACTGATTCACTAAAATTGGACAGAGACTAATGAATTCAGGGCCAAGTAGGTCCCCAGAGTTCAAGCTATAGTACTGAATGGGACCTTCATATAGCTCTAGGGGAAAAGCTGCAATCACCAGTTCCCAGTTCTTTGGTAAAGGGCTGGTTAATTAAAACTCCAGGAGTGCTCGATTCAATTTCACCTTACCAACTTCTTTAGCCTAACAGTGAAAAATAATCATGGGGTGGAATCAGCAGAAAATCTCTGGCAATATGAATAATCAGAGTAGTTCAATTCCCCCCAAGGAATGACAAAGAAAACACAACAGAAGATCCCATTCATAAACAAATGGCTCAGATGTCAGAAACTGAATTCAGAATATGGATTGCAAAAAATATTAACAGTATGGACCTGAAGTTAGAATTAGAAATTCAAGGAGTAAGTCAAAAGTTGTCTCAAGAATTCAATGAACTCAAAGACAAAATAACCAAAGATTTTGACATGTTCAGGCAAGAACTTTCAACCCTCAAAGATCTGAGAAATTCAGTAGAATCCCTTAGTAACAGAATGGAGCAGGCAGAAAAAAGGATCTCTGACATTGAAGACAAAGCTTTTAAATGCTCCCAAATGCTCAAAGAGGAAGAGAAGTGGAGAGCAAAAACAGATCATTCCCTGAGAGAGTTGTGGGACCCCAACAGAGCAAACATTTGCTTATAGGAATCCCTGAAGGAGAAGAGGATGGTCTGAAAGGCACAGATACACTACTTCAAGAGATAATTGAGGAGAACTTTCAAGCATGGCAAGAGATACTGAAATTCAGATAGCAGACAACGTCAGAACCCCAGCATGACTCAATCCAAATAAAGTATTCCTAGACATATTGTAATTAACTTCACCAAGGTTAATATGAAGGAGAAAATCCGGATAGAGGCCATCTACAGCAAACCCACAGCCAATATCATATTTAATGGAGTAAAATTGAAATCATTTCCACTCAAATCAGGAACAAGGCAAGGTTGCCTATTGTCTCCACTGCTTTTTAACATTGTAATGGAAGTCTTAGCCATCATAATCAGGCAAGAGAAGGTGATCAAGAGTATCCATATAGGGTCAGAAGAGATCAAACTTTCACTCTTCCCAGATGATATGATTTTATACCTGGAAAACCCCAGGTACTCAACCACAATACTCTCAGAAGTGATCAAGGAATACAGTAGCATCTCAGGATACAAAATCAATACTCACAAATCAGTAGCTTTTATGTATACCAATAACAGTCAAGCTGAACAAACACTCAAGAAGGACTCTATTCCTTTTACAGTAGTGCCACAGAAGATGAAATATTTGGGAATTCAACTAACAAAGGATGTGAAATATCTCTATAAAGAGAACTATGAAATTCTGAGAAAAATAGCTGAAGATGTTAACAAATGGAAAAACATATCATACTCATTGCTGGGAAGAATTATAATTGTTAAAATGTCCATATTACTCAAAGCAATATACAAATTTAATGCAATCCCTATGAAAGCACCACTGTCATACTTTAAAGATCTGAAAAAAATAGTATTTAGTTTTATATGAAACCAGAAAAAACCTCAAATAGCCAAGCCCTTACTCAGAAATAATAACAAATCAGGAGGAATCATACTACCAGACTTTAATCTATAGTATAAATCTATAGTGATCAAAACAGCATGGTACTGACACAAAAATAGAGAGGTAGATGTATGGAACAGAATTGAGAACCAAGAGATGAACCCATAGACTTATAGTCATTTGATCTTTGATAAGCCTATCAAAAATATGAATTTGGGGAAAGATTCCCTATTTAACAAATGTTGCTGGGAGAACTGGCTGGTGACTTGTAGAAGACTGAAACTGGACTCACACCTTTCACCATTAACAAAAATTGACTCTCACTGGATAAAAGATTTAAACTTAAGATATGAAACTACAAAAATTTTTGGAGAGAGTACAGGGGAAACACTTGAAGAAGTTGCCCTGGGAGAATAGTTTATGAGGAGGCACACCCAGGCAATTGAAGCGACACCAAAAACACATTACTGGAATCTGATCAAACTGAAAAACTTCTGCATAGCCAAGAACACAGTAAACAAAGCAATCAGACAGCCATCAGAATGGGAGATGATATTTGCAGGTTATGTTTCTGACAAAAGTTTGATAACCAGAATCCACAGAGAACTCAAACAATAAGAAAAGAACAAGTAATCCCATTTCATTGTGGGCAAGGGACTTGAACAGAAGCTTCTCTGAGGAAGATAGGTGTATGGCCTACAGACACATGAAATCTTTTAAAATCTTTGATGCTCCTTAAAACATAAATGAGATTTAAGAGTGAGAATCGTCAAGAATTGAGCAGTATCACATGTAAGCAAATCTGTGGTAATTGATGAAATAGGCTGAGAAACCAAGCTTCTGTGGGTAATCCCAGGTGACACTGATACCGGTCTCGGTTCACCTATCCATGATTCTCCCCAGTACTAACCAAAATCATCAACAACCATCACCACCATCTGCCACCACTCCTGGAAGTACGATAGAACATACTAGACTGTTAAATCTTCAAGAGCTGAAGCCACACATTGTTCATATCTCTCCCCCCAAATAAAGAGAATATAGTAGCACTCAATAAAAAGTGACTGAGTGAATAAATGAAAATCTACATTAACTTGCCTTCCTGCACTGATCCAGTTATATCTGAGTCAACACTTAATAGCTGATAACATGATGTCCACTCTTTAACAAATTGGCCCAGGAATCATACGGCAATAATAATTACTTTGCCAAAGTTGTGCCCATTAAGTGAGTGCAGGAAATCTGTTCCATGGCTACAGGACTACACAGCTCACTTCAATCATTTTTCTCAAGGGAAACTAAGCAAGAGGATATAGATGCCTTTTCTTTTCAATCATCACTGAGGAAAAAAACACAATGAAGTCATGGGTCATCTTTATTTAAGAAAATATGACATTAATCCAAAACTGGAACAGGGGCTTTTATGTTTAGAATATTTTTTTTTAATTTAGATGAATATACTATGTTCCAATAGTATGTTGGAAAATACACAAGTGAGGAGGAAAACGAAAATGAAAGTTGACAGTTTGTGATCACACATGAAACGATGACAAAAAGTGAGTATTAAGTACTTAGAAAATGACTATGAGACACCTTCAGATAACAAGACATTGTCAGAGGATTTTTTTAATTATAATGACTTTTGAAATGTGATAATGTATATCTTCTTTGTGTTTAAGCTATAGAAGCATGTGGAGTATAGAATGCTAGGATTTGCGCACACATTCTCATTACGCTAAAATAAAGAGCCACTGAAATTAAAAGTCATTATTTAATTCTATTTCCAGTTCATAACAAAATAATCTCCCATATCCTTGCCATCAGGTGGATTCTGGAAGGTAATTATTTTGCAGCTCATTTCAGGTTCTTGATTCAGGTGCAGGAGGTTACTACAGGTTTCAGAGCAGACTAGAGCCAAGATGAATAAACTTTATTGTTATTGTCGCCCATCTGACAAGGTAGTATCCCAAATGAATGGGCAGTGGCCATTCACATGGAAAACAAAGCCTGTTCATCAGCTGTTTAATTACACTCAAATATGAAACAAGATTCACAGCAGTGAAGCTCTGTCACATTTCTATTTCTCACCTAAATTATACACTATCTGTGAACAGAGCTGCATCCGAGTGCCCATCACAGTGAGCCACATCTGCACAGGTGACTGCTGACCTTTCACCTCCAGCCAGAACCCCGGCAGTGGTGCAGTCACAGGAAAGGGGGGCAAAGACGAGTTTCCTGGCACAACATCTTCCTTACATTTGTTTGGCGTAACTCTGAAGGGAAGAATGAACCACACAAAGCCAAACACAGGAAACATCCCTCATACAATGTGAGTCTGGTGAAGGCTTTCACGTCTCATCCAACATTTTTGGATTTGGGAAAAGAGTGGGTTGCTAAAAAGAGTGTTGTTGCTATTAATTTGTTTTATTAGCAACTTATTTGTTTTTCAAATTTAGCAGCTGGAGAGGGTTTTTCACTGTATAATTTTAACAACGGTACCAAAACTTAAATGTAGCCCGTTTGATACCTGCTAGATGACCCAGGAATCATCAGGAACTCCTACTATCCCATTGGGAAGACAGATTCAGACACAGGGCTTCCTCTCTCCTCTGTGAAGGTTTTGGACACGCTGGATGATCATTAAAATGGAAATCGGTGAAAAAGGCAAACTCCAGTGGAGAAATCTTAACTATGAGACTAAAAACAGCTATAATTTATTAAATACCTTTAATCATGTATTATATGAAAGCATTCTTACCGGCTTTTCTTAATAGGTGGGCTTTCCAGACTGTGCACTATCTCTGTGCACGTGAATCACCGTCTCACTAAGGTAGCCTTCTAGAACAAGCACTATGACCTGGACTTGAGTCTGACTGCTGTGGGAATCAGAATGATGGCTGTATTTGTGGACACACGGAGCTGAGTCGAATGCTTTCAGTACATGTTAACACCGTCTTTTTCTCTATCCCTCTTTTCCTCCAGCTAATACCTGACCTTTTCCATGTCTGAGGCATTAGTGCACCCTTTTGGCAAGTGAGGTAGATAGGCTATTCTTTGTGCCTCAAGAACAAATCATCTAATTAGAGTTTAATACACAGATGACTGTTCTTCATTCATGCTTCATCCCAGTCACTGCCCCCTCTAATTTTCTTTCAGTAAACGCCCTCTCTTATTATGTATCTGAATTCCATGCCCCTTTATCTCTCCTACAAAACCAAGGGCATCAAATAATTCTCTTCCCAGCCCACTTGTGGAGGCTGTATTTATGGCCTAAATCTGTCATTTACGTCCTTGCTTCTAAGATATCCAAAGGGATTTGAGTGACTCAAGAACAGCCACCACCATGGTGATATTCTGCCATATGTTCTGGCTACTGAAAAGCTCCTATGGTTCCTACTTCCTCAACCCTGACTGCCCTGAATCACAGTCTGAATCCTGGTTTCACAGCTTCTTGTTAATTCTACCACTAACCTTATATTTTTCCAAAAAATTTCCTTTCGCATGTGTTAACTAGACTTGTTTTCTGTTCCTTGTGGGGAAGAAACAAAGCTGATGTATAAAGTATGAAATTATGAAAGTTAGCTTGTAATTCAAGATAATATATGAAGCATAGGGAGTGGGACAGATAAAATGTCCAAAGTATTTAAAAGGTGGGGAAACCGTGGTCTAAACTAACCAGAAAAGGGCACTAGAGAAGGTAACACTGAGGATAGAGGGGAAAGGACAGAGTTCGCACAGATGCAATGGGATGGGTGGAAACCTGAGCAGAGAGAAGGGGCACAGTGCATAGATCAATGTAAATGGAGTGGGGATTTTTCTTAGTGTGGTCTTCCTGCCACAAACATTTGCTTAATATCTTCAAACTTCTGGACACTGCGGGAACACGGAGACTGGTAATATCAGGTACCTGCCCCTGGGGGCACAAAGGTGCTTCTAGCAGAGAGGGATACACTTAAGGTTAGAAAAGATTTTTGACCACTGCTCCAAATCTGTTCTGTGGGGAAATAGTATCTTTTCCAAAGTAAATGTATGGTATTATCAAGTATTATTTACAAGTAGAAAAAGGAAAATAATACTAGACTCAGATAAATGCATTTAAAATTATAATGAGCAGACGTTTGAAACCCTCAAGGGCAGCACTCCATGAAAATTGTGAGAATTTCTAGCTTCATTTGATTCTCACTTTAACACTTTAAGTGTAAAAAGCATTTGTAAAAAAAGTATATATATATATAAAACCTGTATATGAAGGAAAATTCAATCTTACAATTGATTGCTTTATACTTCTGACTCATACCTCTGATTCTTTCTGACAGATGTCAGACAGGTTTTGTTTTGTTTTTTACAGACTTTCTGTCTATTGTCCTCGCTAGAGTGCAGTGATGTCATCATAGCTCACAGTAACCTCAAATTCCTAGGTTCAAGTGATCCTCCTATCTCAGCTTCCCTGGGACTACAGGCACCCACCACAACACCCAGCTAATTTTTCTACTTTTCATGGAGATGGGATCTCACTCTTTCTCAGGCTGGTCTCAAACTCCTGGGCTCAAGGGATATATCTGTCTCAGCCTCTTAGAGAGCTCGGATTACAGGTGTGAGCCACTGTGATCGGCCAGACAGACAGAGTTTTTGTTTGTTTGGTTGGTTGTTTTAAATCATTTTTTCTCTTTAGAGCTCAGGTAATGCAAATATGATTCCTGTTAACACATAAAGATAATATCTTCTTTCTATATTCTGCTATGTTATTGGTAGTTAAAACTCCTATAGGTGTAAAGAATAATTTTATACTATAACCAAATTGAATGCTTCCACTGGAGGAACATGAGAAAGTCGTAGGTAGCATAGCAAAACAGCTTTACTGTCTGACATAACAAGGAGATGTACTTGTTCAAGCATCTATCACAACAGTCTGAAGGGCAGACCACTGACATGGTTATAGTTTCTGAGGATTGTCTTATTGTTGATTTCTAGATCTATACCATAGTGTTCCAAAAAGATACTTGATATATGATCTCTGTCTTCTTAAAATCTTTTTAGATTTCTTAAGACTGGTTTTGTAGTCTAACATGTGATATATCCTGGAGAATGTTCTATGTGCAGTTGTGAAAAATGTGTATACTGAAGCTGTTAGGTGGAATATTCTGTAACTGTCTGTTAAGTCTACTTAGTCAGTGTAGTTTAAGCTTCATATTTGTGTGTGTGTTTTCTTTTTTTTTCTAGAAAACCTCTCCATTGTTGAATGTGGGGTCTTGGAGTCCCCTACTACTATTGTATTGCAATCTATCTCTCCCTTTAGATCTAATAATATTTCGGGATACATGTTACTTTCTTCCTCATTTATTTTTTACTTCCATGGGTGGTGGTTTTCTATGGCACTAAGCTTTGACCTTTGTACTTTCTCATTTGTGTATATTCCATAATTTCTTCCTTTGTGGTTACTATGGGGTTAACATAAAGAGTCTCATACTTATAATAGACTATTTTAAGTGGATAGCAACTTAACATTGATTGTATAAAAATACTCCTAAACATTTTTCCTCCCTGCTACAATCTATGTTTTAATTTACATCTTTATCTATTATGTGTTCTTTAGACCCTAATTATAGATATTATTGTTTTTCACCATTTTTATTTTAACTTTTCACATTTGAGGACTGAAAAATTTTTCATAGCACCATTAAGTTGCCAGGATATTCTGTGTTTGACTTACAAATTTACTTCTACTAATGAGTTTTGTACTTTAATGCATTTTCATAATAGTAATTATGGGTCAAGGGGTTCTTTCCAGCTATAGCGCTCCTGTAAGCACTTCTAGTAAGCCTGGCCTAGTGGTTAATAAATTTCCTCAGACTTTGCTTGTCTTAGAAGGTCTTTATTTCACCTTAATTTCTAATGTATAGCTCTGCTAGCTGTAGTATTCTTAGCTGGTAGGTTTTTCTTCACCACTTTGAATGAATCATCCTGGCTTACAAGATTTCTGTTAAAAAATCTATTGATGGTCTACTGGGGATTCCCTTATATGGGACTTGATGCTTTTCTCTTGCAGCTTTTAGAATTCTCTCTTTGCCTTTGGCTTTTGAGAGTTTGATATAATGTGGCTCAGAGAGCATCTTTTGGGCTTTAATCTAATTGGGTTCTCTTGAGAGTTCCAAATCTGTATATCCATATCTCTCCAAACTTGGGAAATTTTTAGCTAATATTGTTAAATAGGCATTCTGTGTATCTTTCCATCTCTTCTCCCTCTGATACTCCTAAAATGCAAATTTTATATATTTAGTCATGTCCCTTAAGTCCCAAAGGCTTTCTTTACTCTTTTTCATTCTTTCCCCCTCTTCTAATCAGATTATTTCAAAAGACCTGCATTCAAGTTGAGGAACTCCTTCTTTTGCTTGATTTAGTCTGTTATTGAAGGCTCCAATTGTATTTAATTCATTGATTTCTTCAGCTCCACAATTTCTGGAGTTACATTTTATACTATCTATCATGATGACTTTTTCATTCAAACCATAAATTATTATTACTATTATTATTGAGACAGAATCTCATTATGTCACCTAGGTAGAGTGCCGGGGCATCACAGCTCACAGCAACCTCAAACTCTTGGGCTTAAGTGATTCTCTCGCCTCAGCCTCCCAAGTAGCTGGGACTACAGGAGCCTGCCAGAATGTCTGGCTATTTTTTTGTTGTAGTTGTCATTGTGTTTAACTGGCCCAGGCTGGTCTTCAACCCACCAGCCTCAGTGTATGTGGCCAGTGTTCTAATCACCAATTTATGGGGCTAAGCCCCATAAATTACTTTTAATTTCATTAAGTTGTCTTTTGTCTATGTTCTCTCATATTTTAAGTTTTCTTAAGACTATTATTTTGAATTTCTTATTAAGCTTTTTGTAAATGTCCTTTTCTTAGGGATCTGTTTCAGAAGACTTATTGTATTTTTTGGAGGGGTGTTGTGTTTCCTTCTCTTTTATGTTTCTTGTGTCTGAACATTGATATCAGTACATCTATTGGAATGGTCACTTTTTCCAATTTACAGAGTAGATTTTATAGGAAGAGAAGTTTTAGTGTCGATGGTCCTAGGGTGTCAGTTGAGTATGGTGCACTGACTTTATTCTGTGTGGACTCAATAAGATGGTTTTTATTCAGTTTTTTCAGTTGTAAATCTCATCAGCAATGTCTGCAATTGACTCAGTGGTCTCAGCTGCAGGAGTTTGTGACAGTGGTAGTACATTTTTGCGGGGGGCAAAGGTACTGGGCTGGTTGTTAAGTCAGGCATGTGCAGGTACAGAGAGAGGGTCAACAGGTAGTGATTGCCACTGGACTGGTACAGTCAAATGGACAGCTCTCTGGTTGTCTTTGTGGGGAGTCAGAGATGCCACCAGACTAGATGTTGAGTCATGTGCACATAAACATGGCAAGCTGGGTACCTTATGTAGTGGTGTGGAGGGAATGGGGCCTCTGCCAGGCCAGCTATTGTACTAGGTTGGGTATAAGTATACATGCATGAGCATGGCAGTGCTAGGTGAAATTTTGGCAGGCTTTCCATAGTTCTAAACCACTGAAGGACTCTCTGTCAGGTCAGGTGCTGATGCAGTGGGGCTGAGGAGTCCTGTGGCAGTCCTTTTGGTGCAGTAGGGCCCCCACTAGACTGACTATCAGGCCAAAGTCAGGAAAGCCTGAACATGGCAAAGCCAACTGGCTCTGTGGTGGCCTTCAGGAGGATAGAGCTACCACCAAACCAGCTGTCAGGTCAGGTGCAGGCACTTGTGGATACAGAAGTTCTAGGTGGCCTTAAGGTGGTCTTTCCATGGGCACAGAGCCACCACAGAGTATGCATGCACAAAGTCCATGGGCCCGCCAGTTGAGCAGCACAAATGCAGGTGGTCCAGGCAGTTAGCTGGCTATTTGTTGGTTTTTATGTGTGCAAGTCCACATGTCCCTGGAGAGGGGATGTACCAAGTTGGCTTGGATGCTGAGGTCTCACATGCATCTTGCCTAGGTTCTAGGCATCTGGGGCCATAGTGCTGTTCACTGTTATGTGAATAGGCTGAAATGATGCTGAGGCTTCAGGGGTGGAAAGGGTTAGATGCTATTGGCGTCCAGGGCACTATGCTCTCTGGTAGTGTATCCAGTTTCAAAATGGCACCAAAACATAGCAGCTTAGGTCTTGGGGTTACTATATAGAACCCTTGGTTACTATATAAACTGGATTCAGGGCGTGTGAGGACCAGGGGACTCTCCTGTAGCAAGAATTACTAGTGTTTGTGGCCGTAGGGGGAACTCTGGGGACCTTCAGCTTCCCTTTTCCCTATAAGAAAAAGTCCCCCTTGATGCAAAGCTGATCTCAACTAGAGAGAGAGTATGGCTCATTCCCCTCCCTATATTGCTACCCTGGTCTTCCATGTGCCACAGGAGTTATGCCATTCCCCTGGGGTCATACAGAATACTTTCTCTGTCTCTCTAGACCAAGTACAATTGTTTTCAGTTTTTGGTTTTTTTTTTTTTTTTTTTTTGTGGAGAGTCCAAGTACAAAAGAACCCTAGTTGGACAACTTGCTGTCATCTCTCTATCTTCATACAATTTAACTATATCAATAGAGAAGAATTGACTTTCCTAAACTACCACTTCCCACCATGAGGTTCTTCATTCAGAATCTATCCATCCATTTCTATTTCTCACCTATCCGTCTAGCTACACAAAGGGCAAGTTAGGGCTTGGACATTCTGCACCTGTCATCATCCTCCCTCTGTATCTTACCTCAATTAATTTCTCTTTAGGCAATCTCTTTCTTCTCTCCCAAACCCATTCTAAACCTCCTTTCCTACAGTCCAGAAAACAAACCTCACCATTGACATGCTGTCTCTCTGACTTCCTGGCACACAGCATCATTTGCTCCACGTCACAGCCCTAACACTGTATTCTTATAACCTAGAGGCCAGGTTAGCTAACTAATATTAGCTAAAATGAAGTTACTAATGCATTTAGGCTTAATTGCTTTCAGAAGGAAAACCTTTATCATCTACCATTTATGAACAGCAGTCAGCTATGTATTTCATCCATTCTCCTGACCACATTATTCTTTGTTATTAGAAAGAAATGATCACTCTTTATAGATATAGCTAGCTCATAAAATAATTATCTTATTCAGAAAATATATAAGCCTTTCTGTCATTCCTGATGATGGTGATCATCTTAGATTTCTGTATTTTTAAGATGCTGAATTTTTTCTTGAACCCTCATCAGGAGTTGTCAAGATATGACTGACCCATAGGTCATTATTTTTCAAAATAATTGGAATTCCCTCAACTGTATAGCAGGTCTTGTTAAATATAAATGAAATGCAGAATTATATATCTTCATTTTGAAAAGTCTCTTGTAGAAAGCAGTTACAAGTCTTCCCACTGTCTCATTTCACCACACGAACACACACACACCCTGCTGTAAATACACATGCTACAAAAAACCTGTTAGTTTAAAATAATATTATATTATTAAGAAACAATTATATGAAACTATTTAGTAGTAAACTATTTTTTCATCATTTAAGTTCCCAGAAAGCATTCTTTAAATGTGCAGAGATTTAATTTCATTTCTTAAAAGTTAGCCTCAAATTTTCTGAAATCTTTTCCTTATATCATTATATATGTAACTTTCATATCCGTGTGTTTTCTAATAACCAAAAATAATAATAACTGTAATCCTAAAGTTTACAAAAAATTTATCTGTGACTTTCAAGTTTAATATCTCTAAACCCATCAATATTAATTATGATAGGGAAATTAATTAAATGATTATTTTCCTCAGTTTTTTTTTCAATGTGTGTGTGAGAATTGTTATAAATAAGGAGTAGAAATAGAATCAGTACAAATAAGAACTACATAAAAACATTCTCAGGTATTGGATATAATCATTTCTGCTTGAGCTTCTGAAATAAATGCTCAGATCCTACAGTTGAAGTTAGATCTACTGTAAGTTGGGGAGGGAGACAGATTCTGGCAATCTTGTTCAATTTGGGGGCAAGAATAAATTTCATATGCAATGAAGTAAAGTTTTCATATAGTGTTTACCAAATGGTCTGCAAATTAATTTCTTGAAAACTAAGAGAACTATTTCCTATCAGGTACTTTCAATGTCTAAACTTTAGAAGTAAAACAAGACCAGACATAGTGGCTCACACTTGTAACCCCAGCACTCTGGGAGGCCAAGGTGGATGGATTGCCCTGAGCTCAGGGGATTGAGACCAGCCTGAGCCAAAGTAAGCCCTCATCTCTAACAATAGCCGGGCATTATGGCAGGTGCCTATAGTCCCAGCTACTTGGGAGGCTGAGGCAAGAGAATAACTTGAGCCCAAGAGTTTGAAGTTGCTGTGAGCTATGATGCCACAGCACTCTACTGAGGGTGACAAAGTGAGATGCTGTCTGAAAAAAATAAAATAAAACCAAATAAAAGTGAAACAAGTTATTGCCCATATTTAATAGAGAAATACACAGAATTCTTTCATGTTTATATGTTTAAGTTTTTTTATGTTTGTTTGTTTTGCTTTATAGCAGAGAAAACCAGAAAATATAACCATGAAATTAACTTCCTCCTGTTGTTCCTGTTTTATTTCAATTACACTATTCCCCCTATTTCTTCATTTCTTTCAAAATACTCAGAATTTTTAGTGGCTGCCCATTTCATCCCCCACCCCTGCTGCCAGAGTTTGTTTCCCCTCTTCTTCTTATCTCTTTTATCTTTCAATAAGCTCTGTCCTTTTGCTTTAAAAAGTTTAGAATTTTTAGTAATACCTGCTGCGGAGGCAGCAGTAGGCAGCTTGCCTGAATGGGCCCTGTGGGACGGAGCGGCACTGCTGACAGCCTCAACAGTCACTTCTCAGCTGGCTGCGCCTGGCCTCGGCAGCCTGGCCGCAAGGAACTGTCTCATGCCCACCATGCCGGGACCTAGAAACCTGGGCTCTGGGTAGTGTTTCTTAGCCCAGTGGAACTGAGAATAGAACCTTTGTCTTTCTGCTACAGATGGTCAGCACACTGGAGTGTAATATTAGTCTGAGAAGAGGCCAACTTATTTTAATTAAATACAAATTACTCCATCACTCCACATTTATTTCTCTGGACCCGAAGTTCATACAACATACAACTTAATATACGTTATTTAATAAACAGCAAAACCTCTCCTGCTTAGCATGCTCTACCTTCCTCTGGAACGTCTGTGCGTTTGTAGGGATTTATACCTGCAAGTGCCTGAAGTCGAGTTTCAGTCCTAGCAAATGTAGGCTAGAACAAGCTGCCCAGACATCGGAACAACAAAGACAGGAGATTAAGGCAGTCTGCAGAGATGAAAGTATGATGAGATCTTGGGGGAAATAGCTTGAGAGGAGCCTTTTAAAAGTCAAACAGAAAAACTCTGATCATTGGTTCTTACTCCTTTAAAAAAAGTTAGCAAACCTTGCAAAGAGTTTTATATATCAAGTTAGACTTTCCATTCTTTAAAAAAAAAAAAAGAAAGAAAGAAATTAGGAGGCCAGCAGGTGCATAGCCCTTCAGCAGTTCCCCCCAAGTTACTTAGCTTTGTTGTCACTAAATAAATACTTAATAATTTGAGAACATTTTCCAGGAAAAATACACAAAACTGGAAGGAAAGCCATGTGTCCATGTGGAAATACTTAGGTTTTTTTCTCTCATGTCTAACTTGTCTTGCATTCACAGAGAACTCATGATGTATTTCCTTGTTATGTACACTTTTTTTGTTTAACAATGTCAAAAAGTGATAACTTGGAGACTGAGAATTAGACTGACAGTCACCTGTCAGTCATTGTCCTTTATTCTGCCAACGTCAGGCATTCAGGCACGGATTTATGGGTATTTCCCCCCTTTCACTTTACTTTTAAAGGGGTTGGGGGATGGGGAAGAATATCAGAGGATTCAGTCCTGAATAGACTTTTGTTTTGCTCTTTCTTTTACCTCTTGACTGTGTCAAAGGCAGTGTGTCTCTCACGCAGTTTCTCTCTTTAGAGAGCCCTGGCTGGGCCAGCTAGTTAGTATTCAGAGACAAGGCAAAGAGGATAAAATTCTTCTCTCTGCTTGCTGAGACTGCAAATAAGCAATTAGACTAAAAGCCATGTATTGGAGAGAGAAGGCCATTGCAGACATCATTGCTGACTGGAACCTGCCAATATAACTTTAAAATTGTAAAACCTTCATAGCAGGGAGAAATAGTCACTTAGAGGCACATCAGTTGGTTAAGACACTAAGTTGGTATTTGCTACAGACATTTCTGCTGTGTAATGTACTCGGTGAACTGTAAGATTTCCCATTTAATCTTGTTTACTTATTGTAATGAGAAACAAATGGGTGAAATTAGCAATGGTGGTAGAAAATTCAACCTTTTATTGTATAGCATGTTATGAAAACATTTTCTAGATTGGCATGTTACTCCCATTTTCATTTGAGCTTAATTTAAAGGATTATTTAGCAGAGGGCTGAAGGTTACAAACTGTTTTATGTCTGACCAAGCCAACCATTTAAAACAATACATGCCAACCATTTTCTGGTTTTCAGTAATGGTACGTGAGCTAGTTCTTAAGAGTCTTCTTCCTCTCTTCTTTAATGATTTTATTCTGGGTTCTAGCAATTGATGCATTTTTCTTGTGATGCTTGAATTTATTTACTCTGTTAGTGAGACTGGGATTATCCAATTCTATTGTGTGATAAATAGATCCATCTCCAGAAAGCCTACACGATCGCCCAACTGATGAGGGGTGTCAAGTAGACCTTCTTGATTTGACACCCAGCCCTCTTCCTCTTCCCACCCCCATCTTTCCAAACCACGTTTCCCAAAAGTTGAGAAATGCTAGCCTGATGAATTTATTTTTACACATTCTAAGCCAGGAAAAAGAAAGGAATCTGGATTATTGACATTCTTTACCGGAACTACAGTAGACTAGAGTTAGCAGAAAAAACTGCTAATCATCACAGTTTTCGTGTTGGAAGCAATTTGCC
Source organism: Otolemur garnettii (assembly GCF_000181295.1). Classification (NCBI taxonomy): domain Eukaryota; kingdom Metazoa; phylum Chordata; class Mammalia; order Primates; family Galagidae; genus Otolemur; species Otolemur garnettii. Next base: position 26,215,673 of record NW_003852412.1, read on the forward strand.
TATAATTAGTAAGTTGATAAATACCAACAAAATGGGTGCTAAAACGAACAACTCTTGTGCTGAGAGACATTTGACTCTACATTGCACTTTGCATTTTTATATATGCAGCATTACATTTTGTTACAAAGAGCGACAACTTTAGTGGCAGCTGAAGTGCTCTAATCTGTCTTCTAAAGAAAAGCAGACATACATCTTAATATAACAACTTCTTTTATAAACCATATCTCTTTTTTCAAGGAGTAAGCAAGTGGATAGATAAGAAAAGAAATTAGTGTTTTATTTATTATACATAAAATGGTAACAGAAGATAGAGGACTTATTTTGCTAGATAATGAAATGCCATAACATGTATAATTAAGTCACCCAGTGACTTGGGTGATTTCCTCACTGGTGATACTAAATTCACATTTATTTGTAGATATCTCTGTTTAGCATTTCATATAAAAATGGGTATTTTACTAAATGTTTCAGTTCCACATAAAATCAGATCCATGGCCATTTTCATTCAAGTCAAACAAGGAAGTGCATATGGTGTACTAAAAAGTGAAACACATACTTCATTCTAATAAAAAGATAGACTTTATCTGTAAGACCAAACATATTTGTATACCTGAAATATTTCAGGTACATAATAGGTACATTATACATAATGAATAAAGAAACACAAGAGCTTTACCAGGATAAACTGAAATTCTGGCTGTTTCACAGTTATCAGAAAACATAACATTCCAAATTCAATCTATAAAATCTGATAGAGCAAAAGAAGTTATCTGAAATAGAGTAAGGGTACAAAGAAAGAAAATTGTTTGTGTGGATGTGGTTGAGAAAGTACTACATCTTTTTATTTTTTTCTCAATAACTGGTATTTATAGACACAACTTTCGGAGCATCTTATCTGTACCCACTTTACAGGTAACTCAATTAGCACATGTGAACACCAGAGAACTTGCAGTGTCTTCACATGGAGACCAGGTGGCAAATGGATCTAGTAACTTCTAGTATATTTTTCAATAATTTTAATACATTTGACTATTTTTCTCTTTTCCATGAAACAGTACTTCTCTGGTATTCGTAATTACTAGAGGACACAGTAAGAAGTGACCACAGGCCAAGTCATGCACATTTTTCTTCCCCTCTTCAGAAGATTCCATAGTGGGTGGCAAAATTTAAGCCATTGCAAAATCATGTAAGTTATCTCAAATATATCAGGAAAAGAAGAAAAAGCTGCAATTCATTATTTTCCTGCAATAAATGCATATAAAATAAAGCATTTTAAAGGACAAATTAGGTTTGTTTTCATTTATAGTTCATATCAATAATTTTATACTATGAGCAACTTGTTTATTTGAGATATGGTATATCTTTGGTCAGTAAAAGATTGACAATTATAAAATAAAAAAGGAAAATGTTTTGAGGAAGCGTATGTGGCAGTTATTTGTGAAGTGTATGTGCTAACTCATTTATTATTAGTATTAGTATTAGTATTATTCATCCTGGTTGAAACTTGGGCTTCAATTCATTATGCTTGTGCTGATGATTTATTTGTAAAATGAAGTCAAAATTAATTTTGTACAGGTAAATTCTTCATAGTATGTTATTTCATTAAGAAAACAAATATTTTTGTATTTAAATTTAATGTTTTATTTCCTTTGGAAAAACCTTACTTCACCTATTTGCCAAGATCAAGAACAATATATTTTCAGAGAGTCTGAGATTAAAGAGTGAAGTGATGCAACTTTGCCCTGGCCAATTCTGTTGCCATTTTGCTGCAAATATTATTGAATTTATTATAGGACTGTTTCTTTCAACATATGACTCCATTTAAGAAACTGTAATATTTTGCAATTACCATACACCTCTCGCTGTGGAATGTATCTCTCTTTCTAAATTAAAGTCGCACATAGTGAGCTGCAAGAGCCGTTCTTTGTGCTTGGTTTATTCTCAACGTTTTTTTGCCATTCAGAAACAATGCTGACACATGCACGAAATGACAAATAGCATTAGTGTAATAAAGGAGTTAAACCAAACCCAAAGCACCATCATAGATTAAATTGTTTTTTAAAAAAATTACTGACCTAAGCACCTCTACGCGATGTTATATGTAAAATTTGAAGAAGAAAAAAAGACATTTGGAAGTGAGATGTGTTCGCCTGCATAATTGCTGAATTGCCATCATGTTTGCTTGAGATGCCTTTGTCAGATATTATTTCATGTCTTTTTGTCAAAGGGAAGGTTTTGAAGCCTTTTTTCTACATCTGGGTGACTGCTGTCAGGCCTCAGACCAACCAAGCCTTTCAGGGCTACAGCAATGTGTCCAAAAAGCTTTTGGTAAAAGCCTTTTAAGTAGCCCCTCATTTCCACTCCCCAGATCAACACATATGTTTTACCAAAAGAAAAATTCTAACATTTCAGCATAAGTTTCAAACACTAGAACTGTAACTCAGTGACTATTTTTCATTAAGACCTAGTGTTGAATAACTCTTGCCCACTCCCATACACCACGAAATGTAATACAACTGTTATGTCATCTTTCTTGGTAAGTGGTGATTTTCTAGAATTTGATGATTGATAAGGCTTTTCTAAAAATGGTTGGCATTTCTAAGTAGATGTTTCTAACACATAGTAAGTCTTTACAGAAGAAGATGAAGTAAAAAGAAGTTTATTTTTCATTTATTTACTTATTTCAGAAAAGTTAAGTCAAAAATGCATGGTAAAGCTTTCCACATTGGCAACCAAAAACAGGAACAGAAGTAATTATAGAACATACGATAATAGAACTATTTTCTGCACCGATCCAACTACATGGAGAACTATTCAATTAGGACCCATGGTTACTTTTAATGAGGGTTATTGTAGAATAAGTGGAAACATCTGTTACCCAGGAACCACCACAGTGGCTACAGAAGAAAAAGCTGTTCTCTCTTCTATCAGTTGGAACTGGTCTTTATGGAATTTTCTTATTAGTATGCTTAGAACATCATGCAAATCTCTAAGCCAAATTAATTGTTCTTGGCATTCCCCACAGAAGAGCCCACGGTCAATTTTTACCAGAGGCAGGGCGCAGGAGAACCCTCCTCTGTACATGGTTTATTACGGTTAGTGATGCGTAATTGTCCTACTGTACGCTGTCCTATTTTACCAGCTATAGTCTGAATTCATTCCCATCCTTTCCTTAAAAGTTTGAAACCCCCTAGTGACAGGAATATTAATGTGCCAACACTGTCATATCTATTTCAGCTCATACATATGCAATGTCTTTGTTTTCAAAGATTTATGTCAGACTTTGCTGAAGTGAGGTATTCTACCATTTTAGATAATAGCATGCCAAAGTGATGTTATCAGCCACATTCAGCACTCACTCAAGCAAGCGGGAGGAGCATCCACTCCTTCATGGCTCAAACTCAGAGAAACTGTTATTTATCCTTATTTGATGAGAAAATCTTTCAGGGGGAAACAGTGTATTTTTAGAAGAAGATTATGGCCATCCTATGGATTATCTTTTAATTAAGAATGGATGATTTGTGCCCACACTGCTGTAACAAACGTCTTGCTGCTAATGAAGTTTAAAAAGACTTACTTTATTTAATTATAGCTAATCGCCAGGGTAAAATGTGGACTTTTCTTTGATCCTACACATACTGTGGTAATCCCTATGGTAGAGAATATCTCCTCCAAATGTTTTGAGCTTTTTAGCTGGTCACATCTTGGCAAAAGACGGAACAACCTTACACGGAAGAATTTCTTTCCTTCCTTCTGTAGTTGCCTATTCTGGCATAAAAATTACACGAAATTTTCCTACAAGCTAAGATGGTCCTTTAGACAGAGAGTGTTGAGGTTTTCAAATATCTGAATCTTTCACTTTGTTCAATACCCAGCACTGGGTTCTTTGCTCTCATTCAACGATTCAGTTCAACCAACATTATTAGACTCTGTCCTAGGCACGAAATAGGAGAGCACATGATGCCCACTAAAAACCAACTCTGAAGACAACCTATGTTTACTTCCTACTATATTTAGTCCATATGGAGAAAAACATGGACAAATGTGCTTTAAAACCAAGAATCATTTTGTCTTTGGTCTGGTTTGTTTTTAAAACATGGCGTTAGAATTACTTTGCTTACGTGGCCAGTATGACATAAAGCAGGTCTATATTCTCTATATTTCTTCCGCCTCTTTCTTTCAGAAAGTGAAATATATTGTGATTCCCATTTTCTGGCCTTATTCTTTCCTGAATCTCAAAGGAAATTATTTTGAGAGTAGATATTATGCCTGCTTTCATTCCAGCTGATACCTGTCTATGATTTTTCCCCTTTGTAAACACCAGATTTAATCACCTTAACCAAAAGTAAAGTGTAATTCTTTGGTATGCTTTCTAATACTTAGTCTTTCTGACATAAATTACATTTTTTTCCTTAAGTAAAAGTACCTTCCCAAAATTAATTAGTGTGCTACTTGATGTTTTTAATCTCAAGGAGGTCATCCTGTTATTTTTTTAAAAATATTTTTCTTTCTCCTGTTTCTGTTTTTGTTCTGAATCTTCAGCCCATGTGGTCCAGCCAATGTTGGCCCTGGAGGGTAGGTCCTGCTGCTTCCTCAGGGATGGAAGGGAGGTGCTGGCAGAGGGGAGGACAGAGGGCAGCAGAGACCCATGTCAGGCAGAAGAGGGCACCAGCAAACTGGCCTACTCTACCCTTAGAGATAGGGGTCAGACCAGTGAATAGATGGGCTAACTAGGGTCTTCTTTAGAAAAGAAAATTTTCCTGGAAAATGAGTATGCCTAAACCAACTAGTCAAAATGAAATAAATAAATGTCTTATTACACTTTGTCATGATTGTATAGTTGGCTAATTTCAAAAATACAACAAAAACCCAGGAATCCTCCCAAAAGAATTCTCCCCATGGAGGAGCTATCATTCCAAGGTAAATAACTCCTTTTAAAACTACACAAACTATCTATGAAATTGATACTCTATAATTTAAAAAAATCATCTAGGCAGAACTATTTGCTTCACATCTCCAAATCATTCTATTTTGTTTAACAAATTTGGGTTGCTATGAGTTCTTTTGGTTTGCCAGGACTTAAGCAGATTTAAAGTAGGCTTGTTGTCAAATCAGTGTATGGGGCACTGCCTCACACCCAGTGTTCCATTATCACACAGTAATGAGAAGTCTCTTCCCACCATCCACATAGAAATGCTTAAACACATCCCTCCCTAGGTATTTCCTACTGCCCACACCCGTGCAGTAATTTTTATGCCACTTCACTCCCTGCATCCTAGTAGAAAGCATTTAGACTTACAAAGTGATTGAGGTTGGAGGAAGTTCTTCCAAAGTAAGAATTCATGTATCTTAAAAAAAAAAAAAATAATTAAACCTAAAGTAGGAGAAGCAAAACAGAATTTGTGGTTAGTTCCTGTGATATGTTAAACATCTGCAGTTCTGCCTCTCTGGAGAGGCAGGGTTGTGCTGAAGTCACATCCTGATAACATCTGCACATTACTGAGAGCTTTTGCTTTATTCTTCATGGTCGCTGATGAGAGATTCTTTAACATCCCTTCAGTCATCAAGACCCCAGTTGGATTTCTTTGCTTGTGACAGCCTTAAAGGTGGTTTCATTTACATTTGCTAAAATGTCACAATATAGGAAGATATTTTCAGTTTGATGTTTCATCCTTTCCTTTTTTTATCCGGATGCTAGTTTTAGCTTTTCAAATGAATGTCGAACTCAAAATAGATTTTCCATGAAATATATTTTGTCTGATTTTTGAAACACCATGTCTGCAGCAGAAGACTTCCCCCCCACCCCCCAAAAAAGTTTCCAACGAGGAATGGCATCTCTCTGCTCCTGCTTGCACTGTAACAACAGCTACCATTCCATGAAAGGGCCACCTTGTTTAACACCCAGGAACACAGAACGTACTACTATTTTAACAGTCAGGTATTGACAGCATCTGAGCTACTTTTGCTTCCCTAATGACCCCAATTACAACAGAGCTGAGAAATAGTCAATAAACAGTGGCATTAACATGTGTAGAAAAAGTGTCCTTTAAATGTCCAAGACAATTACCAGCCCCTAGCCTGTTGCAGGAGGACTTTTGAGAGCCTAGGGGTTTTAAAAAAATGAGACTGTGAAAATTAACATAGGATATTTATGTAAATAAGCTTAGCATATCTGAAAGCATTATTTATACCATTGAATAGATCTTTCTTTCCTGATGTATCTATTTTGTGGTCAGTGGCACACATAAGGTTACTTTGAAAAACCTATAAATGGTAAATTTCAAAAATGTTATTTGGCTGTAAGGGTTTTCTTGATCAGTTTAGTGGAGATATTCCTCTTCCCACCTGGCATTCACAGAATTGAGTGAGATGTTTCACTTACTTTCTTTTTAAAAGTTGAGGTCATAAAACATATTTTGTTTCATTTGAAAATATTTGGAGGTATTTTGTATATTCTATTGATTTCTAATGTAATTCTGCTGTGGTTAAAGAATACACTAAGAAAGATTTCCTTTTCAAACTTTGTTCACACTTTTTTTTTGGTCTATCCTATTGCCTATCTGTGTGAATTTTCCATACACTTGAAAAAAAATGTGTATTTTGCAGGGTTGAATAAAATGTTCTATAAATGTTATTTAGGCCAGATGTATCGATAGTACTGTTAAAATTTTCTATATCTTTATTGATTTTTTTTTGGTCTGGATGTTCTATCAATTACTGAGAATGGAGTGTTAAAAATACCCAACTATGATTGTGGATTTGATGGTACTTTGTGGATTTTGAAACATTTTTATTAGACACACACATATTTGAGATATGTCTTCCTGATGAATTGACCTTTTTATCATTATGAAATGCCTTGTATTTCTGGCAGTGCTCCTGTCTTGATGTCTACTTTGTCTGATATCACTATAACCGCAATAGCTAGGAAACACAGATTTTTTTTTTAAGTGTCCGGCTACATTTGTGGGTCAAATATTTAAGAAAGAGTGCATCAGCTTACCTGTCAGCTTGCATTCCCATAAATATCAACCTCAGGAGAGAGTTTATCCTTTCTCAGGGATAAGCCACAGACTTCTGAGACAGGAGCAACTAGGAAAAGAGAAATTAAGCTAAACGAAAAAAATAAGATGTGACATGAAAATAAATCAGCATATAATCCTTATTATTTAGGAAACCCATATTTGTCATTTGTATAAGTATTTTAATATTTACTGGTATTTTGAACTCAATTATGAGCTATAATTGATTGAGTAGTATCTTCACAAACTTCATGTCTGCCCAGAATGTCAGAATGTGACCTTATTCAGAATAGAGTTTTGTAGAAATAACTATGTTAAAAGGAGGCCACACTGGATTAGAGTGAGCCCTAAGTTCAGTGACTGGTGTCCTTGTGAGGCAGATACAGACAGACCTGCCCAGGAAAGGAGCCTGGTATAGATAGAGGTGGAGATTGGAGTCACTCAGCCACAAGCCGTGAACAGCAAAGATTATTGGAAGCCATCAGAAGTTTGAAGAAAGGCAAGGAAGAATTCTTTCCTAGACATTCAGATGGATCATGTCTCTTCCAACACCTTGATTTTGCACATCTAATCTCCAGAACTGTGAAAAAATAAATGCCTGTTGTTTTAAGCCTTCCCATTTGTTAGTAATTTATCACAGCAGCCTCATGAGCTCTCTGAAAACTATCAGAGTGGTCCCAATTAACAAATATCCTATCGTATTAGTTAGCTTGTTCTGCCATAACAAAATACGATAGGCTGGATGGCATAAATGACAGGAATTCATGTCTTAGATTTCTGGAGCCTGGCAAGTCCAAGGTTAAGGTGTAAGCCAGTCCGTTTCTCTGGGGAGGTTTCTCTTCCTGGCTTACAGGCAGCAGCCTTCTCCCTGCTGTACCTTCAGATGGTAGAGAGAGGGGACTCTGTTCTCTTTTCTTCTCATAGGGACGCTAAGTCCATCATGACCTCGTCTAAACTTAAGTACCTCCCAAATGCTTCACTTACAAATGCTACTACACTGGGACTTTAGGGATTCAACATATGAAGGAAACAATTCAGTTCATAACATCTATTAATATAATTATTTAAGAAAAATTTCAGAATTAAGTTAGAAAAAAGAAACTTTCATGTACCATGTGAACCTATTCTGGTGAGGCCCATGCCACTCATTGCACCTGCCGGGCCGTAAGTATCACATGGGGCAAACTCGACCTGGCACCCTCTGTCTACTTTCTCATGGCTGGCGATTAACAGGGTTTGTGTTAAGTGGAGGTATAGAATGAACAAGCTTTCAACTAGATTGAGACAGAAAAAAAATTCAATGTATTTCATAACAAATGACCAAACATACAATAGTACGAGATTTTCTCCACTCTCTTACTTTAAAGAACATTTTTATTGCTTTTGAACTCACACAGAGAATATTTTTATAGTTTTTTTAATTGCTGCATAATCTTTTCATACTCTTATAAGTTGGCCAGAGAAGTATATTACTTTATATATATCAGAAGACCTTGATAAATCCAGGGAAAACAATATAGACAGCAATGCTAATACAATGCAAGTCAATTCTGGCAATTAGAGAAAAATCTCTCCGGATTATCATGGTGATGCCTTCATAACATATGGAAAACAAATTCCCAGACCTCAGAAGGGACCACCTCAGACAAATTCCCCAGCTTCTAGGAAACTTTGGCACTTCATATGAATTTGAAGGATATAGTAGATTTCTAGACATAACTTTGCCTTATCAATTTTTAATCACAACTGAAGAGAAATATAAAGTAGGATTTGCCCCACTAATACGGCAACATATTGATTGCTGATGTTCAACATGGCATAACCCCCTGAATGATGCCAAACGTCAAGAGCCTCCTGCTGTTTCCTTTCAAATGCACTTTCTGTTATCAAATAAAGCTGTAATCCCCAGCCCCCAGGCCACTGAAAGGTACAGTGCTTGACCTATTGGGAACCAGGCCACACACAGAAGGTGAGTGGTGGGTCAGCAAAGCTTCCTCTGGGCTTACAGCTGCTCCCTGTCACCGCCACCATCTTTCTTCTCTATGGCCAAGGAGTTTTTGGAGAATATGCGTATCCACATTCTCTTTATACACTTAGGTTGTTTCCATAGTCTTTGCAATTGTGAATTGTATTACAATACATGAGAATGCAGGTGACTTCTTGATACAATGTTTTCCTCTCCTTTGGGTAGATACCCTACTGGGATTGCTAGACTGAATGGTAGGCCTCCTTTTAGTTCTTTAAGAAATCTCCATACCATTTTCCATAGACATTGTGCTAAGTTACATTCCCAAAACTATGTATAGGTTTTACTTTTTCACTGTCCCCAAGCCAATATCAATGATTATTTAATTCAAAATTTTTTGACTTCCATCTTGATTGACCCAAAGATCATTCAGCAGCAGATTAGTTAATTTCTATATGTCTTTATAGTTTTGAGTGTTCCCCTTGTAATTGATTTCTAGTTTCATTCCAATGTGATCTAAGAAGACACATGGCATGACTTAGTTTTTTTTTTAATTTGCTGAGACTTGATTCATGGCTTAACATATGGTCTATCTAGAAAATGTTCCATGTGCTGATGTGAAGAATGTGCATTCTGCAGTTTGGGGGTAGAATGATCTATATATTTGTCTGTTAGATTCATTTTTTTCTGGGGCCTTATTTAAGAATTTTGTTTCTTTGTTGATTTTTCCATCTCAATGATCTGTCAGTGGAGTAGTGAAGTCCCCCACTACTATTACACTGCTATTCTTTTTATTTCTTTATTTTAGTAGTATTTCTTTTATAAATCTTCAAGCTCTGGTGTTAGGTGCCTATATGTAGTATATTTAGAATTGCTGTATCTTCCTGTTGAATTGATGTCTTTATCATTATATGATGACCATCTTTGAATTTTGTTTTACTATTATTGACTTAAAGTCTGTTTTAGCTGGTATAATAATAGCTACTCCTGCTCATTTTGTATTTCCACTTATGTGGAATATTTTTTTTTCCATTTCTTTCCCTTGAGTCTATGAGACTCTTACAAGTTAAATGGGTTTCTGGGAAACAACAGATATTTATTTTGTTTTTGTTTTTAGTCTGTTCTATATTAATGTATATCTTTTGAGTGGAGCATATAGACTGCTTACATTCAACATTAGTATTGACAAGTGAGATACTGCTGCAGTCATGTTGCTTGTTACCTAGTATTCTTTCTTGAGTTACTGTTTTTAAGGTTGTATGTTTTTACTTTTGAGTGCTTTTACAGTGGTAAATATTGACTATTTTTTCAGTGTTTAGAGCACTTTTGAGCATTTCTTGTAGGCTACGTCTAGTGTTAACAAATTCCTTCAGTGTTTGTTTGTCTGGAAAATATTTTATTTCTCTTTTATTTATGAAACTTGGTTTTGTAGGATATAAAATTCTTGGCTGACAGTTATTTTTTTAAATGAATACTGAAGACAAGTCCCTTTTGGTCTGGAAGGTTTCTATTGAGAAGTCTGCTTTTAGTGAGATGGATTTTCCTTTGTCAGTTACTTGATGCTTTCATCTCACTCTTGCAGGATTTTTCTCCTTCACGCGGCTCTGGCCAGATGGATGACTATGTGCCTTGGTGATGTCCTGTTTACAATGAATTTTCCAGGAGTTTGATGATGTTCTTGTCCCCAAAAGTCTCAATCTCTAGCAACACCAAGGAAGTTTTTCTGTATTATTTTTTCAAATGTTTCTCATGTCTTTTGTTTTTTCTTCTTCTCCTTCAGGGATAATTATAATTCTTATGTTGGGGCATTTTACGTATTTCTCAAAGATGTTGTTCATTTTTCTTAATTCCCTTTTCTTTATTTTTGACTGACTAGTTTAATTGAAAAGCCTTGTATTCATGCTATGAAAGCCTTCCTTCTGCTTGGTCTCATCTGCTTTTAAGACTTTCAACTGTATCTTGAAATTAGTACTCCCAGGTTTACTTTTTAAAATATCTATCTTTACTGAACTTTCTATTTTCATCCTCATTTTTTTCTTTTTTTTCTCTGTGTTGGTTTTCAACTTTCTCATCAATTCCATTGAGTTTTATTGTGATTCATATTTTTAATTCCATTATCTGTCTTTTCAAAAATTCCTTTTTATGGAGTCCATTGATGGAGAGCTAGTGTGATCCTTTGGGGATATTGAATCATCCTGCTTTTTTCATATTGCCAGAGTTCTTAGTCTGGTTCCTTCTCATCTGAAACCTCTTCCTTCAGTTAAAGCAAATGGCTTTGTGGTTTACTTGTTCTCCTCTTGTGCGAACCTGCTGCTAAGTATAAAGATGGAAGGCTGCATTGCTCTTCAGCTCATGCAGGTAGGTATCCATTGTGATGTTGCTGGAATTCGGGTCAGCTGGACTACAGGCTCCAAGGAGAGTGTTCAGGTGCCAGCATTTGTGGATTACATTAAATGATCCCCAGTTCCTAGGCCCCTGGATGATATGCTTGAGTCCTGGTGGAATCAGACTGAAATAGGCTGGAAAATTTGCCCGTAAGCCTCCCCAACTTCCATGACTGGCTGTAATAGTGAGGGGTGGGGTGATCTCTTGTTCTGGATGAATGTTTAGGCAGGAGAAGAACAGATACACTGTGGGCCCCTCTTGACAAGATTAGCAGAGGCAGATAGCTGTAGGACACACCAGCCACTCACATCTCTCATTCTCAGCAGTACCAGAAGTCCCCTCCTACAGGGGCACAAAGGCATCAAGATTTTCAGCTCCTAGACTGGCCTAGCTGCTACAAAAGTGGTGGAGGCAGTTCACCCTTCTGTGTGCAAGGTTATCAGACTAACTGCAGGCTTTGGATGAAATATTGTAGTGGAGAAGGTGTTGCTATGCCAGGGACTTGCCTCCAGGGGAAGTAGACTTCTCCCAATAGAAACAGGCAGCTCAGGAGAAGACTGCTGGTCTCTGGAAGAAGCTTTTTGCCTTGGGACACACAAAAGCACTCACTATGGCTTTATAGAGGTCACATGAAGCTCTGTGGAAGCCTGAATGTGATGGCTGTTCTTTCAGAGATGGGGAATCTGCTTCTCAGTACCCTGGATTAATAATTCCTTGTGGGACCTCACTGGTCCTGAGTGGTAAGCAGCAGCTGCCTCAGCAGCAGTGGGCAGGGGAGGAGGAGGAGGCCTCCAGTTGTGGGGCTGGTTCCCCAGTCTCCTTTATCCTGAGAGGCTCTGTGGCATTCTGTACTCTCCTTTCAGCTGGAAGAAGCCCACCCTGAATGCCAAAGTTCTAAGAGATCCACAGTTTCCCCAGCCCCACTCGATTACCAAGGCTGGCACAGTTGAATTGGGTGCTGGGGAACATTGCTTGTGGATCCAGCAATGTAGAGACCCACAGACTAAGACTACTAGGTTGGGTAAAAGACTACTAGGTGCAAAAAAGTATTGTCTGTCCATGAAAGGAGACACACGAGCCACATTCTCTGTGCAGAATCTGGGCAGAGTGATTCAAGTACTATGCTGGGGGGTGGCTTCCCTGCGAGCTATGACCAGCCATCTGCAACACACTTGTACATAGGAGCAAAAATTCTCACACTGTTGGGTGGTCAGAGATAATGAGGTTCCTGTCTGTACATCTCTTTGGGGGCTGCTTCTTCGGTGGGGTAGGAACACTTTCCTACCCAGTCTCTTCTCTGCACTTACGTCTCCACACAAGTGGGGCTGGGGGTGTGGATAGTTTCAGATCACACGCCTGGAGCTTTCTCATCTAAGAAAGTGTCCACTCATCTTCCTCTGTCTTAAAGAGTGTTCATGGCACTTGCTGGTCCCATGGAGGCAGCATGTGCTACAGGTCAGAACTCTGGGAACACTATTGCTCTCCTATGTCTCCCTATTCCTTTGCAGTTGTCACAGTTCAAGCAAGTGCTGTGACTTCCCAGCAGGTTAGAGTCACCCAGTGTATGCATAGGCAATATGGCACCACCGTCTCAGCTTGGGTCTGTGGTGGGAGGAAGAGATCTTATGCAGCCCCATCTTGAGGCTCTGCCCTGAGGAACCTCTGGTTTTGCTGATAGCAGCAGTGACTGGATTTAACAGGGTAGATGGGCTCTCAGACAGACTGGGAGCTGCAAGACTGCTGTCTCGGTGAGGGGAAGAATAGTAAACATTCCCCACCTACCATTTCCACTGGACTCCAAATCCCTCAGCAGTTGGTCTCTGTCAAAATCTCCCTCCTTCTTGCTTTGCTTTACAGCTGCTTTCTGTGCAATTCCTGGATTCCTGGTAAGGGTACATTCTGGCACCTTTCCCTCAGTAATTCACTTGGGCTATTTTTTTTTCTTTTCTTTTCTTTTCAAATTTCAGATTAATATGAGAGTATAAATGTTTAGGTTACATTGTTTTCATTTCTAAGGTAAAGTTCAAGTTGTAGTTGAGCCCTTCACCAAGGGGGCGTGCTGAATACCCTCACATTGTGCACATTACATGAGATCCTGCTAATCACCAGTCACCCTTCTTCCTCCCCCACTTATCCCTCCTTTCCCTACCCCTTGCTAGATTATACTTGTATTTTTCTTTCATATGGGCATGTAATTGTTTATTTATACGTTTCATATTAGTATTGAGTACATTGGATACTTTTTTTTCCACTCTTGAGATACTTTACTAAGAAGAATGTGTTTCAACTCCATCCATGTAAACATAAAAGCTGTAAAGTCCCCAACTTTTTTTTATACATATACCACAATTTGTTAATCCATTCATGGGTGGATGGGCACTTGGGTTGCCTCCAAGTTTTAGCAATTGTGAACTGAACTGTAATAAACATTCTAGTACAAATATCCCTATTGTAAAATGATTTTATTTTCTTGCTGGGCACAAAACAATAAAAATTCTAGAAGAAAGTGTGGGGAAAACTCTTGACAAAATTGGCCTGGGAAAAGGGTTTTTGAAGAAGACCCTCTTGGCAATTTCAGCAACACCAATAATAAACAAATGAGACATGATCAAGCTAAAAAGCTTCTGCACAGCTAAGAGTACCACAACTGATGCAAACTGCCTTTAGAATGGGAGAAGATATTTCCATGCTATGAATCTGACAAGAGGTGGATAATTAGGATCTACAGAGAACTCAAATTTATCAGCAAGAATTAGGCTATGCTTTTTCATCTGAAACTTTTTCTTCTTTTGCAAGATGATCTAGTGACCAATATCTCTAGTGAACCTTTTGCCTCTTCGCCCAATAAGGTTCTTTTTGACATGTTCTCTGGAAAACCACATAGTTTTTCAATTTCCTGCCAGCTTTTCTAGCCACTCCTAATAGCCTTTCTACATATCCTTTTCTCCTTTCTCCATGGGTTTTTTTAAGGCCATTTTCTTTCTTTTATCATTTTTACAATGAGTCTGAGAACATGCAAAAGACTCCCAAATCTGTACCTCTCTAGATGTGAATACTTTACTCTCTTCCACTGAACATACCCCACTAGAACCCCCAATAGTTAATAATTGAACTCTTATTTCTCATTAGTTTTTTCTTCTTATTCTTATTTTGTTATTATTTCTCCAAAATATATATCTCAACAGGCCTCAAAACCTCATTCATCCCTGAATCATTACTCATCCCTCACATTTAACCAGTTTTCACATCCTGTAACATCGCTCCAAATATTTTTGAAAGTATCCTTTACTCCCCATTTCTACTGGTAACATCTTATTACAGCAGTGTTCTGGTAAAAGTTTAACTGCAACTATATATGAATGCATATATTAATTATTGTTTTATTATCCAGATTGAGACTCCTATGTGGTACATATATACGTTGTTTCAATGATATAAAGAATTTATAGCACACAATTTTAAAATTATAATAAAATATGTAAGAAAATAAATATATCATGTTATTTAATGTAAACTCTATGGATCAAATTGATTCTCACATAATGATTTTGTGGATTTTTGTCAAATTCTTATAGCAAAAGAACCTATAGTTGCAATTGATGAACAAATACAGTTCTGACATAAGTTGTAAAAAAATAAAGATGTATATTTTCTAGGCTAAAATTTCATTTATTCAGTAAGGATATGAGCAACATGTACATGGTAATTTTTAATATTAGAATGCTATTTCATAAATGTTTATTCCACTCATAATGGAATGGCCATAAACACAGTTTAGTCTGCATGATTATAATTTTATTCACTTCTTTCTTACATCTAGACTATCAACAAAACAATAAATTAAGTCATGATTGTAACATTTGCCAATAGCTATAGTGTAAATATCACCATCATAACCAACTTCAAGCTACCATCATTGTATTATTGACACTGAGTTGGAAGAAACATGCAGCAGAGCACCGTCTCATGTTGTTTCCGCTGTGCAGATACACATACCCACAAGCACGTTGATAACAGCAATTACAGTAAAATAATTATAAAGTGAGTACTTGGGTTATTACTTTTATTTTTATATAAATCACATAATTGTAGCTTTACATAATTTAATTTCTAATAATGGTTGTACATAAAAACTCACATAAAATTCCTTGAAACTTAATGGTTGACTCTCAGGAACCAGTTCAAGCCTGCTCTAGGACAGTACTGCTTACTGTTCACCCAGCCTCTGTGATAATTTCCTAACTAGTCACCTTTTTCCCTATTCAAACCATTTCATATACAGTTTTCAGACTATGTGTAGAATATGCCATTATTAAGTAAATAAAGTCTAGACTTTAGCTAGATTGCCTGAGCCCAGGAGTTTGAAGTTGCTGTAAGATAGGCCGAGGCCACTGCTCTCTAGCCTGGGCAACAGAGTGAGACTCTGTCTCAAAAAAAAAGAAGGAATCTAGATCTTCTACATATTCTCAACATTCAACTTCATGTTATTTACCCTATACACACTAAGATTCTCACTGATTCTAGACTACTGTCTATATTCTTATGTTGTACTCTTTGGCTGCGATTTCTTTCCAAACCCTATACATATCACCAGATTAATTTCAAAAATAAAATTCTATGTGAATGATTCCCTCTTTCTTCCTAACTGGAAATGATTTATCACTTTACTTCTTCAATTCTATGTAACAATTTACCTGTGGCTGCATTACAACATTCATTTTTTTTTTTTTGGTAGGGTTTTTATTTATTTATTTATTTATTTGGCCAGGGCTGGGTTTCAACCCACCACCTCCGGTATATGGGGCTGGCACCCTACTCCTTTGAGCCACAGGCACCTCCCACAATGTCTTTTTTTTATTCAAGACATTTTCATTTCATGTGTCTGATATGTGAGGGAATATTTTCAGTACTGAGAATATACATGTAGAAGGACAGACAGATTGTGTCCTGATGAAACTCAGTTTAGAGGGGAAGAAAGCAAATTCACAATCATAGTAAAGCGCAGTAAATATTAGGGGCTGTAGCAGAGGCTGTGCCTAATGCTAAAAGAGCCAAGTAGAGATAAAGGAAAAAACATATATGTATAGGCTGAGGAAATTTCATCTGCCTCATGTCCTGAAGGAAGATAATGTATTTGATCCATAGCAACAGCTGGAGTGAAGGATACGTGGAGAAGAGATACGAAATAAACTAAGGAGGGTAGGTTGAAACCTTCTATGACAAGAAGCTTGAACTTCATTCTGCAGGAAATTGAGAATTTTCAAAGGATTTTAGGGAACTATCACTTTGATAGAGTATGGAGGATATATTGAAAGGATGAAAGGTTGTGCATAAAGATACCAGACAGAAGTCCTTTGAAGTGATTTTGGAGAGAAATTCTAAAGCACTGAACTCCAGGAGTGACAGAGATGTTGGAACTTAGCTCCTCAAGACCACTTAGTTACTAGGTTTTCAGTGAGGAAGAAGAGTCCACCAAGTCCGTGTCTTGGCTCAACAGGACACTTACTCTCTAAACAGGTGGAATGCTCAGATAATTAAATAGCCAAATAAAGACAGATCTGAGAGTCGAAAATCAAACTAAACATAATAAAATTTATAGAATTTTAAAATTAGCTCATATTGATTAATAACTTGTTTTTATTTTACTGGTGACATAATAAAATAGCTCCATTCAAAAATGAATTTCAAAAATAAAATCATTCCTAAAAACCCATCACTTACCATATTTTTCCATGTACAATGCACACTTTTGACACAATTATTTGAGGGAAAAATGAGGATGTGCATATACATGCGTAGTATGCTTCAGAAACGGGGGTGGGGAGCCTGGCAGGTGTCTGGGGGCCATCCTGGGCCCACTATGCCCTCCAGCCCAGGCACACCAGGAGTGCAGGATTCCAGTCCAGGAGGATCCAGGATCTGGCGGGAGTGAGCTGGGGCGCCCTCTGCTGAGTACCACGATCAGGGAAGGGAGCCTTGGTGGGGCTGGTGGGGCAGGCTGGGATAGCACAGGTAGAGGACCAGAACTGAGCCGCTGCACATAGAGAGGACCAGGAGATGAGTGCACAGGCCCCAGGAACCTGCCTGGCTGCCCCGGCCCAGCAGCCTAAGAAGCTCCCACCCTACAGGGCACGTCCATGGCCATCTCACCAAAGGCCCCCCGTGGCCGGGAGGGCAGGGCTCCTGGGAGAGAGGGGAGAGGCATTCTTTACAGAGCTGCAGAGCCCGCTGCTGGAGGCGGTGCCCTGCACGTTTGCCAAGAGAGTGTTCCCTCTCTCCAGACGTGTCTCTCCCAGCCTAGAGACAATCACTTTCTTCAAGCGCATTTTCCGGAAAGTTTGCGCCCCAAACATAGGTGCACATCATGCCTGGGACCTCATTTTACTTGTCAGAATACAATATTTTTTGAGTTGTAGAATATATCAGCTTGTCTGAACTTAGCTATGAATTATGTGTACACTATGACCAATCCCAAGTATTATTTCTACCTTATAACTTTGTTAGTTTGTTAAGAATATGGTTTTCATTACAGTGCTGCACTGCTTGAAAATTTGTTTACTATCACTGCAAAAACAAATAATTTTACCTTCAGTGTTGCCGTTTTTAAAGAACTTAACAATTTCATATCCAATAATGCCGTGTGTCTCATCTATGACAAAATAGACTTCCAAACACTTTCCTTCAATTCCATAACTTGAATGAAAAAATATTGAACTACGTTTAGAATCACTTTTCTATTTGAAGTATTTGATGACACTGACATAAATTTGACATTTAATTGCTATGGAATTTTTCTCCTAAGGGGTAAAAAGATAACAGCTATAACTTTAGTTTTTATATGTAAAAGAAACCTTGAAATCAAAATAAGTGAACTTACTTAGAAGAGTAGGCATCTGATCCAAATGAATTGTGTCATGTTTCAAAAGGTGATCTAGAAACCCACTTGACTACATCTTCTAGTTTTCTTTGGACCCAATCTCCAAAAGAGACCTATTAGTTTTTGTAGTACATACTGATGCTACTTTAGCAAATTTGTCATCTTCTATTTACAAATGTTCATTCATGTTCCCTGATGATAATGGATGGCAAAAGTCAACAAACATTTTTTGCACATTATATATTCAACATCAAAATATCTTGAGCTGTGGAAGACCAGTACTTAATGCATTCAATAAATATGCACTTTTGTTTTTTTCAATTTAATTTTTTGCTTAAAAGGGAATATAATGCAAAATTTAAAATTATTACTAAAAATAAAACAATTGAACTTTTACAGATTTGCACCATATAATAAATGCCAAAATTATTCCAGCAACAGAATTTAAATTACTATATATGTCTTCCATTTCTGGAAGCCTCTATTACCTGTCTATATTTCATGTATGCCCAGCTAATAATGGCCCATGTTTCCCATTGATTGCACTGATTGATGTGCTTTTTGTACCTCACAAATGTCTGTATGGACCCTAGCACAATTGGCTAATATAGCGTGTATCATCAGGGGTGTCAATGTGGAGCTCCCCCTCCTGTTACCATTTGATATAACATGTAGTTCGCTTCTGTTAGAGGGAATGGGAGTTGAACCATGTGTCCGGAAAAAAAAATTGCATAAAGTTTGCACAAAGACTAGCCATATTTCTTATTTTATCAGAGTGAGAACTGTGTTCATCGTATGTACATCTCACATTAGTGGACAAGCCCATCTTAGAAGCATGCAGAAAAAAGTGAAGTACTAAGCCCATCCAAGACTACTTTAAATAACCTATTAATAACAATTCTTCATTAGAAATAAAATATTGGATACAAATATGAAACCAGATAGGAAGCCAGGCCAACAGGAATGAATTGGAACTGTCAGGAATACTAAGATGTATAGTCACTCTACTATTAAGTCATTTTCCAAAGGACAAATTAATTGTTCTAGACTCTCAAATTGCATGCTATTTTCAAACTGTGGTGTACATCCATTTTATTAATATGTAATATTACTGCCAGTTTTTGTATTATAATTTCTGGTCCCAACTTCCAAGATGCCCTTTTTTATATCCTCATTTTTTTGCTTCTAATGAGGGTGAATTTGCCAACATTTACAACAACTTTGCTGAATGTTAAAAAAATATATTCCTTTTTGCATGCAAAAGAGAGAGAATATTGGGAGATTTTCAAATTTTTTAAGGAAGATTATTTCAGTTTTGAGCATATGAAGTTTGAGATGCCTAAGAGCTTGTATAGGAACTTGTTAAGAAGTTGAATATATGGATCTGAAGCTCAGGAGAGAGCATTATTCTAAAAATATAGTTTTGGGGATCATCAGTTTATAAGTTATTAAAATCATATTTGTAAGTAGAATCTTATCAGGGAGAATAAATACAGAGAGATGGTTTAAGTATAGACTTCTGAGAAACTATATATTATATAGAGACTCTGTCACTGCAGGTTCCATTTTTATTTGGAAATAAACACTTCTGAATTATTTTCCAAATTTACAATGAACAGCACCCTCAGAACTGCTTCCCCCTCTCCAGGCTGGCCCTCCAGCTACCATGTTCTTTCCTACATAATCTCACTCCTGGCTATGAGAGGTAAACTAAATCTTATGACTGGGCATTAAATTTGATCTATTATGAACAAATACACATACACACAAGAGAAAAACTCAATTAAATCCAAGTTGGGAGAAGGAGGAAGAAGAGGAGGAAGGGAAGGAGGGAGGAGAACTGGTAAGCTCTCACCTAATGGGCACTGTGTGAGAGCATGTGGACACCTCCTTGGTGAGGGGCACAACTGCAGCAGGAACCTCACCTGACCAAAGCAAACAATGTAACCTAACGGTTTATACCCTCATAGTAATCTCAATTTTTTTTAAGTACTTAATTTGCATGTGGAAAAAATAAAAGTATTTGTCTTTTTTAGTTCCTTCCCAAATAATTTTTATATAACAGAATATAAATAAATAATGTTTCTAATTATTTTAAACTTGAGGTAATTATGCATTTTATCCACTTAAAATTTCTTTTAACTGGAAAAAGTAATAGTAAAAAAACATAAAATAAAAAGTGAGTCTATTAGAATTATACCCAGTTAAGAAATGTAAATGGATTATAATATTCAGACTCCAAGATGTACAGCAGCCAAACTCTCTGTCAAGTGAGCAGAGAGAACGCAAATTCAAAGACATAAAGATTGACCACTTTCTGGGTTTCCTTGTAAATCAAGGACCTATGGGTTGTTAGCCATGGGTACAAGGATAAGAGAATAGTTCCTTGGCCTCTTACTATATTACTTCTTCAGATTTTACACACTCCCTTTCTTAGACTTCCGTATGTCCTTATAATAAATCCCCTTAATTCAATGTTAGTTTCAGGTGGGTTTCTATTAATGCAACTAATACACCCTAACTTTTATACGGACAGTATTTGTATCTTCCACAGAACAAAACATAGTACCTTGTACATTATCACACCTTGATGTTCAATAAATGTTTGTTTAATGATAACCAAATTAATTAATGAATTAATGGCTGTTTTCAGTTATTTTTTAATGTCTACCATAACTCTAGTATTAAATTTCTAGGAGTGAGGCATTTTGTGGCAAGTCATTGTTGCTTCCCCAAAACATTCTATCAGAAGTCTAGCCTACTTACAGTCAATGCCTTCTAGCTTGTTTATTCAAGAAGAATAAACTCTTATGGAAGAATCCAGTGAAAAGCAGATTTACATCAAACATTTTTGCATCCTCCAGGATAGGCATTTCCTGTAGATGGCTCTGCTTGATTTCTTGGGGGAAGACAATATTCAGCTTTTTGCTATATTCATTTACTGCTAGATACTTTACAGTATATCTATTTTTATCTCTTATTTTTACCACTTATTTTTATCTCATTTACTGAAAAATCACATCAACTGAAAACACAGGCAATAATAATATTTACCTAGTCATCCTTTAATTTGTCAAAATACTCCTTCCCACCCTAAAGTCCTGAAGCAATCCATGATGTCAACACAGAAACATACAGAAGAAACCACCAAGTGCAGGCCTTGTTTTAGACTTAGCAGGAACAGTGAGAATTTTCATGAGCTTTCATGGGATCAAATTGTCTGGTTTATAATCCTGGTGCTGTCAGGCTGTCTCTGTGACTTTTGAAAATTAGTGAACATTTATCTCTTGAATATCCTCAAATTGGTTTCCTAGAGTTGCTGTGAGGTTTAGATAATATAACCCAAAACTCTTATTTAGCCTAGGACTTTGCTCAAAATGTGTTTGATACTATTATTTTTATTATTATAAAATTAGTTTTCCCTAAGATGCAAAGTAAAGATCAGATCAGATAATGGTGAATAAAGGTAACTACTCAGAGGTAGCCACACAGTGCTCAGAACACCTGCTTTGATTTGTACTTACCCACAGACTCCATACAACATGAGCACTGCTTTACATTCATGTGAAGAAGCCCCTTCCCTTCTCTGCAGTCTGTGCTGTGATATTCTGTTCTTCACAACTTAATCACTTATTAGTCATCTAATGTTCTTTGAATTATGTTCTTTGAGACTTTTGTCCTAAGAGGGAGATGTTATTGCCTTTCCATACTCAGGCTGGCAAGCAAAGGTAAGAGAATCCAGTGAAGTTTTCAATGTTGTCCTCTGGATCCCCTACCTTCCATTCAAGTTCCTCTTTCCTGATCTCAGCAGTTATTCTGCCCACATAGGCAGAAGAACTGATTTTCTAAGTTTCTTACTCCTATCCGATCCCCCACCAACCAAAAGAGGAAAGGATCTAATATCTGCCATTTATAGGTCTTAACAGCTGATTGCCTAATGACACTTGAGTGCCAATGAATTTCTATAAGTGCCTAATTAATAGTCAGGTCCATATATGGTAAGCCTTTTGCCTCTAATGATGGAATGAAAGACTTTATCCCATTAAAGGAATTTCAGGCATCTCCAAGAAGAAAGATGAGAATGCTTCTGCAAGGGAAAACCTATACCAAAGGTAAATTTGCTAGATTTTTAAGATAATTGTATATATGTTAATAAGGTATAAAGAGCCATTCCTTAAAATGACCTCTTAACCATTTAGAGAGGATGGGCTCAGAAGATGCTGTTAAATCCAAGTCATCAGCATTAGGAAGTGGAAGTATAACCTTCACAATTAGGGCCCCAGCAAAACCTGTCTTTGAGGAGAGCATAGCAGAGTAAGAGTGCTGATTCACGAAACAAGACTAGAAAAATCATCAAGATTCCAGTTCATATAAAACAAGAAGTCTTAGACTGAGTCAAGAAGGTCCCCTGCTTTGGTTTCTGGGCTTCAGAGAACTCTTCTGGGGCCTTCCTCCAGCCATGCTGCCTCCAACATGGTAAGGAGCACATTATGCTAAGACAAGGCATTGGGGCCTGTGTCTGCTCTTCCAGCCCAGTTGAAAAGGCAAGCCCATGTGGAGTCTGCACCCACCCTTCTGGATTCTGCTCAATGACCCTGAGCCCACTTCTGTAGCCTGTTCCAATCTGTTCTCTCAGTAACTGACAGTACCACCTCTGTGGGCACCACTTGTCCTGAGAGCTATAGACTTGAGGTGGTTGTTGGAAAAAGAGGAAACTCAGGTAAGGTTTGAATTTGGAACTGTGGCTATAACATTCATCTACAAATACACAAGACCACTCAAGGTGCAGAATGAAGATGGGATTGGGAAGGTGCAGAATGAAGGTGCAGAATGAAGATGGGATTGGGAAGAGAAGGTGGGATGGCAGGGAGATTCCATTGATTCTCTTGGCCTGGTGTGCCTAAAACTCCCCTGACCAGAGAGAAAAATTGACGCCAAAGCCTGAGATATCCTTGAAATTGAGGTAGAGGTAGAAATTGAGCAGTTATAGATCACAAGGTTAGTGGACTCCAAAGGTAAAGAGTCAATAAACATTCCTCTTTCTTTCACACCCCAGAACAAATCCCCCATTCTCCTCCTTTCTTAATCATAGTTCCTTTCTTAAAAGAATAAAAAGATTCCTTAAATGTAATTTATTTATTTAATTAGTGCTTAATGTTTTTTGAAAACTCCAATTTGGTGATTGAAAACTCAAATATGTTAGGACACAGAAGTGACAAGAGTCTGTTGTGGCTTCAGGGCACTAGGTTCATCCAATGGCATTTACGTTGAAGAGGAAAAAAAAACCAAGTGAAGAGAAAGAACTTAGGTGCATTAGTTTGCTGCCTTTGAATAATACTTTTCTTACCCATCTTTGAATTCCTGGAATAAATCCCCATGTTTTTTTGTCCCCTAACAAATAATATTAGAATATACATTTTAGCCAGGTGCAGTGGCTCACAACTATAATCTTAATACTTTGGGAGGCTCAGGAAGGAGGATCACTTGAAGCCAGGAATTTGACCAGCCAGGGCAATAGCAAGTCCCTATCTCTACAAAAAAAAAAAAAAAACATTTTATTAACTAGCAGAATGCATTATTTGTATGCTAAGTTTGCTGTTGCTTCTTCAACAGTAGAATAAAAGTCTATCTTCTACTGTTGAAAATATTTTTTGTAAGTACTCTTTGAAGAGTTCTAAGGTGTCTGTCATATAGACTCATCAAAATATTCTTAGAGTGTAATGGAGCATCTTAATCAATTGAAGTCAGATTTTATTTTTAGAAAGAAGAAAAAGCCAAATAAAGCCAAGACTGCTGGATGAGATAAGTGACCAAGGTGCGTCTTTTCGCTTCTGATCAAAATCAAAGCACAGTTATAAACCCCAGAGTGGTGTGTTTATGTGACTTTGTAAGTTTCTACTAGCACTGAAGATAATTTTAGATAAAAGTTACAAATACGTTCTAGAGTATAATTAAGATATGTGATTAACTACCAAAGATAATAACTTTGGAGAAAAATTATATTTGGATATATAGCTTTTAATATACCTTTTTAAAAAACTAGAAAGAAATTAGATTATTTCTTTCACACTATACATCAAAATGAATTCTAGGTGAACTAAAAATGTATTTTTTTAATTAAACCACAAAAATCAAGAAGAGATTATAGCTGATTTATTGTAACAACAAAATGGGAACCTTTAAGGAACATATTGATATAATCAATTAAAAAAAAGAAAGAAATACATTTAGAAAATTAAAAGACAACACGTATGGAAGAAAGAGGTTTAGCAAATTTATATACATTTAAGTGAAATTTTTTTCACATTAGTAATAAAAAAACTTAAATTGTTATATTCTGTGGAACAAATAATAAGCTCCCTCCTAGGCTATGAGCATATAAATCTGCAAAGTTTCTTCTAGAGAAGGACCAAATAAAGTTAATTTATAAGAATGTATTTAAGGAAAGCATTATAAATGTGCACAAAGATTTACATGTAAGCAAATGCTCTGTACTTGTGAAAGAAAAAAGAATAATCTGATGCCCAACTAAGACAGGATTAAATTAATAAATCTTAGTATTTCCATATAATAGAATTATAACCTCAGAACCAGCCAAATCTAATTCAAATCTGTGTAATAAAATGATGACTTATTTTTCAGTTACCATGGACACTCAGGTTGCAAGTTATGCAATCTAAACATACCCACATGAACCAAGCCTGCAACGAGGGAAGGAACCCAAATGCTTGGCCTGAGGAGGGGGTCTGAATTAAGAAGCAGATATCATATACAGCAGAATCAGTGATGCCATCAGATTGAACCCTGACATCATCCCATGGCATGACCCAGTCATATGGTGTCTCCCAGCACTACTGCATTGCAAGAGCCAATCAGATCACACCTTATTACCCTCTGACTATAAAATCTGCCCCTGTTCCCATTTCAGAAAAACCAAGTGAGCCAGATCCTTGCTTGGCTGCCTTGCCAAGTTTTTCTCTCTACAAAATCTTAGTGCTTTGGTATTTGGTTTTCTGTTACATTTGGGCAAATGGACCCCATTAGGTTCAGAAGCAGAGTAAATAATGAAAGAAAAAAAATGTTTATAATATATAGTCTATCAAAACAATAACACAATTATAGCCATTTTACTTCTTTTGACAAACATTTACTCTATTTTCAAATATTCTTAATTTAATTATTTAAGGAAGAATAGGCTATTAGTATTGTGTGTGTATATGGGTGTATGTGAGTATCACAAATTTTTACTTTTGAAACACTTTATGTTGGCTCCATTGTGAGTTACCTTTATTTCTCCTGAATAAAGCATTGCCTCTATTCATGGAAGCTTTTTGGCCAACAATGCCAAGCACTTTAGTCTACATTAAATGAAGGTATACCGGAGCCTACTCTTCCTGCGTGGACAGAGCTGCCTCCTTTGATGAGCACATTGTACACTTTTCTTTCTCCTCCTGAGAGAAGTTGTCTACTCTCTGAGACATTCAGAGTAAGTGATTTAATGTTTGTGATTATCACTTTGCAATTGAGACTGTTTTTATTGACAATTTAAAACGCAGAGAGCAACACTTCCCAACCTTCTAATATCCTTTCCATACCAGGTGACCACTTAAACTCTGTTTTTCTGCAGATCTTTGCCCTGTTTCATATGCATTTTCTTTAGGTTAAAACTAAGAATATGATTTTGATTATTTATTTTAGAGTATTAGAGCTTCAGCTTCTTCAACTTATTTCATGCTTGTTAATCTCATATAACAGTTAAAATACTTTCAATGAAATAACCAATTCTGGGCATAACAGAGGGTGATTTTTTAGGACTTGTTAAGAAAATCCCCCAGTGAGGACCTTTTACATATGTGGGTACGTCTCAATTAAGTCAAAACAAATAAAAGAAGAAAACTAAAGCAGAGCACTTGAGAGAGAGAGAATATTGAAAATCTGGTTACTGCTTTAAAGTTTCATAGAATAAATCACGTTTATATGAGTTTTCAAAAATATTGAAAAAGGAATTTTAATCATCAGATTTGTATTGTTGACTCAACAGAAGGCAAAAGATGTGTTTCTTTAATACTTACTGAAGATCTAAAAATTTATAGGATTTATTTTGAACTTTATGAATATAAATTAATTCCTATATAAATTTGGATATTATACAGTTATATTCCTCACTTTGATGAAAGGTGTCTTCAAAGGAGTAGTGTGGATTAGTGGTTAAAACCATGGGCTTCAGAGTCAGCCACCATCCGCTGGAGTTGTGGTCTAGCCACACGCTCTCCGTGTTACCTACACAAACTGCTTACAAAAGACATCAAAATCAGGATCTTGAAATTTCATTAGAAGGTAAATGAAATAATACATAAAAGAGTTTGCAGAGTTCTTGGCTCATAACAAACGCTAAATAAACAGTTGTTATCATTACTACTGGGACAACACCAGTTTTAATGTGTGTTTAACCTGAGTGTCATTTATTCTCCTCCCCTGAATCACCCTTCTGTAAGGCATGTGGCCTCTGGAAGATCCATTTCAATTTTGACTTTTTCCTAAGACTTCCTTGACTATGTTTGCTTTCTATTTCTATAGATCTGTTTGCTTCATTAGCATTTCTTACCCCTTGCCCTAAATGAATTTTATATTTATAAGGAATGAGGACTATGCTTTCTATTATATCTGAATTCTTAAAATGTATTTATTATCTCTTTGCTTTGATTATTGCTACATATGATAATAAACTACCCCAACACTTATTAATTTTTAAAAACAACCATCTTATTATGTCTCATGATTGTTGTGGGTCAGGAATTTTGACAGAACTTGGCTGAGTGATTGTTCTGTGACAGGTCATTGACAAGAGAGAGTCACTTGGTGGCAATCACTTGGTAGACAGATGGATAGGGGGAGGCAAAGATGACTCTGCTCACATGTCTATGCCTCGGCAGGGCTGGCTGGGACTGTCGACAAGAGTGCCAGTGCCCACACATGGTGTGTGCACAGTGTCTCCAGTGTGGTGGCTTCATGTGAGGTGGGCTTCTTACCTGCCGGCTCAAGTGTCCAAGTGTGGCCTCATCTGACTCAGCTTTGGAGGTCATGGCACATCACTGTTGTGGTTGCAGCACTCACGGGCCACCCTGATTCATAGGTAGCAGGCATAGATTCCACCTTCTGATGCCTTTGGGGTATCAAAAGGAGTGTCAACGAATTGAGGCCATGGTTTAAAACCAACATGATCCCCTATGACATAAACTGTTCCTTAACAGAGGAGACTATGTACTGGTCATATTTACATCATCAGCACGTCTTATAGATCAGTAGATAATGAATATGTTTTTTAAAAGAGCTATAAGGTGTAAACTTTTAAAAATTGACTAAAAATGTATCCTTTGTTCATATTGTCTGTAGTTAAGAAAATAAAACTAATTATTTTGTAGTTTTTTACATCAGAACCCAGCCTTTACTGATTTTTTTCTAATCATGAAACCAGTGATCATACTAAGACTTTTCTTAACTGTTTCCTAAACTATAGCAGTTTCTCTCTCATTCCCCTTGCCTTCTTCCCCGTGTGTGTGCATGTGAAAGAGAGAGAGATTTTAAGAAGATATAATGTTCTTCACCAATAATTCTGGCTAAGTCTCTTCTTTTCTTCAGAGCCAAATTTTCTCTTGTGCAATAAGTTAGATTACATTTGAGATTTCATACAGCTCTATAAGTTTGTAACTATGAGCTCATCATTCTTATAAGAAAAATGGGAGATAGTCATAGCCCAGCTGTAAAAGTGCGATGGTGACAACATGGTATAGATTGTAGTTCCAGACCTGCCACCTGCTAGCATAACTTTTTCCTTTATTAAGTTTCCTAAGTCCCCTAGGTTGTGGTAAATCCAGTGAGATAATGTGCATGAAAAAACCCTGATAACCTTTAAAGAGATAC
Organism: Otolemur garnettii; assembly: GCF_000181295.1. Classification (NCBI taxonomy): domain Eukaryota; kingdom Metazoa; phylum Chordata; class Mammalia; order Primates; family Galagidae; genus Otolemur; species Otolemur garnettii. The sequence goes on from NW_003852412.1 coordinate 26,243,844, forward strand.
AACATGCGAGAAGCATTTTTCTGCCTTCCCAAGAGCATAGGCGGAAGGTTATGCAGAGTTTCAGAGAGGATCTGTCCCTCTACTAAGCACAATTTTGGAGCACAGCTACGAGCAGGCATCTATGCTGGAAAATCTCCAGTGCCAGAATCTGCAGCCAAGACCAGCCTATGGAAATATCATCCCCTTTCCTTACTTAGAAGTTGCATTTCTGATCTTTGCAAACATGCACATTGTCAGGGAAAGACACTGATAATTCAGCCACTGAGCCAGTATAGAGAAGTTATTCATTACTGGGTTCAACTCAAGGTCAAAAACATCAAACCCCAACCATTAAGCAAAATGGTGACAGGCATGGTAGTGACGACCCAGAGTAAATATATTGCACAGGGAAAGCAAGGTCAGGAATTCAGCTGGCCTGAAAAAAGGTTGCCAAGTCAAAGTTAGGGACAGCTAGCCTAAGCTCGGAGATATACATGAACAGAATGTTCTGGATGGATTAAAGGAGAATCAGCAAAAGAAGAGGACAGCCTCCAGCACAGAGGAGGGGCTGTGGAAAGGCATAGTATCTAACTGTATTTACAAGTTTTGTGTCATTCCTCCCAAACTTCCTCGTCTCCACTATTCACAACTTCTCACCTTGACAAGTCTAATGAAGATGTAAATAGAGACAAGAGTCTCTCTTTCCTACTGAAGAAGGCAGTTTTTGTGGCCTATCAGACTCAGAGCAGGGAGTAGCCTCACTTCTTAAAATCCATCTCCTCAGTCAGCTTTAGCCCCCACTGTCTGGGACACATACTTTAACGTCCCCATTGGAAGGATGCTGAATCTGGTAGGTTTAAGAAAGGTCTAACGTTTTAGTAGTTAGTACTTCTGTTCTCAGCAAGGAGAATTCCTTCCCAACTTCTTTTTTTTTTCAGTTCATCTAGGTTTAACAGAAGTCATCACTTGTATCATGGCAACATATGAAATGCATTACTCTGTGTTGAGGACCTAGGCGTGAATGGCACTATAATGATTTGGTTGTGGGGCTATAATGTGTGATAATTTATGAAAATATAAAGAGGAGTGGCTGATTTCTGCATCCTATCACCCATATGGTAAAAGTCAAGAAAGGGTCAAATTCCGCCTTGCCTTTGTTTAAAACGCCTTTTTGAATCACCCCAGCTTTTGGCTTGCCACCCCAAGGAACTCTTCTGCGGCTCGGGGCGCCTGGGAAATGCCTGTTTCATTAGGGCTTCTGACCCCTCTCGGGTTACACTTCTGAAGGAGTGACCAGCTTTCTTAAAACAAAGAAGCTTTGACCTTTTTCCCCTCTGAAACCAAAAACAGATGAAGTTAAAGTGACTCATTTCCGGCTCTAAATATGCTCTACGAAACATCTTTTTCAAGTAGTTTTGGGCCTTAGGTTTTTTGATTTTATATTTTTACATAAATAGCTCATTCCCCTCTTGCCAAAGTCAACATATTTATTACTTATATTCATGGTATAACTCACTCTGCTATTTTTCTTTTCCTTCCAGCTTTCTTACTCTCTTCCTCTTCTTCTTCTTCTTCTTCTTTTTTTTTAATCTGCGTTGTTTATAACCATGACCCTTGATCTTCCAAGTCTTAAAACAGCTTGGCTTTCAGCAGCCGAATCTGACAAGGTCAGCATTTTTCTGTTTATTCTGAGAATACTATTTACCCTCTGGGGTTTTTTAAAGCAATTCTGTAAAACATCACTTGGAAAAAGTTTGTAGCATTTGTAGAGACTTCCAGAAAGTCAGATTTGACAAAGTAAGTGACAACTTCTTGCTCTGATTTTTGAAGTTTGAGACAATTGCCACTACCTGGTCATTTGGTCCCACACAACTGCAGTAACCAACACTTTAAACTAAGGTTATTAGAAGAAAACAATCTATATGATCTAAAGATAATTTGTTTTACTTCAGTTAGAATGACCTAGACAATTTTAATTAAAAACTGATCAAATAATTCTTGAATTTTCTCCTTCAGAAAACTTACACTATGTAAATTATGAATTAGGATTATGAAAGAAAGCAGAACTTTTCAGCAGTCCATTTATAGAACAAATCTACTTTTGGTCAGAACCTACTTAGGAGGCATTTGGGGATCAAAACTTATACTTAAGGGCACAGAAGCTGTTTTTGAACTGTTGAAATTAAGAAAGTTATTGGAAAAAGACTACTGCTTTTATCAAATTTTCGAAGATATCCATCATGCCGAGATGCAGCTCCATAGTCACCAGAGCTATTGCAGACACCTCTGTATCAGTATGAATAGACCAGTTTATAAACTTTGGAATTAAGATGAAAATATAACTTCTAGCTCTGTAATTTCAGTACAAAACATCTCGCCACTGCCCGCAGAATACCCTCCAGTTGGTGTGATGGTGAAGCCAAAGTGTATAATATGTTCAAATCTTATTAAGAAGCTTATTCACTTGATTATAAGAGAAACATACACACATTTAATTCTAGCAAATATGCTGCCTTAGCAGATAGATAACTTTTTGGTGGTGGAAAACGGTTAAATAGGAGGAGAGAGGACAGTTGTGCCTCTGGAAATGTTTTGTGTGTCTTCAGGAAAAGTGAGGGCTCTTGAATCCCTGGCTCAGGAGAATTCAGAGAATTCAGAAGCAGGTGGTGCCTGGGAGGCTAAGCGCTGCTAAGTCTGCATTTATTCCTTTAGCTCTAACTGTACATTAATTTGATAAGATGATCTAATAAAATAATGCATTTTCAAAGTGCTTAGCTGGCATTTGGGGAGGGAGCGGGCATTTGTATTATTTACTAAGTAGGAATGTATCTGGAAGGAATCTGTGGCTGAAGACGGCTCCCGCTGTAGGCTGCGCTGGCCTCCAGGGGTCACCCTTCCCTTTAATGACTATACAACAATAGTCTGAGACCCCCACCCTGGAGGACTTGAGGCTTTTAGGGGTTTCTTGTGCCCTAGTGACTCAAAGGAGCTCAGAGTTTGCTCAGATGTTCTAGAACCTGTGTGGTCGGGTCCGTCCCCCTCCGCAGCCATCTCCCTGTGCCTAGAGTCTCACTGCCTGAGTCTGATTTGCCATTTCTGCTTCTCTCCTGTCCTGTGTGCTGTGCGGTCCTGAATCTGTCTCATCATTCCCCACCACAGTCCATAACAGGCTGAGAGTTAACAAAACTTGGCTGAAAGTTAGGGATATAACAGAAGGAAAAATACATAAGAAAGAATATGAAGGAAAAAAAAGAAGTCGAGAATAAGCAAAGTTTTATTGGTTCTCCAGGGAGTTTGCAGCTCCAGAGGGTTTCCTACTAAATGTCTCTCCCTTTTGGACACACACACGGGGCACACACATACATGTGCATACACACATGCATACACCACGCACACACACCGGGGCACACACATATATGTGCATACACACACATACACCATGTACACACACTGGTGCACACACATACATGTGCACACACACACGCATACACCATGCACACAGACTGGAGCACACACATACATGTACATACACATGCACACATGTGCGCACACATACATGCACATATACACACACTCATACACCATGCACACACTCATGCACACACATACATGTGCATACACACATACACCATGCACATACATGTGCATACACACACACACACACCATGCACACACATGGGGCACACACATACATGTGCATACACACACACACCATGCACACACATGGGGCACACACACGCATGTGCATACACACGTGCACACACATGCATGTGCATATACACACACATACACCATGCACACACTCGCTCACACATACATGTGCATATACACATGCACACACACAGGGACACACACATACATATGCATACACACACGTGCACACACATACACCATGCATACACATGTGCACATACACAGGGGCACGCACATACATGTGCATACATACACACATACACACACGCACACACGCAGACCCACACACACACACCATGCACACACTCACAGGCGCACACATGTGCACACTGGCACACCCATGCACACACACACATACACATACACCTATGGACATTACCTTTCTTTTTTCGTGTTGCACTGGCCAGCTCATGGCTCTCTCATTTGGAATCAAGACCCACAAATCCTTTGGGACCTCAACAGAGGGGACAGATGCATTTTCATGATAGGTAACAAAATGCGATCTGTAAAGAAGGTACCATTAATATTCTCATATATGGCAGCTTTTCTCTCTAATGTATCAAACTTTTTCATTTCAAAAGCTATACAATTGAAGGACAAGATGCTCCTTGCTTCTAGTCATTCATTTTCAGACAAATATTAGTGTCTGCCTGGGCACCTTGTCCACCAGTGAGTTAGCATTTAAGCAGCCAGTGTGATTTAAGGAGAGGTCCTGGCATCTGGAGATCACTCAGAATCAAACAGAAAAAACACGTGATTAGTGAACTCACGAGTGCAAAAGGATCAAGCAAGAACTGGAGTCTGGAGGCTGGCAGGCCCTCGGTTCAGGTCACAGCCGGTGTAGACGGAGGCTAGTGACCCTTCTGGGGGGAAGAAAAAGGCCAGACTGATTGTGTATGGAGGGGCAGGAAATGGAAAGCAAAACTGCAGAGCTGATAAGAAAGTGGGACTTTCAACATCCTACTGTCTCCTCCTCGGTGAAATGGCATTTCCTTTTAAAAAGCTAGAGTTGGTTAGAAAAACCCAGGAGAGCTAACTGTGAGGGATAAAGACCAGAAATGAGAAATAAAACATTTCTCCGAGGTCTGTCACTGTGCTTTTCCCTGCTCTATTCTGCAGATGCTTAAATGATCAGGACTTTAGCTGGGCAGTAATTTGCTGTCCCTGCAAACCAGTCCAGTAAAAAATACTTGCTCATATTTATTCAGAACAGGACTTCATGAGAGAATGATTAAGAAGGAAGATTCTTGCTGGTGGCAATTGTCACCTCTGACCCAAACTCAAATACCCCACTCAGTAAATCAAAAACATTCCTGAGAAAATATTCTGGTGACCAGCTATTGTTTTTTTCACCATGTCATCCTCACTCCAAGTGGCCTTTTAAGGTATTTTTCCCAACAGATTATACAATTTTCCTTGCAAGTTTTCTAATCAAGGTAATTCTTCCACCGTGTTAATTGTCCTGTGTTGCCCTATTTTCCCTTAGAGATGGCATCGCCCAGCTGGCCACAGTCAGTACCACTCAGTCAGTCTCAAGCTTCTGCCACCAAGAGTTATTGCTGTTAGCACCATCACAATCCTTCTTCCTTGTTTATTTACATGACAGAAAACAGAAAGTACATTTCAAAATGTAGGACGTTTCCTGGTGTGGACTCTCCCTAAACACTGTTGAATTGAAATAAAGAGAAGTTTTGGGTCTTGAATTGGAGGCCATGATGTATATTCAGAATGTGCCTGAGCTTCAGTCCTCTGGGGTGTGACATGTCAAGTGAAGTTTGGGGGCACTTCTCCCTGTTACTGTGTCAGAAGATCATACGTATTTAAAAAACATTTTCCCTGAGAAATATGCTCTCACTCTGACGTATTTAATAAATAGAATCTCATAGACTTCTCAACCCTACCACTTCATTAACATTTTTGCATATAAACTTCTAATTGGTTTCTTTACACTCACTTTGAAAATGAATATATTCTTCTGTGTTAACATTTTATAGAAAATCATGGTCTAGACATGTACATGTACCGCTAAAATTAAATCATCAATAATCACTATCTAAAATGAATTACATTCTAAAAGCTCTGGCTAATGATTTATCTCTTCTTCACGGAACCGATCTCTATCAGATTGATTTATGTAGCAGCCAATCATGTTTCAGTAAACTGCAGCATGCACATGCATCTTTAAGTGATGATAAGCTGTGACTGTCCATTTATTTGTACAACACCAGCAACAAGAAAAAAGGGAAAGAAAAGAAGCAAAAGGAAAGTCATCCCAGCCTCTTTCAAAAACATCACAGGATGACCAAATCTTCTGAGAAATGATAATGGCCAATTCTATATCAAATTTCAGAATAACTGATATAGTATCATGCATATGCAAAACATACACAAAAATGGTGACATTTGATCCAGGGAATCCTTTGCCTTTGTGTGTTTACATTATTTGCTTTGATAGTAAGGTACCTTTTTGCACATTTACATTATTTGCTTTGATAGTAGATGCTTTTGTTAGTTGTTGAAGTGATTGACAACCTCATGCTGTTCTATTTAATTGCCTTTTCTGCAATGCAAGATTCTGTGTTTAGAAGACGCTGTTTCATAAATAAATCCAAAGAGTGTGTGTGTGCGCATGTATGTGTGTGAACTACAGAGGTTTCATTTCTCAAGCCAATTCTATAACTTTCAGCTACAGCTGTCGCCATATTTATCTGTATTTACACTGGAGTTTCTTCTCATCTTTCATGTTTTTTGCCTTTTCTGTATTGAAGGAAACTTGTGGATGTCCTTAAAAGAATGAAAGCCTTTTTATGTAGCTCTTCATGTTTAAGCAAAGAGTGTAGATATTGGACATGCAATGTTTTAGCAAAACATAGAAAAAGTTCAAACTTTCAAGATTTAAACAATTATTCCCCATAAGACTCTTTCTAAGGTTTACAACTTCTGAGGATATTTTTTATTCTGCTTAAATTTTTCCTTCTATCTTTGGCATTTTTTCTCTGAATTAGTAAAGTACAAGTAGCGGTATTTTTGCAATTAACAAATATAATACAGAAATACTGCTCTTAAAGCATTTATTGCATGATGATTTTTAAAAAACTCTTCTCTGGTTGATGGTTTGGTCAATATTGTGTTGGTGACGGTCTGTTTAATTCACTATTGTTAATATCTTTAACAATTTGTTTTTCCTTAGCTTAAAATTAAGTTTAAATAACTTTTGAAAGTACATTATCATTGTTATAACATTGTATTATAGTTGTCTTCAGAATATATTTCAAGATGGTTAATCACTCTTTTTTCCCTAAATGTGCACAACATTTGATTTTTTTTTTTTTTTTGGTTCTACATGACTTTTAACACACTGGATAACAAATTCTGTAAATGCTCTGTTGGGCTTTTTTCCCATTTTTGTTGTGAATATAAGTTTTTAAAAGTGAATTGAGAGGTAAAGAGATGGAAAAATGAAGCTCAGAGTAATGCTTTCAGCTTGTTTGGGAAGTAAAATTTGGATCAAGTGTGATTGTCCAATTGTTAAGCAAGACAGGATAATGGAAAAAATACATACAAATATCAATTCTGACAGTATCATTCAGTAATGGTCTAATTGTGTAAATTTCTTAACCATTCTGAGTTCCAGGTTTTCATCTGAAAGTGGAAAGAAGCAATAACTACTTTATAGGAAAAAAGACAACACTGGAGAACCTGGAAGGAAGGAGCCAGAAGCATATATACCTGGTCCTGACCACCCACTCTCAGGATCTCCCCTCACACTGGACAAACCCAACCCTGGTCCAGAGGGCAGGGACCCAATGATATAGTCCACAGGGCAAGTCCCTGGGCAGAGGGCAAAGTGAAGAATGGCAAAGAGTATATTTTAAGGATAAATGAAAAATACTACCATAAATATAAAAGAAAGGCCATAAGATAAGGAACCCAGAGACAGATGGATATTGATAATAAAGTCAGAGCAAAATTATGGAGGACATAATGCACAGATATAACATTAAAGAACGAGACAGAGCCAGCCACGTGAAGAGACAGAGAACATTCTAGGCTGAAATAACAGTATTGACAACAGCCCCAAAGTAGGAAAGAGCTCACTGTGGAATGCGATTTGTGGGAAGACCCATGTGACTTCATAAGTCAAGGTAAGGGATTTGGACTTGATTGGGTGTGCAGTGGGTTTTAAGCAGAAGAGCAATATTTATAGACATCCTTTGGGAAAGTGTGTGAAGAATTAATTGAACACAAAAAAGGTGGGGAAATTTTTTTTAAAAAATGAACAATTAAAAATAATACAAACCTGATAAAGTAGATATCACAAGGCAAAACTAAATGGTTAAATTCCAAATGAATCATGCAGACCACAAAGCTCATACATGATCAGAGAGAGAACATCGCCCTTCAGTTAGTAATAAAGGTTTATGGAAGCTGAACTTTAAAGGCTGATGTAGAGCTGTAACAAGTCGGGAGAAAAGGGAAGCCAATTTCAGAATAAGAAGAAATGGAAGCTGGGTAGTTTTAGAAATATTTAGGAAAGAATGAAAGAAGCTTTTTTGTACGTTTGTTTGTTTGTAGAGGAGCAAAAGGAAATGGGGTTGGATGTAGCCAGGAAGGTGGAAGACAAACATTTCCCAGCCATGAGTAATTTAATTTTCTGTTCTTCTCAAATGAAGTTTTAATTCTTAATCAGGTAGGTATTTTAATGAGTTTGGTGGAATTTGGGGGGGGGGGCGGGGGGTACCTTGGGCACTAGGGAGATACTTTTGGATTTGCCCCCTCAAATTATTAATGTATCACATAAACAAGCTGTTAGCTTCTGATCCAAAGTATGTAAGGATGTATCTGACAAGTAATTTCTCAAAGATAAGAAATACCTGAATTAAAATGTACTTCAAGCAAGACTTGCCAATCCAGTGATGTAAGCATTGCTTATGTGATCTGCTGATTTAGAGAATCCACATCATTGCTTCCTTAGTAAAGATAATTGAGAAAGAACTATATATTTATTTGGTCTCATTAGCTTTTAAAATTAAGAAATCTGATATTATTGATGATGGAAGAAGACTTTTAGCTTACAAAACACTAGGAAAAATAAACATGGCTTTCCGTTAAATTTCTAAGAATACAGTTTTAGCTTTTAGAAAAGAATATTAAACCTATTTCTTAAGACACATATGTTTTGATTTCATTCATATATTGTCCATGTATATTTTATATTGAGCCATTTGGTTGTATTTTGCTCTAGAAAATGGCATAACGTTTTCAAAATTTGGGGGAAGTATTCCAGAATTCATTTATTTTTCTCCTTAAGTTTAATGTAAGGAATGCAATTAGCAATATACTTAGTTCTATAAATATTTTTAAATCTATTTCATTCAATATAAACATCAAACAATCAATGATATAAATATTGTACATATATTCACTAAAACATTTGTTCAGGGCACATGATAAGTAAAGAGCACAAGTGAAACTTGAACTGAAAAACAACTGGGGAGAGTAATTTTCTCACATCCCTTATTTGCAATACTTTGAACCTCTCTCTGAGGGCATTAGAGTCATTAACAAACTCAGAGTAGTCTCAGTTCCTTTGTGAGGAAGGTGAAACATTGTACATATGTTAGTATTTCCCGACAAAACTAGTAATGACCAAGTGAAGTTCAGGTAAAGGTATAGTAAACTAAGAACTTTGACCAAGACTTGATGAAGGGGAAAGAGGAGGGGGGGAGGGGCTGGAGAGGATGGGTGAAGGGAGGGTAATTGGCGGGACCACACCTATGGTGCATTTTATAAGGGTACATGTTAGATCTACCCTTATAGAAGAATAGAATATAAATATCTTAACACAATGTAGAATATAAATGTCTTAACACAATAACTAAGAAAAATGAGATGAAGGCTATGTTAACCAGTTTCATGAAAGTATTTCAAATTGTGTATAAAACCAGCACATTGTACCCCATAATTGCATTAATGTACACAGCTATGATTTAATAAAAATAAATAAATAAATAATTTTTTTAAAGTGGCTTTACTTACTAGACTCAAAGCACTTCTCATGGTTCTTAATACTATTTTGTCATCTCTGTGATTATCTGATTCATGCTTATTTTTCTCAATAGACTGTAACAAAATGAACAGTTGAACATCTGTAATCCAAATGCAGTCATCCCTGAAGTGATTCCGGCTCCCTTTCTAAGCCAGACTTCAGTCCACCCTTTCTTCAAGGCTATGCCACACTTCTACCTGCTTCTACCACACATCTCTTGGTCTCTCTCCTTTGTTTACTACACTCCACCTTACTTTTGGGGATTGCTTTTTTCCTCATGAATGCAGTTGTTGGGAAATAAACTCAGGTGTCTATCTTACCCAGGAGAAAATCAAGGGTTCCTGCAGCTGCCTTCTTTTCCAAGCTTTCCTCTTGCCATTACATTGAATTTTGACCCAACTAAGACAAGAACAGACTATAAGAATAAGCCCAGAAAAAAAGGCTAGAAAAAGCCATTTGAAAGGACCACATCAGAAGCAAATGCAGGAATTCAGTCAGTATCTGTTGAGTTAATATTCAAGAGTATGTAAGAAAATAATCACCAAGTAAGAAAACTATTTGTTGAATTAGACTTTCCTAATAAGATTTGAAAACATCAAAATGCACAAATCCTCTATAGATTGAAGCCTCATTCATCCCGAAATTCTGCCACTTTTTACTGAATCCTAGACCAAAGACTTTTATCTTGTTGTTGAAGTCTCAATAAGACTAAGAGAAGAGAAAAAAATGTGGAATTCATAGACAAAAGGAAGTGAAAAAGTAAAATGGAGTTTGTCATGCTCCATGGACTTTTCTGCAATATTTTAGTGCATTTCTATGATAAGCAAATACCAAGATCACATTGCATTCATAGCATACTTGGAGCTTGCACAAAGAGAGGTTAATTTCATTTTTTATTATTCAAAAATTCTAAATTATTCTCTCTGAGTGCTTGTAAAATTCATAATTGGTGGTATTTGGAAATTTCTTTGGGTTGTCAATGATTTTCAAAAATAAAAACTTCATAGCATGCAAAAAGCAGTGCAGAGGGGTAGACATAAACCATAGAAGTAATAGTAACACTGCCTCTTGTATAGAACTTTACTGCTTAAAAGCACTATTGATTGTGGCTCAAATGATTTACATTAAATGAAAGGAATTACTATGGAAGAATTAGCCTTTAAATAAGGATTCACACATACAACATTTAGAGATATAATGTTTCATAAAAATTTACTTTATTAGAAATATATACATGTATACATTTTTTTAAGTAAAGTTGGCATTGGGATATGCTTCATTTTTTTCCCACAGTAAGTAAATGTTGGCTTTTCATCCACAAAAGATGACAATGATAATGTTGATATATTACTTTTCACAATAATGCTTAAAGAATTTGGGTTTTCTAAATAATTTATGTAAGTTTTTTTCTGTTAATACCCATTTGTAAAACTGTGTATGATGAAAGTTAAGAAGTGCCCCATTAGGAAGGGATAAAAGGCTGGCAACACTTGAGAAATGATAAGCAAAACACAAGTGATGATTATATTCCCCCTCTCGCTTTAAAAATCATGAAGCATTTCCTGTTTTGTCCCATATCTCAGTAGGAACAAACTCTCATAGAGGGAACATGAGTAGATTAAGAACTAACTTTTTTCCTTCCTTAAGAAAACATAAACTTAATCACTTTTGGTTTTTCTAAAGTAGCTCAATAAACAATGAGTACTATTTTAAAACTACAGGCATTCCATGGGAATCTCTCTAGAAAGAAATAATTTATACTGGATGTCATTTTATGAGTTAAGTTTTATGGAAAGCTATAATCTTTTTGCAATATAGACTGCAGTGTAAACCAATTCATCCATGTTTCTTTTCATTTGCTATGTAGAGGAGAACCCAATTATATCTGCCAGAAAATACCTAATATATATATTTTTTTTTCCTGTGAGAAACAAGAGGAAGTTAAAGTCGCAGGTACTTGCCAAGAATTTGATTAATTTGAAAATGATCTGCTTGACTCTGAGTGCACTGGGATGTCTTAGTTTTGCCCTAATATGTTGTTCAGATCCCCTTCCATAGTGAGAAGGTTTTACACCAGAGACCAAGGGGATGTTGGACAGCAAACTGGGAATTCCTCAAACCAGGTTCTTCTCTTCAAGAACTGGAAAATTTTTATTGAGATCTTTAGAAGAGACAAGTCCAGAAGGAAGGAAATAAAGTACTAAAGGTATAATAACATCCCAATACCTTCTAAAGTTAGAAAGGACATCACAGGAAATGGTGACGTGCTGGCCACATATACACTTCCATATGGCTCAGGACCAGATGTCCTGAAAATGTATTGATATGTCTTGAGAATTGGTGACTTCTCCAATATGAATTGTTTGTTCTTAGTGTTTATTTCCTCATAGTCCTTAACAATAAAAGCCAGAAACAAAAGGACTCTGAGCATTTGTTTCAGGGTCATGTAGGAAAGGAGAACCCTAATTTCATCATGTTACGGGGTGTATGGGGAGGCACTTTGGAAGATGCAAATGTGTTGGGCGAGTTGATTGATTGTTGTGATCTTCCAGAAGAAATAATAAAGGGGAGGAGAGTACAATGTTCAGAATGAAGTATCATTCTTTCATCAAATGAACATTTATTTTATTCTTCCTCTCTAGGACAGTAAGCTGCTCATCACTTCACACTGGAATGCTTTGTCCTGTGCTGTACATATCCTTATGCATCATCCTGTTGGGTACTCATATCAATCAATCACATTTTATGAGTCAGAAAAATAAGTCTTAGAACTGCTAGTCTATAGATCTAGTAATTGGAGAAGAAAAAAGTAGAACCTGAGTTTCTAATCTTTCCTCTGCCTTGAAGGTGTTTAGTCTTACCTCTTTTCTTCATGTCAGTCTGAGTAGAGATCGTGAATGATTTCAAAAGCAATACTAAATCCAAAATATTTTGATCAATGTGGATTACATGATAGATATTTAAACATGAATAATTAATTATTGGTTGCTTTATTGAGATCTGGTTTTTGTATTTGTCCAATCCAACTAAGTAAGTGATTTTTTTAGACACTCTCATTCTGTTGTGTGAGCTAGAGACTGTGGCCTTAACCTAGCTCACAGCGACTTCAAACTCCTGGGCTGAGCCTCCTCCTGCCTTAGCCTCCCAAATACCTGGGACTACAGGTCTACAGGTGCACACCACAACACCTAGCTATTTTTTTTTTTTTTTTAGTAGAGACAGGGTCACACTCTTGCTCAGGCTGGTCTTGAACTCCCAACCTCAACTGATTTTTCTGCCTTGGCCTCCTAGAGTGCTAGGATTACAGGTGTGAAGTATAGAAATTTAATTTGATTTTCTTAAAATAGGAGATGTAGATATTTATGCAGTGCTTCACCCTGAATATATTCTGAAATCTCTTTTAAAAAGTTTCTTTTTCTCTATGATGTCCCATACACATGATAGGTACCAAGATTTTTTTCTCTTTCTTTCTCTCTTCTTCATTTTTTCCCCTTCATTTCCTCCTTCTAGACCATTGCTGTTCATCTCCTACTTCTCCAAAACACCCTGTCACTCATATGTGACCCCCTTTGCATCTTACATCTTCAGGATTTATACCCTGATAGTCCATTCTGACCTCTTTGAGCTCTGGAAGCAACTTCCCAGATTCTGGTGGATAAAATCTACCATCCTCATTTATTTACCACTAAGATTTGTTTCCAAGTTTTAATCCTTACATAATCCATTATAAGAGTGAAGTACATCCTTCTTTCCACAAATGGCTTCCTCACTCATGACTGTCAAATCAGGGCTTTCACCTGGAATATAGATTCATGGTAGCTTATGGACTCAAGGGTACTAATATGAGCTGGTAGGATCAGCTTTGCTTTCTCAACAAATCTAGAGGCAAGAATAAGATGTGCCAGGGCTCAAAGTGAGCAGCAGTGAAATGACAATAGTCATGAATTCCTGCATCTGAGCTTCCCCAGAGCTCCATTATCTTGATTCAATTCATTCTTGAATTCAAAGAGAAACCACGTGCTCAGCATTATTCCAGTAAATTCTCTATCCAGAGTCAGTTCTTGCTACCTTAGAAACCAATTTTCCAAAAGGATCTAAAGCAGTAGATGATTGATTAATCAAAAAACCATTGATTTCAAATGGGAAATCATGAAAGTGATGGATACCTCAAATCCTTTATTTTTACTCAAAATATACATATCATATATGTATTTTCAAATTATGTTTATATCTTCTAATTCAAGTTTCCACTATCATTCTTGTATAACCCACAGTCAAAATATAATAATTGTGATTTCTAGATTAAACCATTTCAAAGAATGGGAGGTTAACCCAATTGTAAGGCAATGTACATATAGAATTCTTCCAAAAGTTAAGGATCATTTCCAGAGTCATAATTGTCTTATGCACATCTTACTTCTGACAATTTATTTTTGTTTTTGTTTTTATTAAATCATAACTGTGTACATTGATGCATTTATGGGGTTTAGTGTACTGATTTGATATACAATGTGAAATGCCTACATTGAACTAATTAACACATCCATCACCTCACTTACTTATTTGTTGTGGTAAGACAATTATAACCTTTTCTTAATAGCTTTGAAATGTGCCATTTCATTACTCACATTAGGTGAGGTCTCCCCAAATACCCTCCCACCTCCCGCATTCCCCACCATCCCTTCTACTTTCTGGAATATAGTTATGTTTTACCATTCATATGAATGTGTAAGTGATTATATATTGATTTCATAGTAGTATTGAGTCCATTAGATACTTTTTTCCCATTCTCGAGATACTTTACTAAGAAGATGTTCCAACCTGAACGTGCCCAATCTTGTCTGAGAAGTTTTTTTTAACAATTTGCCCTTACCAAGATTTCCCAAGTATTCATGTAGCTTTAATACCCACAAACCTCCTTTTTTCCTATGTTAATTCAGCTAGAAATAGGTAGCAAATTAAATTGCATGATTATAAATACTATGATGGGCATAAAGATGTTCACAAATCACAGCTTACTCTTCCTCAGTATTCAGCCCAGTGGTAGCAGAAGTGCAGCACTGTGTTAGCAAAGAACAGTTTAATTCTTGCATTTAGTATGCTAAGGGCACTGGTGCATTTTATAAAGGAAATAGAGGGCATCTATAAATCTACAGATCAGGTTAAATAGAGCAGATTAAATGAGTGTCCACTGGACTTAAAACCAAAAGAGGCCCACATGAGATGAGTAAGATATTTAATACCAGGTCAAAAGAAGAACTATTTAGATTAAAATACTGCATATTTAGATTTTTTTCCCACAATTTCACATGTACTAATAGGTTAATACTAAAAGACTGCAGAGCTCATTGAAATAAATCAAAAGCTGGCATTTTGACTTAACACTTAGAATTATCGGAGCCAAATACATCTTTACTGACAAAACAATTACATTTGTCAGCCACCAAACAACTGCACACTTCACCCAGTTCACTGAATAAGGTAGAAAAAAGACAGATTTATGAAATAGTTTAAATTCTCTGGAAACACACACAGTCCTGAACTTTACAATCAAAGATGTCACTTTGCAAAAACAATCATAGGTATTAGCTGCTTCTTATTATGGCAGGAAATAGCTTTCACATAGTAAGCGATCATTAGGAATTACAAAATGAAAATTTTAATTTAAGGAAATGCATAACTGCAGCCAAAGTTACTAGAGAGTGACATTAGTGGCATTGTGCTTCTGCCTTAGATTTGGGGTGCTCCCTAAACTTGATGTCAAAATTATGCTTGGAAGCGAAATTGATTTTAGTTGACTGTGCTAGAGCACATATGATGAAAAGCATGGAAATTTCACTTGAAAATTCAAGTAATCTTCCGTGTCATTAAGCTATTAATCTAAATTTCATTGACCATTGATATATACTGATTAATCTCCAAAGAGGGAAAATCAACCAGTGATTTTAGGTTGTTTGTGAAGTTTATACACTCTTGTTCATCATAAAATCCAAACAAAATACACATTGTCTGCATACATCAAAGGAGTAACATATATTCAGAGCACCTACAGGTAATTCAGACTAATGAAGCAATTTCAAAGGATGCAGCTGGTACACAGGGGACCAAACTATTAACTCATAGAAAGTGGAATCACCCCCAAATTCCTAAGTGGTCCAGCCCAGGAGAGAATGGCACTTCCAGAGAGAGTCACACCCCAGCTCAGGACCTAATCAGTAACAACGGTGTGTGATTTTAAATGGCAAGAAAGGGTCATCAGTACTGAGTTCCACTCTGCAAGCCAACTGGCATCAAAGCCAACCCCACAGCCACCAAGGACTGCAGAGCTAAGAGTGTGAGGAGGGCTGACAGAGACGGATGCTGTAAGAACAGCGGGAAGGGGGGGAAGCTGCTGGTCACAGAGACGGGGCTGCTGTGAGGAACCACTAGAGGCAATAGGAAGGAAAACTGTCATTTTCGGGTAGCAACAGGAGTACAAACTGACAGACAGCAATCTGAAACGGGGTGGCTCACACTAGAGAAATAATGTCACAGTACCCAAGAGTGAACACACAGTAGGATTGCTAACAGCAAA
Organism: Otolemur garnettii; assembly: GCF_000181295.1. Lineage (NCBI taxonomy): Eukaryota > Metazoa > Chordata > Mammalia > Primates > Galagidae > Otolemur > Otolemur garnettii. Next base: position 26,260,139 of record NW_003852412.1, read on the forward strand.
GACATTCCCGCCGGCAGCTCCCAGGCCAGGAAAGACCATGTCGCTCACGTGGCGACTAGAACTCTCTGTAGGGCTCCACTGATCCTGTGGTCTGTTCTCATACACATGGCCTGAAATTCCTTCAGCTCTGTCATCTGTAAATACCAGCCAAGATTGCTCTCTCTCCCTGTCATCAGGAAATACGATGACAGCAACTGGACAGGCTCTGTACGTAGGTGTAACTTGGGGTAGTAATTAAGCATTGGCATTGACATATCCTCTCCTTTACCCAGGGGGTATGTTTGGGACAAAAGTTGTGAAACCTTAGCTTATAAATATTTGCAGATGAAGGGTGGGGTGTGAATTTTTATATGGTCAAATCTATATACGGGTAACATAAATACTTAGTGGTTCCGTGAAATGACACACACGAAGTCCTGCCCTAATAGAGGCCTATCTTTGAACCCCAGTGCTTTGTGATTACTTTTTTTATAAAACTTCTATTACTCTGCTTTGAAATATTGTCATTTGTTCCTCTATCAATTCATTCATTTGACACACTTTTTTCTTTTTTTGAGATTTATTGTGTGTCAGTCACTTTGCTGGGTGTTGTCTTGTTGTGGAACCAGACAGAAGAGATTCCTGCCCTCATGAAGTCAGAGTTCAGGAGGAGGAACATTCCAAACATCAAATAAGTTGTTGTGAAAATTATACTTCTGCTAAGTGTCTGAAGATACTCCACTCCTTTTCCCTCTAGTCTGTGTATGTCCAGTGTCAGCCAGGACTGAGCCTGGCACAGAGCAGATGCTAAGAACAATAGTTTCCTAAATTGAGCTAAAGAGTATAGGAACAAGTTCCCATAAGATTGTTAAAATAATTTAAGAACAACCGTGGATTTTCTGAAGGGCGCCTTTTCCCTCCCGTCAGCATATGTGTTGCTGCTTTTGATCCTTAAGTAGTATTTAGGAGTTTAAAAAAACAACTAAGATTTCTTAGGGATACAGAGTGTTTTTAATGTGCTAGATTTTCAGATCTAAGCTATATTTTTGGAAATCTAGGGCAAACATTTTATATAGTTCACTTTAACATTGATCCTGATTCACAGGGCCCACTCTTTGATCCGGAAGGTACCGTCCTGCCCTGTTTCATGTGCTCATGAAACCTGCATTCATTATTTTTAACACTCAGGTACACTTTTCAACAGGATACCAGAAGCCTGAGAGAGAGATGTTGAAAAGCCTCCCTGGCATCACAATAAGATCCCATTGCCTTCACGGTGCACGTGGCACATCTGAAGGGCTCAGCAATACTTGGGGAAGTAACTGGAGCACCCCTTGTAGCCTGGCGCCGTATCCCCGCCGTGTCCTCTGGAGCCTCAGCTGTTACTTCCTGCACTGGAACTGAGTTCCCTAAATCAGAGGATGATGCCTGGCACGGTAGGGGACCCCAAACTCTGCTCCAGCATTAAAGACCGCACTGGTCGGGTCCTATAAAGCGATGACTGCAAACAGTTGGAATATGACCCCTGGAAAATTTAAAAGTGTCCCTAATGCCAGCCCCAGAAACTCGGAGGAGTATCGTCCATGTGTATTGCAGGTGTCCTCAACAAGGGACCTAGGGCGACATGCGTCCTCTGAAATCCTCTTCTGTGTACTTCATATTTTTTTGTTGCTTACAACCATTAGAGATAGAAGATCTCTGGAAAAACCAAGGGCTTGCACAGAGGTGATGAACAACTTGATGATAAACATTTGAATCTAGGGCGGTTACCCCATTTTCTCTTCATGAAGGGGTATAATTCGCTCTACTGAGGTTTATTCTCTTCTAGGGCATATACAATGGTACACTGCTGTTAAACCCTTAAAGAATTTCTTCATGTTTCAGTGAGTAGGAACAGGTAGGGCTCAACTAATGCTGCAAGGCAGAAGCTAAACGCAACAGCAGAAATAGAAACGTAGGTCCACAAGGGCACAGAGGGGAAATGGGGGAGAGTGGGAGACAGAGAAACAGTCCAGTGTCAGAACAGAGCGGCGTGCCATTTCTCTAAACTCCAAGGCTGTGACACCATGATGAAAGGATGAGGGCTGAGAGCTCTGAAGAGGAATGGAGGAGGATGGTGAGTTTTGTTGACTGCAGATGGAGCAGGGATGACATGGCCCCTAGGACTTAGCTGCAGAGAGGCTAAGTACAGCCACCACGTGTCTCTAACCTTTGTAAAGCTGCATCTGTAGGGATTATTTGTTTAGTTTAGGTTTGGGACATTATCCTTGCAGGAATCCCGATGCTTTGGTACATTTCATCTTCAGAATTTAACAGAAAAGTCTATCCTTGCCTCGGGTGGCATTTGTTGTTATAAATCATGACATGCTGGGTTTTAGCTGAGGCTCTCAGCTGAAATATGTCTCCTCGTAACTGCTACCCAGTGGTCCCAGTTCTGCCCTCAGGAACAGGCACAGATTAAGTTGAATCCCTCTTCTGTGTGGCAGCCCTTGAACTGTCTTTAGGAGGGCTCCCTTCACTTCCGTCCCTCAGCTTCTCCGTCCCTTTACCCACTGGGCTGAGAAAGACTCTGCCTACACCATCTTGGTCATTTCCCTGCCTTCACTGAGACTGCTCTGATCTCTCTTGAAAGAGAAACCCTGCCCACAAACCAAGATTCTGGGGTGCAGTGGCCAAGAGTGGGGGGACTAACGCCTCCCTGGTGCTGGGCACTGGATGAAGACACTCACGGGCCAGCAACATCCCTAAGCAGCCCTTCCTACTGCTGGTGCACCCACACTTGGAGGCCTTTATCAAGTGGACTTTCGACACCCATCTGGCCCTGGGCAGCCCTCTTATTTAACATCAGAATCAAACTTAACATTTCTTACTGGAGCAGCAGCAAAGATGTCTGTCACATTTCATGGAGAAAGGAGCATTTGTTATTGGAATTATAGAAACAGCCAACATTGATGGAGCTCTAGTCATGTGCCAGACAATGCGTTAATCTTAAGAAATTATACTCTTTTAAAACTTAGACTATTAATTTTATCATAAAAGTGAGGTGAACAAACAGCAAAGCACTGAATAGTTTAAAACAACGTAGAATATGAAAAGTGAATCTCACCCTTCTGCCCCAGGGACATTGCAGATTTTCATGCTTTGTATGCCCTACCAGAAATGTTTCCATGTGTATAATATATCATGCTCGTATATTATGTATATAATACTCTGGTCTTAAAATGTTTTAATCTAACTATTTCTTGATAATCATTTTAATCTAATCGCTGTCTGTATTTCATTACGTGGATATACCATGATTTACAGCTAATTTAACTTTAAGCACACCCTATAGATTGGGGGCTTATTAGCCTCACTAAATACGTGGAAAATTCAAGTTTAAAGAAATTACCACCTTGCCTGATGCCACTCATTTGAAAAATAACTCAGTAAAGTTTCAGAGGCATGTCTATGTATGCTGTTAATAATCCTTCCAGAAAAATAATTTTCACTGGAAAATTTCATAATACTTCAGAAACAGAATTTTGTTAAGTACATTAGAGGGCTCCCATTATACTTTATGACTGAATCAATGAGATTTTTTTAAATGACTAAAGCAATTGTTGTTGGGCAGAAGTGTTTAAATAGCTCCAGTTGTTCGGATCCAGTCCTGCTTTTGAAGTGCATGGACACAAATAGTGATTTTCCAGATTCTAGCTCCAGGATGAACTCATGCCATCCATAATCTTAAGCATTGTTCATTTCTATACAATTTCAAATTTTGTCTCACAGGTGTCTTTGTTTTTGTTTATTTTTTAACTGAAATCATTACAGTATCCAGGAACATCTCAAGTCACGTATTGAAGATCTGTGTTTTATTTACTAAGGTTTTTTTTTTTTTTTTTTTTTTTTTGAGACAGAGCCTCAAGCTGTCCCTCTGGGTAGAGTGCCGTGGCATTACAGCTCACAGCAACCTCCAACTCCTGAGCTCAAGCGAGTCTCCTGCCTCTGCCTCCCAAGTAGCTGGGACCACAGGCACCTGCCACAACTCCTGGCTATTTTTTGGTTGCAGCCGTCATTGTTGTTTTTGGCGGATCTGGGCTGGGGATTCAAACCCTCCACCTTAGGTGTACGTGGCTGGCGCCTTAGCCAGTTGAGCTATAGGCACCGAGCCTATTTACTAAGGTTTTAACATGTTTATTCACCCTATTTTAGGAAGCCTGAGCTGGTTCTCACTCCTGGACTCATGTGCCATCATTGTCTCTTGAACAGAGCTGCTAATTGAATGCAGAAAATATTAAAATATGATTATGAGTCTGCTAAAAGAATAAACATGTCAAGTGTCAACAAAATATTGTAAATCTGCTGTGCTTTAAGTGGAGTCAAAATAAATTGCTTAAATTTGTTCTTTCCTGTGTCTATTTGAAAGTGAAAAAGATACACCTGTTATATTAACACATTCACTGTTCACCAAGGCTGTTCATCTTTGCAATAAATAAATTAAGAATTTGGGTCCTCTTGCATTTCTGACTGACTCTGGCACCTTTCTAATCAAATATATCCACATGATATTTTAAGCTGCATTAGAGTACATTAATAGCTTGTGAAGTGAAATTGATGTAGCATGATGGACTGTATTCCTGAACAGTGACAAATTTATCAATGATAGATGCACTAATGGAAATTTTGAATTGCAATAAATATAAATGCAGAATGGCAATTGCAGAGCATTAAAAATGTCATCTGTGAGTTTAGGTATTTATGAGGCTGAGCCAGCTGGAAACACGAGTGATGCCTTCCTATGAGCCACTGTAACTCTGGGGTTCCAAGGAAAGCAGAGGCCCTTTCATCAAACAGGCCAGGCCGCCAGCAAATTGTTGTCACAGCTGTGCCATTGTCAATTAGGCCTCCGATGACTCAGGCCTTTGTTTTTCCTGCTTCCACATCTCACCGCATCTTTACTCTGGGCTTGAGTGTTTCACTGCTGCAACCTTTCCACCACCTTTCCCCTTGACGACTCTCCTTACATGTTCTGATTCTTCTTCCAGGCATTGATCTAAAACTCAGAGCAGTGACATCAGGAAAGCATCTCAGCTACTTCAAAAGGCACTGCTATTCCTCCTGGGCTATTTTGGCCTGTCAAACCCAACAGGCCGAGCAGAAATCTCCATGCTGTTACACATTTGCTCTGATGTGTCTGGTGCACCTGCCTAGTCTTGCTGAACCCTAAACTCTTTAGCAAAATCTGGCAGGACATCAGGAGCCAGGGTGCAAAAGAGGACAGAAGCCCTCACGTGGTTTGTTTGCATCATGTTCTACGCGAGCACAGCAGTGTCAGATCAAGTCACAGACACGTATGTCAGATATGTCAGAGGCAGAAAGAAAGTGGGCTTAGAAGTGAGCTTTTCCTGCCCTAATGATTGGTTAGGAAATTTTTTGAAACATGCTGGCGTGCCAGATTGAGTGAACAACATTTTTTAGTACGTGCCAATCTTGATTCAGGTTTGATAATGAGTTGGGTTATAGTTACCCAATTATGCTTTCTTCGTTTCTGGGGCTTTCATCTGCTTCCAGTGTTTTCAGTAACTGGTGCGTATTTATTGTTAGCATCTTAAAGTAAGTTACTGAATACTTTCTGAAATCAACTTCACAGCATACTCCTGGTGACAACAGAAGGTTATCAAACTGAGGTTATTTCAGAATGCTACTGGATTTTCAAAAAAATAAGTAAATATCTGATAATTATAATTCAGCATAGTATGAAAATAAGTAGATTTGCTTATCATTGACTCTGATTATCATCACAAATCCATAATTAAACACTAAATTGAACTTTAGAGACATAGCTCAGGCATTGCCATTGAGTGGAAGTAAATAGTATGAGTTAACAAAACTGAAGGTGAAAGCAACATGCAGCACAACAAAATACAAGAGATGACATGATATTTTTAGTCTAAATGTAATTTACCTTTTCTGCAGATCATATTGGGCAGAAAAAATATATGTATATATAAATAAATAGGTAAATGTGATATCCCTAGTCTACAAACACACTTATGCCTGTATCAAATAAAACATAAAGGAATCTCATGAATCTGACCCTTCAGTGTATCTCTGGTTGATTATTTAATAGATCATCAAACATATAGTAACTACATCAGCCTTAAAATCAAACTTCAACACATTGCCAGAACTCATGGAGACTTGCATGAATCATTTGTTTTAATAGTGAGGACCAAAAATCAAAGGTGCCTCATACATTTCAGTAAGTGAAAAGAAAATATCAAAGTTATCTGGCACTTAGAAGCAGATAAGTTTACTGAAATGCCTCCAATATTATTAGTCCTCAAATTTATATAAACATTGTTTTGTTAAATACCAGTCAAAATAAAAGCAATTTTTAAACCTCTGGTGATGAAAAATTTATCCACTGAGTAAATATTCATTGTGTATCTGGAAGGGATATAAAAGAAAATGGCAAGACCCTCCATTCATGGCATCATATATTATATGAAGGTAAGGGAAAAGATAATACATAAATGTCTTTCAGATAAACAACAAACTAGTAGACATGGATGAGTACAACACAATGAAAAGAATGAAAATTAGGTGTTGTCAGGTGAATAATCGGCTGCCTTTTTTAGAATAAATAAAAAAAAACCTCTCTGAGAACGTTGAAGTTTACACTGAAAACTGTGAATGATGACAAGAAGTCAGTCATATGAAAACAGAGAGTATGTCAAATATCAGAACAGTTGGTGCAAGTGCAAGGGACAAAACAGAAGGCGACGTTGACAGACGGGGAGAGAAAGCAATTTAGGTGTGGTCAAAGAGATACCTGGAGGAAGGAGTACATGAGTCAAGGAATGGTGGCAACTGCCAGAAGCTGGAAGAAACAAGGAAGCAAATCCTTCCCTGGAGCTGAAAGGAAAGCAGCTTTGCCCAAGTTTTGAAAATCAGCCCACCAAGACCCATGTGAGACTTCTAATCAATAGATAAGATATTTACATTATTTTAAATTGATATCTGTTATAATAGCAACAGAAAACCAATACAGTTTTCTTGAAAGTTGTTATTCTCTTTTTGCTGTGCACTTGAAATCTTTTCTGAAAAAAAAAAAATTTAGGGAATGAGTTATAAGAAAAATCTCACTTTTGTTGGAATCTTCAAAAATTCAATTCAAGAAAGCTGAAGGATATAACCACTCTATAATTCTTGAACCCTTGCCATAGCATAAAATCTATTTATTCCTCCCAAAATTCAGATGTTGTATGAAGATAACCATTGTTCTTCGGTGCTTTATTAACCAAAATAAAAATATATTCAGAATGTTACAGTGTTAGGAGTTCAATAAATGCTTGTTAAGGATGATGTCATGCAATTTTTCTTCTCATTGCTACCGTTCAGAATACAAATCACACACCTTTGTAGTAATCAGAAAATAAGGCAAAAGGTACTATTACAACCATACCCTCAAATCAATTAAATCAGCCTGCCTACTCTCTATTTTATGTTTTTTTTTTTTTTTTTTTTTGCAGTTTTTGGCCAGGGCTGGGTTTGAAACCACCACCTCTGGCACATGGGGCCCAGTGCCCTACTCCTTGAGCCACAGGCACCACTCTCTATTTTATGTATTGACTATCTATACAGGAAAGTGTTCAATAAAACGTCTGCTTCTATTTCAGAAATTTGGGAAACTAGTAACTTAAATTATCTTAGTTGTAAACAACTCATTGGACCCCTGGTAGTCTGTTCTGAACAAACACGATGGTAACCAGCGCCATTGTGCTATTTACACAGCCACAAATGTATCCAGTTAAGACTCCCTTTCATGACATTCAAATGTAAGCTTCGCACAAGATGAGAAGGTGTCTCAATGCCGAATGCATTGTTAAATGATGGAGGTCAGGGGTTCCTAAGGGTGTTTTATAGGACACTGGTATTATATATAAGAAGCTACAAACTGAAAAAAATTCTATAGTCAGATAAATGTAGAAAAATCTGCATCTTAAATATTTCCCTTGCAAATTTAAGCCCTGAACTAGGGATGATTATTTATCTTCATTCAATCCAATAATTCCCTCAGTTGTATGATTACCAAATTCTCAGAAAGCAGGGGGCATGGTGGGAGGATGTTCCATGGAGCTTTTGTTCCATACAACACATATTCAGAATGCTTGCATAAGTGGGATTTGGGGAGAGAAAAATATTTCAAATGCTCAATTTTTGAGTTAAGATAGATTTATTCAAATTGTGCTATATTTCTTTAAAGAATTTAGTACTTCATTAAAAATAAAAAAATCCCTGCCATGGCCTACATTTTTCTCTCCATAAATTTTCTGTGCACCTACCTGTGCACATGTATGTGCATGTTTGTGTGTGTGTGTATGTGGATACATGCATGCATGTGTGTGAGTGTGAGTGTGTGTGCCTGTGTGTGTGTGTGTTGTCGTCTATCAATGTCTTAGTCACTGTCTTCCTGTGCTTGATTCTGATTTTTCTCTAAAATTGCCTTGAGTCTAGAGCTACTATGGGAGCTGATTCTACTCTAGAGGCCAGTTCTCAGCCTTAAGGATACCTAGAAGGATAAATAGCCTTAAGGACATCTAGACGTGTTAACTTGGGAGTATGAAACCTTAACTCGGAGTAGGCATGCCAGAGTGCTGTGAGCATCTACATTCTCTAAAAAAGAGGAAATTCTTAATTCTGGTCGGCTTCTATACCCTGAGCTAGCTATAGCATACAGCAGCTGTCCTTTAGCCATATATGAAATAAGTTGTCAAAATTTTCATCAAGGGCATAATGGGTGATATCATCCTCATGTTCTTTGAATATGGGACAATTCTGTTCCTTGAAAAGAATTTGTAACTTGATGAATTCCCTTGTTTGAAAATGTGATAAGTAAATCTCTGCTAACGGAGTGATGGTATTGCTGCCTTTATATATTCTTAGATTTTAATGAAGTCATTAAATTCTTTCTTAAAAGAAGATAAAGCCAGATATCAACCTTGACCTTGAGTTTCTCATTGACAACCACTTTTCATATAACAGAAAACATAACTCTGAATGACAATTTTGGTTAATTTTTCCCTGGAAAAAATGAAAAAGAAAAACAGTAAGTTAACCTTTACATGATTCAGCTCCCTCGTCTGTAAAAGGCAAGAACTTGTTTTGAGTGCTGGTAGGGTCTCTTACATTGCTAACCTTTATAACTAATAAAACATAAACTGCTATGTATATGCAAACTTATATTGTGCTCATTGTTAGTAATAATGTTATTAAAGTAATTCCACGCATACATGCACCACAAAATTATATGGTATAATGGTAAGGTGTTTATCTCAGCAATTTTGTAACGAAGGACAGCAAGGAAACTGCTCTTGAAACAAAAAATAAAATAGTAATTTACCTATATATATGTGAAACTTGCCATCTGATTTCCAGTTTCTAACTTTGTTATTCTCTTAATCTGGACTTCTCAAATTCATAGAAAAACTTTAAAATTAGCCTTTTCTTTTATATTATATATTTCTCCCCTAGGTATTGCTGATTTGCATACCATTACAGCTGTGCTCCTGTGTAACTTTAGAGGTATATATATATATATATATATTAAAAAAAAAAAAACAGCTTTAGCAGTCATAGAGTGGGACTTAAAGGTTTTTTCCTGTGATTGTCCTTCCTAGAGAATGTCTCAAAGAAACCAAGTGCTCTGAGGATGAATTCTCAGGTATTTTATTAAACTTTTAATTTTTATTCCTAAAAATGAAGTTAAAAATGAAGTAGGAGCTACATAGTTTCTCCAAGTGACCCGCACATAGGATGTAGCTCAACTCTGTCCAGTGTGTAAAAATGCACATAGGATGCAGCTCAACTCTGTCCAGTATATTCAAACATTGACAAAGATTATGTATCTATTATGTACCAAGAATTATGCCAGGTCCTAGAACAACAAAGAAACAATTATAAAATATACCTCATAGATTCATTTACTCAGTAAGTGTGATTCTAATTCAAAAATCTGGTGCACAGAACTTTAATAAATATTGCTGAAATAAAAAAATAACAATAAAAAATGGTCTTTGGCTACTATCTGAATAGATCATAAAGAATAGAGGATAGAAGGAAAAGTAAACACTTACCTAGAAGGTAATGTAATTTTATCCCATCCCACTTTTACTGTGATACAACTTACTGCTATAGCAGTTACTTTAGGGTTGTGACTATATTTTCACCCAAAACCAGGTTGCAGCACAGTTGTTTTTCATGCTTCAGTGAAAGACCAACTAAGAAAACCCATGGGGATAGCACAGCTGTCTGACAAGTTTAGTGCTAGAACAAGACATGTGCTACTAACTGGTGTGGAGTCCAGGTTCATGACGCTATGCTGAGGATACAAGCTAGAAAATGGGACTCTAAAATACTCATATTTACACTGGCATCAGAGAAAGTAGAGACAGATGAGCTGAAGCCAGTGGCAGGACCAGCAAGGCAGCAGTGAGTAGGTGCCTGTAATGAGCCATTTTCCCTCTTCTGCTGTTCCAGTTACAGCAGCAGCTGGACACCCCTAACAACCCCAAGAGAGCCAGTGGAGATGTCAGGAAAGAACCTAAGAGTATAGGCTCTTGCTATACTTTGGAAACATTCTTTTCCAAAGTTCAAGAAATTAATTCAAGATTGCAACTTCTGGAAATAGGTCACTATTGACTATTCATGGGAGAGGGATAAAGATCATATCTTAGTCATTGCTTATTCAAAAATAAGCAAATCACTTTTTTTTTTTTTGAGACAGAGTCTTACTTTGTTGCCCTTGGTAGAGCACCATGACATCTTAGCTCATAGCACCTCAGACTCTTGTGCTCAAGCAATTCTCTTGCCTCAGCCTCCCAAAGAGCTAGGACTACAGGCACCTGCCACAACGACCCACCAACTATTTTTAGAGAAAGGGTCTTGCTTTTGCTCAAGCTGGTCTCAAACCTGTGAGCTCAGGCAATTTACCCACCTTGGCCTCCCAGAGTGTGGGAATTACAGATGTGAGTCACTATGCCTGGCCTGGAAACTACATTTAAATTCTAATTCATTTTCAAAGCATCAGTGTAGTGTGGAAATTTTAAGAAGAGTCTTGTAACACAGTTTAATTATTTCTATAAATACTTTGAAATTATTCATACCAGAATTAATATTGTGACACAGTGTAATACTTTCGGAATAATGAACTTATTTTCTAAGACCATGTCTTTACACCAAGACTGATAACAATTATTCTGAGAATCAATCATGACATCCAAATACAAAATTCAACATAACTCCTCCACAGAGAAGAGTGAAGGGCAAAGATTCAGGAGTTTCTTACTACCACTTTGATGACACATTAGACCAACTAGTTTGATCAAAAATGTCAACAAAGGGGGGACAAGATGGCTGACTAGTGGCAGCTTTCGTCAGAAGCTACCATCCAGAAGGAGGAAAACTAGACTGAAGTGAAGTCAGAGTAGTTGAAAGTGGAGTGTTGATCAAGGCACTCAATAACCCACTAAGACAAATGGTGAGGAGGAAGATGAGAAAGAGAAAGGAATAAAACAGGAGATTTATGGAGAGAACCAGGGTGGAGGAGCCTGGAGCCAAATAGAAGGTAAGAAGGACCACCTGAGTGGTTCTCTATGAGCAGAGACACATGCGATCTCTCACCCCACATAAGAGCACCATAAATAACAATAAGTCCTAGGTTTTCTGCACGTAGGAATATCCTCCCATGGGTCCCCAACCTGCCGGGAAGAATAGTGGGCAATCTTGGCTCCAACCACTTTGTGGCCACTGCTCATATTCCTCTTTCTTTGGTTTCCTGGCACACTGTTCCCAACAGAGGCCTACTTCCCAGAGTGGGCAGTCAGGGTGCTAGCCTATCCCAGACAGCCTGGGGGCCTGCCCAACCCATAGGCACAAGAAAGGCAAAAGAGCTTTGGTCCCTACCCAGTCCTCTTGGCAACCAAGGAAGTAAGGATTACAGAGGCCACTTGCTCTGTCACCAACAACCAGTGGGATCCTTAGTAGGCCACTGGAAGAAAGGGAGACAAGACCTGCCCCCACCAATGTTCTGGCAGGATCTCTAAGAGACCTTTTCATCATGTACCCTAGTGAACTCAGTGGATCCCAAAATTGTGCCTCAACTACACTAAATTTGGTGAAACAGGGTAGCTCCTTAGTCTCCCTCCTGCTGGAAGAGGGGATTTTTCCTGCCCTCTGGAGTGGCTCTTTCTAGAATTTATGCCAAGCAGCCCTGCCAGGATGCTTGGCCCCTAGATTCACCCTTCCTGATGACTTGAAGAAGGTGATCCTGCTCTGGGAAAGCCCAGGAATCAGATAGCAAGCCACAGATCTCCCTCCCCAACCACAGGCAAAAGCTGTGTCATTTCAAATCCACTGTGGCAGGGGCTATGGAGAAAACTACAACTTCTTAAAATTGTTGGCTCAGGAACAATTCACCTTGCTATCCAGGATATACTCCCAACCTAGGAGTGTCACCTGGAGGTCCTGCCCCCAGCCCCATTCCACTTAGCTTGGAGAAATTAAGGCTGGTTCTCGGGAACCTTCACATACTACAGCCCTCTATGGGACCTTGGGAAGGTTGTGTGGGAAGGGCCATAGGTATAAGCAACAGCCCATTTGAATAGTCAGTGGTGAAGAAGACAGACAAGCTCCATATCCTGGGGCCTCCAGATCTGATTTCTGCCAACTAGTTTTAATTTTCAAACAGTTCTCCTGAGTGTTCTCTAAGTAACCTGAACTAGATTGTGATTCAGTAATAATTTATGGATAATCTAACAGTTGAGCTTAAAAAGTATAAGCTTATAAATACAAAAACTGAAAATTACATGGGGAGGAATCATCAGAAGAACCCTGGAAACATAAAAACTCAGAGCAAATCAACTACCCTGAGAGATTACAAGGGAGATACAGCTGAAAGTATTGAAATTACAGAAATAGAATTCAGAATATGGATGGCAAAAAAATGAACAAAATGGAGGAGAAGGTGGAAAAGGAAATCCAAAAAGAAGTCTATAAACTGTTTCAAGGAATAAGTAAAATTAAAGACAGAGTCAGCAAGGATCTGGATATAATTAAAAAGAATGTAGCAGAGCTTAAGAGTTTAAAAGAGACTCTCAGCAACTGAGTATAACATGAAGAGAAAAGAATGTTGGAAATCGAAGACAAGACTTTTGAACTAACCCAAATCATTTAAAGAACCAGAAAGAACAGAATAAAAGCAGAAAATTCTTTGGGAGAGATACAAGACTATACCAAATGCACAAATATTTGAATCATAGGGATTACTGAAAGATAGAGAGTCCTAAAATATGGACTATCTACATTAAGACATCATGGTGGAGAATTTCCCAAGCATTGTAAGAGACCTAAAAATTCAGATACTAGATAGTTTCAGAACCCTAGTATGGATTAATTCCAACAAAGCATCTTCTAGTTAGACTTAAGTTGACTAAAGTTAAAATGAAATAGCAAATTCTTCAAGCAACCAAGTGTAAGCAACTTCTTACATAAAGGGGAAAAATAGCAGGGTGACAGTGGACTTTAAGAAGGTGGTCACCTACTTTTAACCTTCTTAAACAAAACAATTTTTAGCCAGTATTCTATATCCTGCTAAACTAAGTTTCTTATGCAATGGAGAAATTAAATCTTTTACTGACATACAAACATTAAGGAAATTTTTTGCAACAAGACCAGCTCTACAGGAAATACATAGATCTTACCCTTTCTTCACACTGACCATCACAGGGAACCACCAGGAAAGTAAAGATACTCAGAAACTAAAGGACAAAGCCTAGCTTTCACAACGGCACAAGTGATAAGACTAAGCAACAGATCTTTACAAAATAAGATAAACAGAACTCCACCATACTTATCAATTCTCTCAAAATATGTGAATGAATGGAATTCCCCACTGAGGAGACACAGTCTGGCTAAATATATTAAAAAGCACAAGCCAACTATAGACTGTCCTCAGGAAACACATCTAACCTCTAAGGCAGTGATCTTCAACCAGTGTGCTGTGACCCACCGGTGTGTCATGAAAGAATCTTAGGTGTGCCACGAAAAAATTTAGAAATTATTAATTAATTTATTTTCAAAAGAAGTTCAAAGCACAGTAAGTATATTCTTTCTCTTTAATTTTTGATCAACATAATTTAAGTGTACTGCAGAAGTTAAACTATAGGTTCAAGAGTGCTATAAATTAAAAAAGGTTCAAAAACACTGCTCTAAGGACAAACAAGACTCAAGGTGAAAGGTTGGGAAACAATATTACAGGCAAATGGAAATCAAAAGGATTAGGGGTTGCATTCTTATTTCAAATATAATTGGATTGAAACAAACAAAAATAAAGATAAAGACAGACACTATGAACTGGTCAGGGGAACAATACAACAGGAAGATGTTTCAGTCCTAAATATCTATACACTCAATTTAAATGCTACCATATATATAAAATTAATCATAACCAATCTGGATAACATGATATCCTGCAACACCATAAAAACCAGGGACTTCAATATTCCTCTGACAGGACTGGACAGATCCTTCAAGCAGAAACTAGACAAATAATCATTCAAACATAACTTTAGAACAAACAGGCTTAACGGACATATACAGAATATTCCACTCCAATAAAATTAAGTATATATTTTTTTCAGCCCATGGATTATCCTCTAAAATGATCATAACTTAGGGTACAAATCAAATCTTAATAAATTGAAAACAATAGACATTATACATTGTATCTTTTTGTACCATCATAGAAAATCTTTATCCCCACACAAAGTCATGGAAACTAAACAACCTTATGCTGAACAACACCTGGGTCAAGCAGGAGGTAAATAAGGGAATCACTGGATTTCTTAAACAAAGTGACAAAAGCCAAAAGCCATGAGCCACTACAACTTGTGGGAAATGCAAAGCTAGTCCAAAGAGGGAAATTTATTGTATTAACTGCCCACATTCAAAAACCAGAAAGAACACAATTCAACAACCTAATTAGCCATCTCCAGGAGATGGAAATGGAAAGTAATACAATCCCAAACCTAGTAGAAGAAAAGAAATAACTGAAATGAGGTGATAATTAAATGAAATTGAGAACATAGGAACCATTTGGAAGATCAGCAAAACCAAAAGTTAGTTCTTTGAAAAGATTAATCAAATTGATAAACTGTTGGCCAGATTAACTAGAAACAGAAAAATAAGATCTCTAATAAATTCAACCATAAATAAAAAGAGGGTAAATAACAATGGATACCATAGAGATACAAAAGATCATCACTGATTACTACAAAAAACTCTATGTCCAGAAATTCAAAAATGTAGAGGAAATGGACCAATAGCTAGAATCATACCACCTTCCCAAACTCAACCAGAAAGAACTAGAAATTTTGAACAGACCAATATCAAGCACCAAAATTGCAATAACAATAAAAACTCTTCAAAAAAAAAAAAGTTCTGGACTAGATGATTTAATACCCAAATTCTACCAAACCTTCAAAGAGGAGCTCATATCTATATTGTGGAACCTATTCCAAAATATAGAGAAGAAAGGAATCCTCCCCAATATGTTCTATGAAGCAAATATCACCCCAACTTTAAAACCAGGCAAGAACCCCCCCTAAAAAGAAAAAAACTATAGATTAATATCATTAATGAATATTGATCAGGAGTTGATCAATATTGATTAAGACAAAAATATTCAATAAAATCCTAGCAAATATAATAGAGCTACATTAAAAATACATTAAAAATATACATACCATGATCAGGTGGGCTTTACCCACAGATATAAGGTTGGTTCAATATATATAAATCCATACATGTAATTCACCACATTAATAGAAGCAAACACAAAGATCATATGTGTTTGATAGACACAGAGAAAGCATTCAACAAAATTTAGCATCCTTTTCTGAAAAAACACTTAAGTAAATAAGCATAGATGGGAAATTTATAAAACTGATAGAGGGAATCTACATCATACCCACAGCCAATATCATGCTGAATAGAGTAAAACTAAAAGCATTTCCACCAGACAAGGATGTCCACTGTTGCCACTGCTATTCAACATAGTGCTGGAAGTTCTAGCCAGTGGAATCAGGTAAGACAAGGAGACCAAGGATATTCAAATTAAGAGAGAGAAGATCAAATTGCCATTCTTTGATCTTATATACTCAGAAAACCACAAGGACTCAAATAAAAGGCTCCTGGATGAAAGTGATGAAAGAATACAGTAAAGTCTTGGGATACAAAATTAGTGTCCACAAAATAGCAGCCTTCATATACATCAATAACAGTCAAGATGAGAATCAAATCAGGCACAATACCTTTCACAGTAGCTTCAAAGATAATGAAATACCTGGGAATATACTTAATAAAATATGTGAAGGATCTCAATAGAGAGAATTATGAAACCTTGAGGAAAAAAATGGAAGAAGATGTTAGCAAATGGAAGAACATACCATGCTCATGGCTGGAAAGACTCAACATTAACAAGATGTCTATTCCACCCAAAGTGATCTACAGATTTAATGCAATCCTCATCAAAGCATCAATGTCATGCTTTGAAGAACTTGAAAATAATAATACTTCATTTTATATGTAACCAGAAAAAAACCTGAATAGTCAATGCAACTCTAAGGAAAAAAAATCTGGAGACATCATGTTACTAGACTTCAGGTTATAACACAAGTCTACAGTGATCAAAACAGCATGACACTGTCACAAAAACATAGATACAGATCTATGGAATAGAACAGAAAATGTAGAGATGAAACCAGCCACTATCACCATCTGATCTTCAATAAACCAAACAAAAGCACTCACTGGGGAAAATAATCCCTATTTAATAAATGGTGCTGGGAAAACTGGACAACCACATGTAGAGGACTAGAACTGGACCTGCACCTCTCACTAGTTACAAAAATTGACTCTTACTGAGTAAAACATTCAAAGTTAAGGCATAAAATGATAAAAATTCTAGAAGAAAGTGTGGGGAAAAAACTCTCGATAATATCAGACTGGGAAACAATTTTATGAAGAAGACACCTTGACAATTGAAGAAACACCAGAAATAAATAAATGGGACATGACCAAGCCAAAAAGCTTCTGTACAACTAAAGATACAACACCTAAAGCAAACAGACAGTCTTCATAATGGGAGAAGATATTTCTATGCTATCAATCTGACACAGGACTGACAACTAGATTCTACAGAGAACTCAGATTAATCAAGAAAAGAGCAAACAACCTAATTTATAAGTTGGCAAAAGACTTGAACAGAATTCTCTGAAGATGACAGGTGGATGGCCAAGAAACACAGGAAAAAATGCTCTTTGTCCCTAATCATTGTAGAAATTAAAATCAAAACCACTCTGTGATATCCTCTAACCACAGTGAGAATAGCCCATATCACAAAGTCCCAAAGCTGCTAATGCTGGCAAGGATGTGGAGAGAAGGGAACACTTTAACCCTACTGGTGGGATTGCAAACTAATATGACCTCTTTGGAAAGAAGTATGGAGAATCCTCAAAGAATTCAAAATAGACCTTTCATTTGATCTTGCAATCACATTACTAGGCATCTACCCAGAAAAACAACAACAATAAGTTTAATTTTACCATAAAGACATTTGCAGTAGAGTGTTTATTACAGCTTAATCCACAATCACCAAGATGTGAAATCAACCCAAGTGCGCATCAACACATGAATGGATTAACAAACTGTAGGGTATATCATGGAATACTATTCAGCCATAAAGAGATGGAGACTTTACATCTTACATATTAACCTGGATGGAAGTGAGGAACATTCTCCTTAGTAAAGTATCAAAAGAATGAAAAACAATTATCCAATGTACCCAATGCTAATACAAAAACAGATAAACAACTGCACACCCACATGAGAGAAAAATGCAATGAAATTTAAGTGGAGAGGAGGGCAAAGGGGAGGAGTGAAAGATTGGAGGGCAAAGGGGAGGAGTGAAAGATTGGTAAGCTGTCATCTGACCGGCACAATGTAAGGGTATACAGCACACCCCCTGGGTGAAGGGCTCAATTACAACTTGAACTTTACCTAAAAAACACAAACAATGTAACTAATCATTTGTACCCTCGTATTAATCTGAAGTAAAAATAAATAAATAAATTCCAACAAAAATACTTAGTTCTTTATTGTTAACGCAATGTTTTTTTTAAATTATGTTTAAAATTAAAAGCACTATATTGGATTCTGTTACTCCAGTTCAGCAGCATAAAAGGTAAAAGTTTTTTTTACTTATTTAAAGAAGCTAAAGCCATCTCCACAGAGTGTACTTATGGCTTTTCTTGCTTTACCTTTCATGAATCCACATCATCAGTACCCAAAAGATAAATACAGACTCATAAATGGAGAAGCTCCTACCTGCTCGCCTTCATTTATCTACTAACACTTCTTATTCACCTTCTACTTGGCAGAAGTTGTACTAAATTCTGGGTTAATGAGAAAAAAAAGACATAGCCCTTGTTTTCAAATAGTTTATAGTTTTTTGGGGGGTTTTTTAAGGAAATGGCAAGCTGGCAGACTAAAGTTTGAGCAAAATAGACCTATGCATAGTCCCAGATATAGAGAAGAGTTAGTGAAGCTGAGATCAGCAAAGTTTTCATGGCAGCTTGAGCTAAGCATTGAAGGTTAAATTCAAATTGGACAGGTGGGGAAGAAGAGTAGGTGTTCCAGGCAGAGGGCCTGATATGTGCCAAGACACAGATGTGTGAGAAACTGCAGGGAGAGTGAAAGAAAAGCCTTTTATTCCATTCTAAAGATGTGGGTCTTTAGCCAAAGGTGATGGACAGCCACTTCACAAAAGTAACACCATCAGATTTGCTTTCTAGGAAGTTGTCTGTGGTGTTTTGCGTGGGATCCAATGAAAACTCTCAAAACTGCACATAGTTAATGGTTGATGCAAGAATCCAAACAGGCCCTAAGACAGTCTGAATGTCTTCAGATTCTCATCATCATCATCATCATCATCATCACCATCACCATTCTCACTACAAACGTGATAAGCACCATGCATACATCATCTCGTCTGATGTGCAATAACAACAGTGCCATTACTATGCCCATTCTGTGGCTGGAATATGAGTAAGAGACTTGTTCTTACAAAGTAGTAATGAATCAGCAGAGTTCAGACTGAAACTGAGGTGGTTTGATATTAACCTTTCATGTTCCACTGTGTCTCCACACTCCTTCATGTGATTTCCTGAATCTCAATGGTGGTTCAGAGGTTGTTTGGTTAGAGATTTATCACTTTTTGAATGTAAAGTATTTAGGTACGAGTCAGAAAGGAGATTGCGATTACTTCTTTTAATTATCTGCAAACCTCAAAAATGATGTATTTTCCAGCCCTACGTACACAATACAGACAAAAAGTGATAAATACTCAAAAATATACAGTATAGGAAAATGTTCTGTACACAGTAAATGTTCTGTGACTCAAAAAAAAAAAAAAATAGACAACTGGGTAGTGCCTGTGTCTCAAGGAGTAGGGCACTGGTCCCAAATATAGGTGGTGGCAGGTTCAAACCCAGTCCTGGCCAAAAACTGCAAAAAAAAAAAAAAAAAGACATCAAATTTTAACTAAAAGCCTAATATAGATTTCATCTGAAAAAGAGTCAAAAGTAGTTAGTTGTTGTCTTTTTTTATGTGCCCGTGAACTACTATAATTTTAATGTCATAAATTTTATTCTTAATAGTTGTATAGTTTAATGACTATAACTTGTTCCATTTAGACTAACACATTCTCTATGAAAGAATACTCTATTCATATTATTGTGCAGATGCTGCATTATCAAAATATTGACTATTGAACTTAGTAATTCATTATTTTGGAAAGATATAAAGATAGTGTTCTCTTACAAGCACGTTTTATTTGAAGTGACAGTTTCCAGAACCACTCGTCCAAGCAAGAACGTCATTATTTCTGGCAAGTATCCCAGAGAAGAACTCCACAGCTCAAAAAATTTAAATATCACTTTTGTTCAGGATAAACCACTGTAATACTTTCAAAAACACTAGAAATGCACATAAACCCATATGAATCTTAGGACTAACAATGAATACAGTAGTCACAAATCTATTAACATTTTCTTCCCTCATAGACTTGATAGTTAGAAATGTACCCATATAGATGGGATAAGAATGACCTGAGATAAAATCAAGTGTATGTAAATCTCTAGTAGAACTTAGTTCTACTTCTTGCTGCACAAGAATCCTTTGTCCTTTTCTATGTAAAAATTAATCTGTTTCATGTTTTTTTAAAGTAAAGAATTTAATGAAAACCCAAAAGCAGAATAAACAATGTTTATTTCATTTCAGTCCTTGATAATTTAAACAAAAATACTAAAGAATCAGTAAAATCAATGTACTGAAAGTCCTGAATTATTTTAACACATACACTCCCTCCTACTATCACTTAACTTCTGTCAACATTAAATTCACACTGGTGAAATAGGCTTCTTTTTTTTTTTAATTATTTTGAAGCTGAAGGAAAACTTTATGTGTAATGTATAAACTTATACAAATAGACTTACATAAATGAGAGCAGGGACCATATCCACTCCTTATTTCATACCAAGCCAAATAGTGCCCTCCTCCTGGACATTATTCACTAAATATTGCTTGAATGAACAAGTAAATTGAGAAATGAAAGAAATAATGAAATAGAAAGTAAGATTTAAACAATATCCTGATAATTCAGGCAAAATTGTTCATTTGTAGGAGAGGAAAGGAGATTCAAAAGCCTGGGTTATTAAAATTAATTGTCCACTCTAATTGAATTCAGAGAATAACTTGACTCAAATTCACAGGTTAATTTCTCTCCAATTACAGACACAATAATCGGATATGGGCACAGAGCCAGGGTGAACACTGGATCGCTGTGATTGCTTAGACTTAGCACTGAGTTATTTGACTTTGTGCTCTTTCTCAGTAGATAAGATTATTTCTTGCCCTTGTTAAGAATTTATATTTCTGTCTGCTTATCTCCATTTCTCTAAGTAACCAATAAGTTAAACCTCATATCTCTATTTTGACCAAGATAAAATAAAATCAAATTAAAGTATATTTTATTCTGTTTAACAACTACTTATCAATATTACAAGTTTAAATATATTTGTAACTGAACATGACACCTACCTCATAACATGTTTATTTCCTTGTACTTAATGAGACACTTCTCTCTTCCTGACTTCAAAGCATCTGAAAGAAAAAATGTGTATTGCTCATCTAATGGTGGAAAAAATAAATCTGTGACACTTCAACTCCTCCTTTATAATGAACATTTTTCTTATCTTAAAAAAGAAAAATAAAATAACAACCAAAGGAAATGAGGAATAATTATTGTTAAAAATACAAAATAGTACTATATAGGAACATAAGTCAAGGAATTAGCTAAGATCTTTTAAGAATCTTAAAATCACGGCATCTTTTTCAGACAGAGTCTAAGAGACCTACAAAATATATATCTCTATTATTAACTCTTGTAACTTTCATGCTCACTTGGTTTTTAATTATTTCACAGCATGGCATGTACTTAATTCTCTAGAGGGAAATTATTATGAGTTTATCTTGATTACTTTTTATCCAGCATTTATTTTGAAGAAATGAGTGAAAATAGCATATTCATACAACATTTCCTCTAAATAATGTCTTGGGTATTTTCACAAACTTCAAAGACATCAAGTTGAAAAAAAATGACATTTCACTTTTGCTCAAGTATTTTTGATCATCGTCTGCAATGTTACTCACAAATTTAGCATTCATTTTTTTTTTATCAGTGCCCTTAGTATGAAAGTTCAAATACTTATTTTATTGTCTTTCAATTCTGGAAAATGTTAAGAGTTCAATGCAACAGATTTTAACTTACCTTAAAAGAGATTTGTTCTTATAAACTCTACTCAGTGCAACCCTCAGTTCTTTGGTGAAATGCAACACAGAGTCTTCCTAGTCTTCTCTCCCCTTCCCTGAATACCAGTGATTTGAAGGGTCCCTCTCCGTCTAGATAAGCACGGGGAGCACTTGCAGAGTGTGTCCTCACTCCTGATGCCACACACCTTTTCTTGGCACTTTATCCGGTCCCAGGGGAAAAGTCTTGCAGAAATTCCCTTCTCTGTAATCTCCTGACAGATGGCTCTGCTGGCAAGAACCTCAGCTCTCAGGCCCACTTTCACAGGCTTTTATTCTCCCGCATCGCCTTCTCACAGGTTTTATTTTTTAATTAACATTGGTCCATGCCTCATGTCCTAACAGGCCAGAGCATCATTGCCCCCTAGTAGTATTCCCAGCTAATCTGCTTTTCTTTTTTTTTTTCTTTTTAATTTCTATCAATTTGCAAAGCTATCCTCTTAATGTCTCCTTATTTTCCTGCTCCTATTCCCAGAGGCAGTTGTAAAAAAGGCTGAATAATTAACTTGAAAGCACAAATTAAATAAATATTGAACTGTTCAGATACAAACAGAGAAATTTTGCATGGCCATTGATAAAGTTGTAAACAGGAAAAACAAAATCTTTCAATTATCAGTTTTCTTGACATTACATGAGTTCTTCTGTTAAATATCTTTGTTATGTGTGGTCCTCTCCTCTCTTCCCCTCTCCCCTCTCTCTAGTGTCTTTCTCTTTTTCTTACATCTTTTTGGGGAAATAAAATAGAAACATACTCCAAAATTAGAGATTCAATTGTTCATTTTATTTGTATAATATTACATAAAATGATAAAGAGAATACTCATTTATCAATACTTTCATCTTAATCTTTAAGTATTATGAAAATAATACCTTAGTATTAAAAAGGGATAGGAAACAAAAATGCCTATAAATTTAGGAAAGGAATTTGAACCAAATATAAGGTAACATGAGGGGCAGTGGGAGCCATGGCCAACCGGAGCGTGCATGCCCATTTATGGCGTGCATGCCCATTTATGAAGCTGGTCTTCAGCTCGTCACTGTCTGATGGTAATCTCAATTCTGCATTGTAAGACCTATTTTTCAAAAGAGTTTCACATCTGGATTTTTTATGTAAAAACAAATAGCATACTTTTTAAATATTGGAGAATACCATGGGAGCAATATCTATGGCCCAGCCTCGGCCTGATCACTACCAATAATGACTTCTGATCTAGAATAATGCTCAGATAAAATCAGTGCCAATGCTGAAGCACTATATTTTATAAAATAATTGTGAGGCATAAGTTCTTTTCTCCTACATGAAATGATGACAATAATGTAGCCTAGTGAAGTCAAGTAAAATTGCCTATCATAACCTTAGTAAAGACCTTAGGGATAGCATTAGCCAAATAATAGGTGACTACTGTGGGCAAAATGTAGATCAAATGTGGATGAGAAGGATCATTTTATTTAAAAATAACAAGAAAGAATGATTTCATAAGGAGAGACTTAGACATTTAATGCTATTTTATCTAAATTTCTTATATTTTACCTAGTAATAATCTTATATAATTACTTTTATCTAAATACATATGCATGCTAAAATCATTTTTAAGTTCTCATAATTCCCTTACTAGTAAAATTTTAATTTGTATTCTTATAGAATGTGTCAATACATACACATATTGATAATTTCTGTGCACATGTGTTTGCATTATATACATACATAGCTACCTTTCTTTATAAAATGGTATATGCGTACATTATTTGACAGCCTACTTTACACTCAGTGGTTACTACATTATTAATTTCCCCATTTTAATAAATAATAATAGCACACAATGTAATTTGTCATGGTTATGCCATATCCTATTTTAAGGGGTAACATAATTTACCTGGCCAATCACCTATTACCAAGTAAATTTTTCCAGTTAATTTTTTTTTTTACAATAAAGTGTCTATAATCAGCAACTGCTCACTTATCTTCATGCACATCTGTTATATCTTATCATGTCAGAATATAAGCACATTTCCCTCCTAAAATGTTGTGCCAATTTACAACCCTGTAACTGTGATAAGGGAACTCATTTCTATGCATTCTCAACAAAATTGGGCATAATCATTTTAGGTGAAAAAATAGATTATGTAATATTTTAAACCTTATAAAATTAGTCTTATTTTCACATATACTAGATAAAAAAAAATTACACGTGTATTTGCTGAATACTAATTTTCCTTAATGTTTTTTCTCTTGAATGACTGCCAGGACATGTTTCTCTAACAACTCCTCAGAGTCAGCAAATTGTAACAGGAAGCAATGGGAACCATTCAAACATGCCTGTGGCCAGTCAGGTGAATACCTGGACACCTGCCAGCAACTCTAGGCCTCTCCCTCCTTGGGTCCCTGATACATGATATGCCCATAAGATGTTTCATGCATTGGCATCAATTAAGGTGGGATAGCAGGAGAATTTGTCACTGGTGAACTCTTATTTTTAAATAGATTTAAAAATTACTAACTGTGGCATACACGTTAAGTAGGAAGAAAAATGTGATGCTAAGACCAATGCCTACTGCAGACTTCCTCAGCAGTGTAAATTATAATCTGGATATTCTGGATAAAAACGTCTTTCTATAGGGCATGATTTGGGAAGGATCTGCTTTGCTCAGTTGTTGCCACACATGGGGTCCTTTCTAACTGTACTCAGGAGCTAGTCACTCTCTTCTCTGAGAAAATTTGATCTACCCTCTCTGAGAAGTGATTCCTCTCAAGGGACCCAGAATCCACTGAGCGATATTAGGCAAGTAACTTCCTCTGCTTCTGTTTCCCCCTCTAAAATGAAAATGATAATTGTAGTACTTTCCTCATACCTGTTTTTGTAAAGACTAAATGTAAATGGACTGGAAGATTACCTGGCATAGGTGAGACATATATCAGTTTTTGTTAATGTTACCCTCACTGTAGTTTAATAAATTGCCCTGGTTTCCCAAACCTTACTACTTTGTACTTTAAACATTTGATATACATTCAAAAATTGTATTTCTTGGAACCAAAGTCTGTTTTTCTTCATTTCTATATAATCAAAAATAAGCACATTGTATAGAAAATATTAATCCCTGAATAGTTATTTCTTCAATGCTATATGGACATATAGTTGAAAAAATTAATCAATATATTTTTAGGCATATCATTAGGCCAAATCTTTTTTTTTTTTTTTTTTGAGACAGAGCCTCAAGCTGTCCCCCTGGGCAGAGTGCCGTGGCATTACAGCTCACAGCAACCTCCAACTCCTGGGCTCAAGTGAGTCTCCTGCCTCTGCCTCCCAAGTAGCTGGGACCACAGGCGCCCGCCACAATGCCCGGCTATTTTTTGGTTGCAGCCATCATTGTTGTTTGGCGGGTCCCGGCTGGGGATTCGAACCCGCCACCTTAGGTGTACATGGCTGGCGCCTTAGCCAGTTGAGCTATAGGCGCCGAGCCTCATTAGGCCAAATCTTTTCCTGTCATAGTTCTCCTTTCTAACTTCTAGATCTAGTTCCTAATTGCTTATACAGTCTTTAATAAACACACACTCTAGTTAAATAGGAACCAGCAAAGCTTATATCTGAAGTCTATAAAATATATTGAACATCAACTGTAGACAAGGCACCATTGTCTTAGGGGTATTTATCTAATTAAATGTTAAAATGTTAAAATGTTAAAAACCTATGGAAAGAAATGTATACGTAGTTACCAGGGATGGTTTATATGTGCAAAAGTTTGCCAAAGTATGTCTTTTCCTACACATCCTAAAAGATGACTATTATTCAATTGTCTATTAAGTGTTGGGCAAAAAGTAGTCTCCTTGTTGGTATTTAAGTAGAATCAGAGAATGTTGATTTTAAAGAGAACTTAGAGTTCTTCTTATCCAATTCCCTCTTTTTTACTGATAAGGAAAGAGGGTAAAAACCAAGTTATTAAGCAATTTTCCCCAAATTACAGTTAATAACTGGTATAGCCAAAACTTGACCCCACGTGTAGTGCATTTTGAAACGTTAAAAACAAAATTTTCTTTCTAAAGGCAATAGTATATTTTGATTCCCACAGAGTTGAGAAGCTTAATTAAGAAAGATCTAAACTTGACCTAGACACAGGATTTCACTAGGAAGCACTACCAAAAATTACATGCCATCTCAGTAGTCTATATGGGCAAACCTGCCACCTCACATAAATTGAAAGGGATTAACTACCTGTGGATAGAAAATAAATTGCCAGTGAGAACACTTTCACTCAAGCGTAATATGTAGGCACTTATTAAACTATTAAAATATTTCATACTACCTTAAAAGCCCCCAGGAAACCTCCAGTGTGACCCCAGAATCCTAATACTTCAGCAACCAATGTGTTAAATACTGGCATGAAAGAAGTCTGTAAGACCCAAGCCCTCTAAGGCTGGCCTTCTGATTGTTGATATCTCACAGTTATTAAATAAATTAATATTACTCTTAGACCCACCATATCCTTTCTTTTCTGTAAATGCTGAGAAGCAGCATTTGATTCAGTACCCTGATACATTCCTATTTATCTGAAGATAAACTAGGCATAATAAATAAGGGTTGTTCAAATATTTTGCAAGAAATCGATATTTAAATATCTAATGGTTCCATTGAAAATTCAGCTAAAATGCAACTCTGAAAAAGTCTAAGATAACTTTTAAGAGATTAAAAGTTGTTTTTTTTTTTTTAGACAGAGCCTCAAGCTGTCCCCCTGGGCAGAGTGCCGTGGCATCACAGCTCACAACAACCTCCAACTCCTGGGCTTAAGCGAGTCTCCTGCCTCCGCCTCCCAAGTAGCTGGGACCACAGGCGCCCGCCACAACGCCCGGCTATGTTTTGGTTGCAGCCGTCATTGTTGTTTGGCGGGTCCGGGCTGGGGATTCGAACCCGCCACCTTAGGTGTACGTGGCTGGCGCCTTAGCCGGTTGAGCTATAGGCACCGAGCCAAGAGATTAAAAGTTTATTGAGTTTAGAAATAATACTCAAGACAAGCTAGTGTAAGGTTTCCACCGTAAATCATTTTTTCATCGGTAAAAGTTTGTGCACTTAAGTAGCAGTATCAACAAAAATTATCCCTGCTTTAAACCAAAAGCACAGTGAACAAGTTAGAATCTTCAAAGGCTAAGCAAGTGTCCAACTCTTGGCTTCAAAATTGTCCCTGAACCCTGTAAAACCTTTGGCTATTGAACTGAAAAACATTTAGTTTAATAAGAAGGCAAGAGCAAGATGGCAGATTAGACTCATACCCCACCCCCATGCATGCTACTCTCAGGCAGAGGATCAAAAGTGGAAAATAGATGCCCGTCTACAAATTGTCCTTCTTGGGGAAAACATTGTGAATCATCAGATAAGTGCTGAGAGATATTCAGAGTGAAAGACAGAGTCATGAAGTGAACTATTCAGCAAAATAGAAAGGTATCTGAGGGAGAAATCCACATGTAGTGAATAATAGTAAGAGAGAATCCCTGGGCTCCATACTCTCCCTGCAACTCTGTGACCCAAGCTGTGAGGGAGCCCCCATCACCACTGAAGATCTCTGGCCTGATCAGGAATCTGCTTGGAATCTGTGCAGTGACACTGCATCAGAGAATGGGTACAGCGGGGACTTAGGGACATTCATTCCCTGATTTCTGAAATGAACACCATTCTGAAAACTCAAACCCAGAGCACCTGGTCCACACAAGGCTTAGTTTTTCTGTAGCTGCCTCTGCATTACCCTGATAGAGCCAGAGAAGGGGAGGAACCAGACACCCCACCTACACATTCTAGCTGAGATTCTAGCTGAGCAGGTATTGCTGATGATAACTGAGAAGCCCCATAGCAACTGCTCAGGGGCATGGGAGAGAAAAGAGCCCCAGGTTCCTAGCAGCTTAGCCCCATAGTCCTGCTCCAATGGCTTCTATTCTGCCTCCAAGTCCTGTAGCTGCACCCTCATGGCTTCCATGTTGCTGCCTATCCCTATGATCCTGATCCTATGGCTCCTACTAGCTCTCTGTCAGGAACTGCTCTTACAGTCTGAGGCTAGCCAGAGACCCACTAGCCATAAGCCAACCATAGCACCTAGATCCAGGTGGAGTGAATGTCTGCAACCACCATGTATGCAGGCTCACCTACCCACACAACCACCATGTAGGCAGCCTCACCTAGCTGCCATTGCCACTTCTATGGGAAGACCCTGGCAGAGTAATCTCTTGTGACACAAAACTCCATGAAGAAAGACTCACACAGCTTCCCATTCAAGCTTACAACATGGCCTAGGAAGAAGCCTACCACTCTGAACAAAGATCCTTCATGTACTGGCATGGCTTGTGACAAATCACAGAGTAATAGGACAACACACAATAGCTGCTACCAACGCATCTACCCCTCTCCTGCCAGGTCAATCTTCTAGAGTGGGGCATGAAAGCACAATCCATAGAGTGCCCCCTCTTCTCATTCAGTGGAAGAAGTCTCAGCGAAGGGGAAAAGGTGCACCACAATCTTATCTGCTTAAGCTGAGAAAATAAGTTGCAGATAAGAAGAAACCAACAAAGGAACGCTGGCAACACAAAAAAACAAGACAGTTGACATCCCCCAAAGACCACATAGATCTATAGCAACAAACCCCAAACAAAAGGAAATTGTCAAATGTCAGAAATGGAATTCAGAATATGGATGGGCAATAAAATAAATGAGATTGAAGATAAAATTGAAAACAAACACACAAAAGCCAAAAAATATTTCAGGACACAAATTTTTTAAAAATCAAAGTCACTGAAGAGATAACATAAGAAATGGTACAGTGGAACTTAAAGAAATTAATAAGTCATTTAGGTAATTTCAAAATATAATAGAAAGCTTCAATGACAAACTAGACTAAGCAGAAAAAAGAACCTCAGAGCTTGAAGACAAAGCTTTCAAACTAAACCAGTCAATCAAAGATTCAGAACAAAACAAGGAGAAAAAGTAAAAAGTAAGGAAAACCTATTCAAGACAATTATTGAGGAAAATTTCCCTGGTACCACCAGAGATTCAGATATCCAGATACAAGATGGTCATTGAATACCAGGAAGATTCATAGCAAATACTACATCTCCAAGACACATAGTAATCAACCTAGCCAAAATCAAAATACAGGAGAAAATTCTATAAGCTGCAAGACAAAAGCTATTACTCATCTACAGGAAAACTATAGGAAAACTCAATGGTCTAACAGTAGACTTCTCAGCAGATTCCTCATAAGCTAGAAAGGATTGGTGCATCATTTTTAGTCTTCTGAAACAGAACAACTGCCACCCAAGATTGCAAAACTAAGTTTCATAAATAATAAAGAAATAAAGACTTTATCAGAAAAGCAAATACCCAAGGGAATTTGTGACTACTAGTTCTGTCCTATAAAAAAAGCTCAAAAGTGCACATTACACAGAACAACACAATAAATATCTACCAGCGTAAAACTACCCAAAAGTTCACAGCTCTTATAAAAGAGTAGCTGAGAGAAAACAAAGCATCAAGGTGGCATCCAACATGACGAACAGAGCAGTATCCCACATGTGAATACTAACACTAAACGTTAGTGGTCTTAAAAGACCACTTAAAAGACACAACCTGGTCCAATGGATGAAAAACGTAAGATGCCACCTGCAAGAAACCTATCTAACAAGCTCTCACACAGGCTAAAGGTAATGAAAGAAAATATTCATTCAGTGAATATTTTATTTTTATTCAGAAAATAATAACCAATATTAAGCAGGTAAGCCATTCTCATGTCAGATAGAACAGACTTTAAATCAACAATGGCAAAAAAAGAAAAGAAAAAAATGACTATTATTTAATGTAAAAGGGAGCAATCAACAAGAAGACATAG
The DNA here is from genome assembly GCF_000181295.1 of Otolemur garnettii. Classification (NCBI taxonomy): domain Eukaryota; kingdom Metazoa; phylum Chordata; class Mammalia; order Primates; family Galagidae; genus Otolemur; species Otolemur garnettii. Next base: position 26,289,946 of record NW_003852412.1, read on the forward strand.
CAATCAAAAATATGTATGTACCTAACACAGACGCTCTCAGATTCACAAAATAAATTCTACTATATTGAAGCAAAGGAATGAACAGTAGCATCACAATCACCAGGGCCATCAATACCCCTGGGACAAAACTAGAAAGATCATCTAAACAGAAGTCAACAAAGAAACATTGGACTTAAATAAGACTCAAGAACAAATGGACCTTGCAGATATTTGCAGAACATTCTACCACAAAACTACTGAATATACATACTTCTCATCAGCACCTGGAAAAATTTTCAAGACTGACCATATCTTATGCCATGAAAAAAGTCTCAGCAAATTCAAAAAACATCAAAATCGTACCATGCATCTTTTTTTTTTTTTTTTTTTTTAAGACAGAGTCTTACTATGTCACCCTCTGTAGAGGGCTATGATGTCACAGTTCACAGGAACCTCAAACTCTTGGGCCTCAGTCTCCCAAGCAGCTGGGACTATAAGCACCCAATACAATGCCTGGCTATTGTTTTGTTCCAGTTATCATTGTTGTTTAGCAGGCCTGGGATGGGTTCAAATTCTCCTGCCTCAGCACATGTGGCTGGTGCCCTAATCACTGAGTACAGGTGCTGAGTCTTACCATGCATCTTTTTAAACACAGGGGAATACCACCAGAAATCAATTCCAAGAAAAACTCAAATTTACACAAGGTCTTGGAAAACAAATGAGATGCTGCTGAACGATTCTTGAATCAATGCTGAAATTAAGATGGAAATCTCAAACTTATTGTCAAAAAGAAAACAAGCTTTCAAAATCCATATGATACAGAAAAACCAAAGAGAAAGGGAAAGTTTATAGTCTAAAATGGCTATGTCAAAAAGACAGAAAGCCCAAAAATTAAGAACCTAATGTCATATCTCAAGGAATTAGAAAAGAAAAGCAAACTAAACACAAAGCCAGTAGAAGAAAAGAAATAAAGCAGAACTAAATTAAATGGAAACCTAAAAATAAAACAAAAAAAAATACCCATGATTGATGAAATAAAAAGTTGGTTCTTTGAATAGACAAACAAAATTGATAGATCACTAGCCAGATTAAACAGAAATAGAAGTGAAAGGACTCAAATACCTCAATCAGAAATGAAAAAAGAGGCATTACAACTTATACTGTGGAAATACAAAATTTCATCCATGAATAATATGAAAACCTCTAGATATACAAGAAAACAGAGAGAAAATGAATAAATATACATTTATTTATACATAGAGAAAATGAATAAATATTTCGAGATATACAAGAAAACATAAAGAAAATGAATAAATTTGTGCAAATACACAACATATCAGGCTGAATTAGGAAGAAAGAGGATTCCTGAACCAACCAATAATGAGCAAAGAGATTGAAACAGTAATTTAAAAACATCTTCCAAGGGAAGGGGGGAATGAAACTTTGATCAAGTGGATTCAAAACTGAAATCTACCAGAAGAATTGATACCTATCTTACAGAAATTATTTCCTGACATTGAGAATAACAGAAACCTCCTGAACTCATTCTATGAAGCCAGAATCATCCTGATATCAAAGTCAGGAAAGGACCCCACCCCAACAAAAAAGCAATACTAAACAATAAGGACCAATATCCTCTCTGAGCATAGCTGTGAAAATATTCAACAAAATACTAGTAAACTGAATTGAATAGCACATTGAAAAGATAATCCACCATGATCAAGTGGTTTTCATTGCAGAAATGCAAGAATAGTTCAATATACATGATTCACCTTGTAAATAGCAGCAAAAACAAAAACCATATGATTATGTCAATAGATGCAGAAAAATCATTCAATAAAATCCATCACCTTTAGCTGATAAAAATTCTCGACATACTAGCCATAGAAGGAACAAATCTGAAAATTGCAAAATCCATATGTGACAAATCTACAGGGAACATTGTACTGAATGAGGAAAAGTTGAAATGATTCGCCATGAGAATTGCAATAAGACAAGGGTGCCCCCTGTCACCACTTCTATAGTACTGAAGTCCCAGTCAGATCAACGAGGCAAGGGAAAGAAATAGAGTATCCAAATCAGGAAAAAGGAAGTTATACTATCCTTGTTTGCCTATGACATGATCTTATCTCTAGAAAACCCTAAAGACTCCACCAGAAGACTTCTGGAATTGATAAAAGAATTCAGCAATGTCTCAGATTATAAAATCATTGTACATAAATCAGTAGTATTTCTATATACTAGTGACAATCAAGCTGAGAATGAAATACTATATACTCAATACCAATACTCAATACCATATACAATCACTACTAAGAAAATAAAATACCTAAAAATATAGTTAACCAAGGAGGTGAATGATCTCTACCTAAAGAGCAACAAAATACTGACAAAAGAAATTACAGATGACATGAAAAAATGGAAAAACCTCCTATGCTCCTGGATTGACAGAATCAACATCATTAAAATGTTCATACTCCTCAAGATGACTTATAGATTCACCTCAGTCCCTATCAAAATACCAATGTCAACCAGAAAAAATAATTCTAAACTTCATTTGAACTGAAAAAGAGCCTGAATAGCAAAAACAATACTAAGCAAAAAGACCAAATATGAAGGCATCACATTACTGGAGTTCAAATAATTCTACAAGGCTATAATAATGAAAATAGCACAGTACTGGCATATAGGCAGAGACAGAGACCAATGGACCAGAATAGAGAACCCAGAAATAAAACCTACAACTTACAACCAACTTGTCTTTGACAAAAGAGACTACACCATACACTGGGGGAAAAGGAGCCTTTTTCAATAAATGATGCTGGAAAAACTGGATAGCCACATGCAGAAGAATGAAACAGGACCCCTGTCTGTCCCATATACAAAAATTAACTCCAGATGGAGAAAAGACTTAAATGTAAGACTTGGAATTATAAAAAATCTAGAGAAAAGCCTGGAGAAAACTCTTCTAGACCTATGCCTAGGAAAAAAATTTATGATTTAGACCGCAAAGGCAAATTTAAAAAAACAGAAATTGATAAATGAGAGTTAATTAAATTAAAAAGGTTCTGCACAGAAAAGGAAATAATCAACAAAGTTAACGAGAAAATCTACAGAATGAAAGAAAATGTTTGCAAACTATACATCTGAGAGAGGGCTAATATCCACAATCTACAAGGAACTCAAACCAATATGCAAGAGAAAGCAAACAACCCCATTACAAAGTAGGCAAATGACATGAACAGAAGTTTTTCGAAAAAAGATAAGGAAATGGCCAAGAAACATATGAAAAAATAGTGATGTCCAACATCACTAACCATGAGGGAAATGCAAATTAAAACCACAGTGACATTTCAACCTCATTATTAAAAAAAAAAAAAAAAAAAAAGAGTATGGCATAGATGAAGAGAGAAAGGAAGACTTTTACTGGCAATTAGTACAGCTTCTAAACAAAACAGTATAGAGATTCCTCAAAGAAATAAATGTAGACTTACTATTTGATTCAGCAATCCCACTATTGGGTATCTAACCAGCAGAGATAGTTTTATCAAAAAGACCCCCACATTCAATGTTTATTGCAGCACAGTTAACAAACTACAAAGGTGTGGAATCAACCTAAGACCCAATCAATTCATGAGTTGGTAAAGTAAATGTAATAAACATACACACACACACACACCCCATGGAGTACTGCTCAGCCATTCCAAGGAATGAAATAATTAATGTCTTTTGTGCAATTTGAATGGAACTGGAGACCATTCCTCTAAGTGAAGCATCTCAAGAATGGAAAAGTGAACACCACATGTTCTCACTAATAAGTGGGAGCTGAGCAGTGGGTACACATGGGCACAGTACACGTAGAAGACATCGAGACAAAAAAGAGGGAAGGTGGGAGGAGTGTGATGGATAAAAACTTACCCCATGGGTATAATAAGCACTAGTCTTGTGAGCGGCACACAAAAAGCTTAGACTTTGGTGTTATACAAGTACCCATGTAACACTGACATTTGTATTCCCCCACTATTTTACAATTTAAACAAAAAGCAGTCAAACTTGTAGTGGAATATAATCAAAGAGCCCTTTCCCACTGAAACTAAAGAAAGATAACAGTTGAATCAAGTTAGTGCTGAAGATTAGATAGAAATAGGAAATTGAAACTATAACAAAATATTACATAAAAGGCAAACAAGCACAGAACAAATAAAATAATGCATAACAGGAAGGGATCTGAACCAACACAAACAACAGCAAAGGGTCTTCTTGGCAGACTTTCAGACAGAGAATTTAAGAAAGACAGAAACATTTGATTGTGGAGTAATACTTCTTAAATGATGTTTTACCTCAAGAAAATCGTATCAGTAAAGAATGTGAAAATGGTTGGGCATCTGCGTCCACCCCTTCTAACCAAAGCCCAGCTGCAGGAAGAAAAGCCAGAAGCAGAAAGGAGACAAAGAATAATGAATGAGAGGATGAAATCCAGGAAAAAAGAGAGAAATTATAATGAGACAGTGAAAAATTAAGCTGCAACTCAGAAAGATAGGCCAGAAAAAAAGCTTTAAACAAACTGTAGTAAATGTAATTTAGAATGTTTTTAAACTCAACTATTGAAAACAATTCTTTCTGAAACTAATTTGTAAGACTGGCAGATCCTTGAAATTCTTGTCCCAGTGGTGGAATGACTGAAAGATAGCACTGTGCACTCACCATGTGGGCCCCCTGTGCTGCCAAGAGCTATTTATAAAGTGGACATCACTGAGAAAATGGGTGAATATTTGGCTGTTTTTCTCTTGGTATCTGACAGAAATAAAGTACAGACCCTCCATAGTTCTCTGAAATTATGTAAGTTAAGTACAAAAAACCCACATTATTTGTATTTAATTAAGTATATATATTTAACTAAGTAAATATAAATATATTTAAACTTTGTATTAAAATTATGACATTGATACAGTTTCTTAAAATTTTACAGTGAACACATGTAGACTGGGAGAGGCAATTCTGCTGAGTGACAGGCTCAGCTGTCAGATCACCTACAGCTACAACACCAGTCTCACCCTTCCTGGCTACGTGCCTTTAGTTGGTTCCTTTGAACTTGAGGTTACTCATAACTGAAATGGGAATAATAATGATGTCTAAATCAGGGTTGTTGTGAAGATCAAATGAGCCCACCCATGTAAAGCCTATAGTAGAGTGCTGGCCAAGAGTTCAATAATTGACAGCTCTTCATCCTCTGTGATCTTGAATATCCTCTCCAGTGTCACTCAAAAAAAAAAAAATCTACTTTAGTTAGTTTAATATTTAATCTTTGTTGACAACATATATCTTATGTTTAATAAATCAATAACTATTAAATAACCTAAGATCATATCTACAATCAGTCAATAAATAATGTGTGTTGATCACTTCCCCTGGGCTGAGACTGAAATGGCTAATTGAATGGAAAGGATACAGACCCTTCCCATAAAATACATGTTCAGTTAAACTATCTGTGACCAATTTCAGAGTGCATCATTTTGCTAAAGTGAGTAGTACCAAAAAATCTAGGGACAGCAGATGTTAGAATACAGGGTAAATTGGTGAGAACTGAGATAGTCAGGAAAGACTTGAGGGAGGAGCTGGAAAATAAAGTAAGCCTTGAGGGGTGCGTCTAATCAAAGCTGGCATTAAGCATGGGACATGCTTTCTAGGAAATGATGTTGGCGCGATTATGGGTGATAGGTGAACCTGGAACTGACATGGCAAGGGAAAATGGAATGTTTTAGAGAAAAAAGACAATAAGGTTGTTTTACAGAGTTGGAGTAGATAGGCTGCCGAAGGCCCTGGGAGGCAAAGGAGTTTTATTTGAAACACTCTAGATAAGGAGTGTGCATTATGAAGTAAGGTGATGAAAACAGTGTTTCATAAAGACTGGCCTTATTAAGGTATGCAGGCAGATCACAATCAGGAGAAAGTGGTGTAGGAAGGCTTGCAGGATGCTGCAGTTGTGCAGGTGTAAAATGATGATTTACTAACTTTGGATGCAAAAGCCAAGTGAAGGCTTTCCTCTGCATGAAACAGGAGTCCCTGGAGGGTTTTTAGCAGGACTGTAACAGGACCTGACTTACCTTTCAGTAGGTCACTCTGACAGCTCAGTTGAGAATAGTTCAGAGGGTCAATAGCAGAATGGGGGACTTGGTAGGACACCACTTAAATAGTTTGGGAAGAAATAATGGTGGCTTTGGATTCCCTGAGATTGGAAGGTGTAAGAAGTAGTTTGAATCTGTATATTGTAAATAGGCCTTACAGGCAGGTACCTGAGGCAGTCCCACAGGACTCCACACTTGGCATAATGCTTGGCTGTCACAGTCTTGAAATTTTTAGTAATTTTTGAATAGGTGATCCCACATTTTCACTTTTTAGTAGCCACCACAAAGGGTCCTGACTGTGACTGTCCAGGTGATGGGATTTGCTGACGTACTGGAGTTGGAGTGTGGGAGAACACTCAGCGATTACTCCAAGGTATTTGCCCTGAGCACATGGAAGATGAGAAAGACTGGAAGGCACAGAATGATGAAGGAAGGACCAGAAGCTTGATTTTGGACATAAAAATTTGAAATGTCTGTTAAGCACCCACACAGAGAAATGTATGGAGTTTGAAGGGGCATTTCAGGTTGGAGATATAAGTCTGGGGTGTTCATCACTTGAGTGGTATTAAAAGCAGAAAACCAAAAGTGAGAATCCACACACAGGACAGTAATTATGAAAGAGAAGAATAGGCACAGAGCCACAAGGCAGTCCAATCTGCAGACATCAGAAGATGGGGAGCCAGCAATGAGACTAAACAGGCTCAGCCAGAAAGACACCAGGACATCCCAGAGTGGGTTTTTCTGGAAACCAAAGAAGGAAAATGCATCAAGAAAATGTGTGCTTCCAGCAAAAGACAGTCAGGATTTGAACACTGAATTTACCCAGGGGGTCAATAGGAAGAAGAGCTGTTTCCATGGAGCAGGTGGAGACAAAGACGTCATTCTTTCTGAACTCAAGAGAGAAAGGGGAAGGAAACTTGGAAACTGCAGACCGGAGCAACTCCATGAGGAACTTGGCTCTGGAAGAGAAAGGAGTGGGAGCTGGAAAGGAAGCTGAAGGTTGGTACCAAACAAAGGGAAAGCAGGGCTGTTAGCGGACTTGGAGTTGTAAAACTCAGTATAATCGATTACCAGCTCGATTTTAGTCACCTGAGATTGTGATGAACCATTTGAATGGAAATGTTCAGTGGGGATCCAGAAAAGCGGGATTCGTATTGTCCAATAAGGTAGAACTGAAATGTCCACAGTATAGACTTAATTTACCCAAGACTGAAGAAATCAATGGTCTAAGTAAGGCAATAAAACAAAATCAAAAACGCTGGGTTATCTTCCCAACTTTACCTCCATTTAGGTGTAGCTGTAATTCCATTGGCAAATTAAGGTAATTATCCGAATAATTAAATGTCCACACAAAAGCTTTAATCCAAATTAGCTAGATAATTTTACATGAAAGGAGGTTCTGTTACATATGAGAAAGTTTATTACTGGGATCATTTTGTAGGCTTTTCTCAGTCAACCACACGGGTTACGGGCGATTTGCCTTCAAAAACAAGCTCGAAATCGATACCTGCTGGCTGATATCTAGGACTTCACCATGTACTTCGGTTTTCTTGTATCTAACGTTGGAATCCTTAGCATAAGATGAGGAATTCACAAGGCAGTACAATCCGTTGTATCACACCCTACTGTTAAAATGTATCTTAGTGTGGATGCCTAGAACTGAGCGCAGTGACCGCCCTTTCCCAGGACTCGGCAAATGGCAAAATCAAGAGAGGAGCATCTTTCTTAGGGACGCCTCACCAGAGAAAGGGAAGCCAGTCAGACCGCCCTGGAAACTGGATGAAATCGGCCTCTCTGGCCGCAGGAGGAGGCCGGTCCTCCGGCCAGGAGGGTGCGGGAGGAGGCTCGTGCCCAGGCCGGGGAGGACGCGGAAGGAGGCCGGTCCCCTGGCCCGGGAGGACGCAGGAAGAGGCTGGTCTCCTGGCTGGGAGGGCGCAGACCACGGCTCAGACGGAGTGAGGGAACCGCCAGGACTCGAGCAGGCGCGCGTTTCCCTTGGTTTTCGGAGATGGTGGTGCAGACCACGATTCTTGCCTAAGGAGCGTGATTTCAGAAGCTTTAGGTAGAAACCTAAGACATGTCACCCTGGAACTGAGGAATGAGCCTTATGATGGCTGACAGTGGCACCAAGGGATATTTTGTGGCAAAGTGCGAATGTTACTCTAGCAACCAAAAGAATATTAGTACTTTTCTACCTCAGATTTCACACACACACACACACACACACACTTTTTGAGGCACTTGAGTAAAGAGCTCAGGAAGAGGATGGGACCAACAGGTGTAACCTGCTTCCTCTGCACCTGCCGCTGGAAAGGAAAACAGCTTCCATTTCTCCTTCACTCTCCCTTTGGAGAGAGCTTCCCAGGGTGCAGACACCGCCTGTCCTAAATGCTTTAGGGGCCCCCAGGGCCCCGCACTCATTTCCATCCCCCCTTTACACCTTAAGGGCAGCCACCCTGGGCTGGGGTCCCACACAGCTGCGCGGCCTGCGAGAGTCTTCCGCAACTCCTTCCAGTCTCCCCTCAGAGGGGACCGTGGAAAGCTTCCCTTCCGATTTCTGGCCTTCTTTTATACTCTGGGTCAGTCTCCTCTCGTCAGAAAACCGTGGCTTCTCCGAAGGCGGCAGGCGCGCCTCTTCTTCTAGGTTCCCCAGAGCCTTCCCGCCCCGGTATCTGGCACACATCTGATATGTGGAGGTTCAGACTTTGAGCCCATCAAATCAGGGAAATTTCTACTACTGACACCCAATCATGAGGCTTATTTACCCCAAACCAGAGGGTGATTTCCAAGAAAGTAAATGGAGAAAAACTAACAGGACAGAGGTTCTCACCTAATGAGAAGACCAAGGAGAAAGTTGTTTAGCTCTAGAGAGAAGAAAGACTAAGAGATGAGGACTAAATGCCAGGCTCACCGCACCAGATCACAATTCAGGGTGTGAGCATGTGGAAATAACCAGGATACCGGATTTTTGACTTTGGATTTCCAGGCTTTTGGTCTCAACAATTCAATGAATGAATCGATGGACCACAGGATGGACAGTAAGTTAGGTTTTATTTACAAAGGTATTATTATAGCTCTTACAAAGAGCCAAACCTTACAGAACAGGATAAGATAGGTTTTATAGAAGTGTCACAGCTCTTACAAAGAGCCAAACCTCCTCACAGAGCAGGGTATAAATGTTAGAGCTCTTCCTCTTCTGCTCTCTCTCCCTCAATGGTCTGCAATGATCTGCTGAAGTCTTACTCTTCTGCTCTATCTTCCTTGATGATCTGTGATGTTCGGCCCCTAGGCTCTCAGCTCAGGGGTTTATATAGGGGTAGTTGTCCGATGAGATGAAAGCTGAGCTAAAAATAGACCAATCAAGAGCAGGATTGAAAATGGACCAATCAGGGATGCACTGGAGAAATCGCCAGTGTTTTCCCCTGATCAGCAGGTCTATTTTGTTACTGGAGCCTCTGGTAGGAGAGGAAAGCTCCCCTTTGGCTCCAGCCTGCCGGTTTCTGTGCCAGCTGCTGCCAAGGCAGAGCCAGCAGGTCCTCTAGCTCCGCTCTACTGGAGCCTCTGGTGGGGGAGGGAAGCTCCCCCACTTGCTCCAGCCTGCCGGTTCCGTTGCCAGCGGCTGCCACCAAGACGGAAGTGGCAGATCCCCCAGCCCTGCTCTGCTGAGCTGGCTGGGGCGCCACTTTTCCGGTATTACCCAGATACAAAGAAGGGAAGGTCACTTAACCACGGTGACACTGTGAGCCCCAGAGAGTGTGAGGCGTCCGGGAGCAGTGAAGGTAGGGCTTGGCCACCCTTGGCTGTTCTGTCTGGTGCCAAGAGCAGGCAGAGCAGCGTGCTGGAAGGAAACGTCTCAGTAGATGATTCTGAAATGCCACGTTAAATATTTATCTTGAAATATATCATCTTCATAGAGTGACAAAACAAAGATTCCTGTACCAGCTGAAATATGTAGAAGAGAATCTGGAGGACAGATTTTAGGGAAAACTTTTTTCCCCTATAAAATACATAACAAAAGAAAACAGAAGGTAAAACCATAGAAATCTTCTCTCAGATATAGAAAAAAAATTAGGTGAAAAATGCTAGTCACCAGTTTCAAACATGACAGGTTCGAACACTGACCTCCAAACTGACATTTCAGAAAGGTTTATATTGTAGTACCAACCAGAAATTCCATGCATATTTGGGATGTAGTTATACTTACAATTTTTGTATTTTTTTAAAAAGTGTTTTTAGGGATGGGGATTTCACACTGTTGCCCAGGCTGGAGTACAGTCATGTGATCACAGCAATTGCAGTCTCAAACTCCTAAGATCAAGGATAATTCACCACTTTTCAACTTAATTACCAATATAACTAAAAAGTAATTGGGAAAAGTCAGTTACATTTGTTGTATAATACTTATGACTTATTTCGTATCTCCCTACCTATTTTTAATATCAGTTGAACTAAATGAACACTCTTAATTCCCATTCAGTGATGCCAGTTTAAAAGTAAATTAGGATATTTGTTTAAAATATTCCAAAATGATTTCTGTAGAATGTTTTCTATTAATGTAGAAAAGTTTTTTCTTCTATTTTATAGTTTTTATATGTTGTTGGCTATTTGAAAATGTGTTACCGATTATATACAGAAGTTTAATTAGGGAGACTTGGGACAAGAAACGGAAAAAAAAAGTTATTTCCTCCATTTCAACCTACTGATGAAATTTTTTATCTCACTAAAGGAAGATTGAAGTTTTGGTAGTCAATCCTAATCATTTCCATGCCTAACCCCATATTGACAGCAGCAGTTTTATGAAAATTTTTTGTACTTCCCAAAACGACAGGTGATTCAAATAATCATTTGAATGCTAATGGTCATTATCTATAGTTTTTATAATTTAAAAAAATCGCTCTGCTGTCCATAAAATGAAACAATAAAGTCTACCTGTAACCTTCTTATTTCCAGGACTCATTCTTCAGATATGGCCTGAGGTAAGCATTTGCAATGCCCTTCATTCAAAATATTTTATTATTTATAGCATGTTTTCTTAGACATTTGAAAGCATGGGAAGAAGGCTTTATTTATAGAACATTTACTGGACTAAACAGTGTTTGAGCTCAGCACAATTTGCTGTCAATAAGAAAAATGTGATGTAGTATTGATGAGCTGGTTGTTCTTACCGTCTTAATCCTACTTTCCAGTAAAAACCAAACAGTCCACATTTAGTCAACAAACATGGTTGGAGTGGGTATTGGTGTAAATTCTTTTATTTAGCTGCTCTAGATAGACTTTAAATTTCATTTGCAAAAACACAATGTCTCATGGTAAGGAGCTGCAATGCTGTACCTGCAAATTTGATGTTCAATTGAACATTTGTTTTAGAACTTAAATAAATGATAAAACTCATGATATTGACATTATGATTAAATAATTTATTTTATACCTAAATGCACTGAATATGTGTTTATTTAGCTCCCTTTGTGTAATGTTGTATATATCTTATTGGGTAATGAGACTGATTGAATAAGTGGGTTACACAGGATATTTAGGGATTATTATTCTAATATCTCTATCCGAGATAGAGAAGTTCTCAGTTTAATCAAGATCACGTATCCTTGTTAAATACTTTCAGCATTTCATGAAGTAGTTAATATTCTAATATTAATGATGCAAAAGGGAAAAAAGGAAATTCAGAGAAGTTGAATAATTTACCCAACGATTTACACAAATAGTAAGTGGCAGAGGCAAAATTGGACGCTAGGTTGTGTCTAAATCTTTAGCCTTTGTTTTTAACCTCCACACAGTGTGCTTCAGTGGAAATGGCTCTCTAATAAAAGAACATTTTCCATTATATGTCGTCCTTCTCCTTGTCTGGAGATTCTTTCCAACTCGGTCTTTTTAGTTTCAATTCTGATTTGTTTCTTGAGACTCTAAATGAGCATGCAAGAGCCAGCAGAAACGGTAGCTGTAAGGGGAATATTTTATAAATAGTCATATTACACAGATTAATCCCTCCTTGCAATGACCAAAACAATTTTCAACAATCTACTTATTTGAAAAATTTTTACTGATGATGAGGAAAGAAAAAAAAACGGGGAAGCTATCAAGGCAAATAACTCACTAAGGGCTTACTTAATGCCTGGCACTGAAGTTAGCTATTTGCATAGCACAACAAAATCCACAGAACAACCTTTTGACATAAACATTATTACTGGTAATTTAATGAGGATAAATTTGAGGGTTGGAGGCATTATCTGATTTATACAACTGAACAGTTTGAGTAAGAATTTGAACTATATCTGATTGATTATAGAGATGATATAATCATTTGGTCAACTGCATGGAGGCCATTTGGTGTGCTCCTACTTGAAAGGTAATTTTGAGTTCAGAGAGAGATCAATAGTTCTGTGCCTCAAGATCACTTTCTCTGGAAAAGTACAGCAAATTTTCACTAATCACTTTCTAAGAAATATCAAAGCATCATTTGAAAGAAAGAGAGAAAGAGAATGAGGGAGAGAAAAAGGAAAGAAGGGAGGAAGGAAAAAGGATGAGAGAGAGGGAAGGGAGGAAGAACGGAGGGGAGGGAGGGGAGGAAGGAAGGAAAGAGAAGTAAACAACAACCACAGAAATCTCCTCACTTGTCTGCTTGATGGTCAGGCTGGATGTGCAGACAAATTGCCAAAGCGAAGTAGCATTTTCCTTTTCACTACCATGGAGGGAGGTTCTTATCCAACATTATTATACTTGCTACTGTTTGTCAGAAGCAGAATCTAAAGTCAGGGGAAATGCCAAGGCAAGGGCCATGTTGGGGCCACAAAGAGATTCAAGTGGCAACTCTCCTTCGCTTGCTGTCCCTGGCTGGGCCACATGCCAGGAACACACTTGTAGATCCTCAAGACGGCAACTGAGTCTGAATGAGATGCTGAAAGCTTTCACTTATCCTCTCATCCCGGACTGCAAGCTTCTATCTGAGCATGGATAAGAGGGAAAGAACAATAAGTGCAGCAGCTGCCCGAGACACTTTGATGCCTCAGTGCACATCTAGTTTTTAGCTGGATGACTTATATTTTTCCATTTTTATTTGTTTTGGTCATATTACCCCTTTTCTCACAGCAGCTTCTAAATACCACTTTGGCCAGTCTTTCATGTTCAGAACAGTAACTACCACGGGGCTCTCAACTAAGCACAAAAGCTTGGTTCTCATCTCTTCTGGTGAGATGCTAGCTGCTTTCATGCTGTCTACTGGGCCTGCTTGCAGAGCTTGCTGCAGGGTGAGGCGGTTACTGAAGAAAAACTAGAAATGGCAGAAATGCAGACAGAAGCCATTCCTCATCAGAACTCTGATGTGATGATTTACCAAATTGTGCACACGTCATGCAACTGGACGGCTTTCACAGGTGGACAGTGTGTGGGTGGGAAAGTGAGAGGTCAGGAAAACTGAAGCCTGAGCCTGGTTGGCCAGTGGTGCAATGTTCTCTAGCAGGAGAAAGATGTAAGGACGGATTTGATCACATCTGTGGAGTGATTCGAGGCTTTCTACAAACATATATTTCTAAGTACAGTGGTGGGTGGGTGGGTGTGTGTGTGTGCGCACTCTTTCTCTTGAGTAATAGGATAGCAAGGGAGAATTTCCTACCTGGCATGCCAAGATGTTTCATAGTCTTTGTATGGTGTGTGCTCATATATCTAAACATTTTTTCAGGAAAGTTACCTTCTGTCTTATGAGAAATGTCAGCTGGCTGTACTGGAGTCTTAAATATCCGCGGCACAAACTGGCAGCGTAGTGCTTTTCATTCAGTATCCAGCAGACAAGCAAATCCCAGGGCTGAGCTATTGATCCAGCTGAACTCACAAGCAGTGTGTCCTTATTCTTCTGGTTCAGTAGCCTTGGATGTAGTATACAAAATAATTTGCTGCATTCTTCAAAGTGATTTTCCCTTGGGGTAGGAAAAACACAGTTTGAAAGATGCAAAGATATTTCACTGCATTCAACAATAAAAGGAACTTTTAAAATAAGTTTACTGATACAGAGAAGCCTACTTGTTTTATGTTTGAGGTTGTCTTTATTTTATTTTTTGAATATTGCCATGAAAAAGGCCAAAGGAGTACAACTTTGATTCAATTCCTTTTAAAATAATTTCAACCTGCCTACCATAAGCTAATCTCTTAGTGTGCTTACTGCTCAGGATTGGAAGAAAGGCTTAATCTTCAAATCAGCTCTTATCAATGTTTAGTATGATACTATCATTTGTCTTTACTTTTTATTCCTTTTTCTAACCTATGTATCATATTCTCAAGATGTGAAACAATAATGAAAAAGAAGGAAGATTGTGATTCTTTTCTGGGTTACCATTAAAAATCAGAATAGGTCAAGGTCCTCATTAATTAGTGTGCTCTCTTTTTGGAGACACAGTATTCAAGTGTTCACAACGATGACCTGAATCTTTAGTTCAGTGAAACTAGTTAGGCCTTTCAATTCAAATAAGAAACTGATCAAGTCTTGCAGTCCAAGTGATTGTTGCCAGCCTCTCGAGGGCTTACTTTCAACTGTAAAATGACCCTACCCTGTAACACTGGTGTGAGATTCAAGTTAAAAGAAATTATTGAAGACATTTTGTACAATCCTGGTAAACAAGAAACACTCAAAAATAAGTACTTAATATTATTAATAGTAACATATCAATAGCAGTAATGGAAAAATCATGGAGATGTAAAACCAGAGCTCAAACTCAAACAAGTCAAATTCTCTAGAAAAATATTTGCTCCCTAATACATGTTAGATGCTGCCATACCGAGACATCCTGCGGGGCACTGAGGGTGTCAATTAAGAAGAATAAAGCACGATTCCTGACTTAAGAACTGTCTAGTTAAAATGATACATGACAACCATGTTTAACACAAGACAATTAAGTATCAAATGAATAATAAAAGCAATCAAATAGAGGGGCTCGAGGTCACAGAGTTTATGGAATGGAATCGTAACAGCATTCACTGTCTGGTCCACATGCAGAAGGAGACAGTGCATGTATAAATACAGATGAGTTCGTCAATATTTTTATCCACAACATCTCACACTCGTGCCCAAAGATAAATAGCAAAACTTTCAGAAAATACAATCATTTTACCAATATCTAAATATTCAGTAATTCCAGGGAATCAATTTCTATTTGACAAGCTGAAAAAAGCCAGTTAAAAAAGGAGTTAGCACAAGCAAGAATTTGAGTAGCCTCAGAAGCCCAATGTCAACTATTAGATTGCAGTTCTCCTCTGGGAAATAACTTATATCAATAAGAAATTTGAGAGGTGGGGCTCTTTTTAATCAGAAGCAACAATTGGGCCTTAATTATATAATCAATAGCCTCTTTTAGCAGATGTATGGATAGTGCCCAGAGCAGTGAGCTGACGAAGAGTTTAGGTAAGGGAGAATATAAAAACCATTTGCTAAAAGTCATCTTGATGATTATATACAGTAGATGCTAATGAATTATTAAGATAATACTATTGCATTGTACATAACTTTGTATAATATATGTTTTGTAATCATATTAGATTATCATTTGTTGAGTTTCAGGTACCAAGATAAATTTCTACTAGGGATGCTCATACTTTTTTCTCAGTCTCCTATTAAATTAGTGAGATTTGAAGTTAAAAACCATAAAAAAGAGAAATCTGTATAAAATTTAATTTTATTACTTTAGATCTATTTATACTTTTATTAATTCACAACACAATGAATGTAACACAAAAAGATAAATCAATACATATGACAAATGATAATTTACATGTTATATAAGAATTTAGGTAATGAAAAGTGTTTTCAAAAAACCAAGCTTAGTAATACAGGAGTCGAGAGATTCTTTTTTAAAAATCTCTAAGGAATTTCAAATTTGAGCAGAGGCTTCAAAGAAATGATAAGATGTATGCAAGAAAAGTCTAGGAGAAAAATCATTCCCAGAGGAAGGCAGAGCACGTGCCAAGGCCCTGGTGCTCCGTGGATCTGGGCTATTTTAGGATCAGCGAAGAGGCCAGAATGCCTAGAGAAGTGTGTGCAGTGGGGTGTAATAGACGTTAACATCATATATGGCCTTGTTGATAGGATTTTATTCTGAGTGTAGCAGGACTTTACTGGGTGGTTTATAGCAGGAAAATTGCACAAAATGATATGGGTTTTTAAGGATCACTCTGTTTGCTGTACAGAGAACTGACAATAGTGTGTCATAACAAGCTAGGAAAACATGAGATGATGATGATGATACCTTCAGGGTTAAATTTGAGAAAAACTTCCCCTTCAGGGAGATGGTGAAAAAGAGTGTCTATTTGTCTCAACCTTAGTTTTCCCTAAGAAGTCACAAAAACAAGTCCAGCTTCATGTGACTCAGGGACAGAAATTCAAATTATCTATGGCAAAATATTTTCTAAGATATTTTCCAACATGACTACAATGGTATCACTCAACAACTTTCCTTCCTCAATGGGTGTGGCCATTTCCCCATCAAGTGGTTGAGTCTAATTCTCTGCCCTATTGAGTCTGAGCAGGCCCTGTGACAAATTTCACCAACAGAATGCACCAGCAGGGACATGGTTCCAGTCCTGGATATGGTCCTTGGCCTGCCTGGAAGCTTTTGCTTACTATCTTTTGGAAGCAGGCTACCATCAAAGATGGCTGTGACCATCACTATGAGCAAGGGGAAAAAATAACATTCCGAGGTACTGGGGACTAGTGGCAATTAATAAAAAAAGGCCAAGCAGCAGCAAAGCCTGAGCCATGCAAGTGAAAAGCCACCTTGGATGTGGATTTTCCAGCTTGCTGCCCCAGGGGACAGCATGTGAATCAGAGGCCAACTACCCATCCAAATCGTGCCTGAACTTCTGGCCCATGGAATTACAAGCCAAGTAAAATTTTTGTTTTAAATTACTAAGTTTTAATGTAGTTTTATTTATGTAGTAATAGATGGCTATGAAACGTGATATATAAACCCACCCCAGAAAAAGAAAGTGAAAAATTAGTTTAAAGAAGTCCCATGTCGGTAGGTCCGGGAACCCACCATTCTTAAAAGCAAACCCAAACAATAGCAACAGGAATAGCAGATTCTGAAAGTGGGTCTGCAACATCTTCATAGTGGAA
The DNA here is from genome assembly GCF_000181295.1 of Otolemur garnettii. Classification (NCBI taxonomy): domain Eukaryota; kingdom Metazoa; phylum Chordata; class Mammalia; order Primates; family Galagidae; genus Otolemur; species Otolemur garnettii. Next base: position 26,307,160 of record NW_003852412.1, read on the forward strand.
TTATTGGATATGGAACCCGCATCTGCTTCCACAGAAATGTCCACTGTGATTTTCCACAGTTCTTTAAATTAAAAAAAAAAAAAGAATTTCTAATATTAGCAAAACTACGTTAGAATATATATGCAATGTTATTTAATTGCAAGTCCAATGAAAAGATCATAAAAAACAAAGCCATACAATGTAAGTATAATTTGTGTAAAACTTCTGTCTCTTCATAGTAGCTGCCTTATTGATATGCTGAAAATAATTTCAAAACATGACCTTCATTTAGTTAGTAATGTATACAATGCCTTTTTTAAACTATAAGGTAACGAAATTTTCAACAAATATAATACGGGGTTAATATCCTTAATACAGTGAGTCCTCCTTCAGACCAATAATCAAAAGTCTAAAACTTCCACAGGAAAGCAAAAAGGTGGGCAAATGATTTGCAATAAAATCTAAAGAAACATATATGCAAATGGTTAATTAGCTCAGAAATATTTAACTTCTCTAAATATATATAGAAAAAAATGAAAGCAGCCATGAAACCCTGTATTAGCCCAGTATATGAATAAACAAAAATTAAAATATAAAAATTTCCTATTGCCCAGATTGCTGAATGATTGATGAAATAGTCATGATCTGGTGGCATGAAAATTGTTCCTTTGGAGAGTTTCTCTCATAAATGAATGGCCCTTACCAAATCAGAATCCTTTCATAAAAGGGAAACCCTCCACAACCTTATGATTATACAAAACAAAATTAATTTAAAGTGATTTCCACAAATATTTTAGTGTAATGGATAAAGATTTAATTATTATCTAGGTCATTTTCCAACACTTTAGATAATTGATGCTATTTTCTCCAAATTCGTTTGAAAGAGGAAATCTAAAGAAAAATTGTATTGTCATAAATAGTATAGATTCAAGCAGGGGTCCTCAAACTGTTTAAACAGGGGGCCAGTTCACTGTCCCTCAGACCGTTGGAGGGCCGGACTGCGGGCCCTGGGACGAGTCCGCTGCTAAGCAGGACAGGCAGCGGTGGCAAAAACACCTGGAGGGGCGGATAAATGTCCTAGGCCGGCTGCAAGTGGCCCACGGGCCATAGTTTGAGGACACCTGGATTATAGGGTCAGTGAAGCGATTTCACAAGATGAGGCCCCATGAGGTCCTAGATCCCACCCAGATCTATTTAAGCCCAGGACCCTGAAGGTCTAACCAACTCCCAGGAGTTGTTATAAGCAAGTTTGAGACTTAACCTTCCCAGAAGAAGAAAACAGAAAAATGAAATCCAGGACGGGCTCACATCAGGAGTCAGACAGGCCTCCTGAACACACGGCGCAAAGCAGCAAACACGAGCGAGTGAGGCACTGCCATCGGGAAGTCAGCCTTGGGGTGCGGAGGGCGGCCCCCAAGAAGGCACCTTACAGTTCACCGTGGCCGCGGACTTCCAGGGCGGCCCTCTGCACGGAGGCTGGAGTGGAGACAGACGATGCTCAGGGAAGAACCCGTCGCCAGCCAAATCTGGCAAGGACAGGAGGCCAGCTGTGTCGGCCCCTTAGGCAACTCAGTCACAGCAGCACTTTGCCTCAGCCTTTCGCTCTGTTCTCTGGAAAGGCCCTAAGCATCCACTCTTCCCAGTCCCTGCTCCATGCCGCACCTTGCGGCAGTGCGCGGTGTTGATAAAAGAGGAGGGTGTATGCAAGCTGTACGGCCCACAGGAAAGAACGAACCCAGACTTCTATTTTTAAAAAAATGCTCTACATGCTCCTTTTTCTTGTAGATGTCAACAGGTGAATGGGGAGACCCTGGCCGCGGTACAGTCCACCTGGGGGTCTATCAGCCTGGCTGGGGCTTGTTTGCTCACACTTGGGGCCAGTTTCATGAAAGGGAATAAGAGAAATGTATCTTTCCATTTGTAGAGCTGTAAAAAGGAAATGACATTTTTATTTGTTATGTAAATAATTTTTGATTGTCTCTTAGTTTCTTTGGAAGACAAGTTTCAAAAAATATTTCTGAGAACTTTAATACGTTTTCTTAAGTAACACATTGTCTTCTACCCACATTTCTAGTTTTTCAATATACAGAGAGGACTTGCAAAACCACCTTAGTATTTCTGTAAAAAGCCCAAATGTAAACAAAAAGTAAATACAAATGCCAGGACTCTGTTAAAATTCTACATATGTGCCCAGGACCCACTACGCTTTGCTTGTTTCCTCAACTGTGGGCAAGTGCATTGTCATCTCTCACCAGTGCCCTGTGATGGTGACACAGTGAGGCACATTCGCTGCAGCGGTGGGTACAGAGCCAGCACCCAAGATTCACTGCTCCCTTGGGATAAGCATTCCAGGGATCTAGCTGCTCTTGTCCTTAATGATGGATGTCACAATTTGCACTTTCAATGGCTAAAAGTTTCCTTTGTCCAAAAGATCTTTTTATGGCAATACAAGACATTTTTTAACTGGCCAATTAGGAAAAAAAATCAACGATGTTCTCCTCTCCAACACATTCATGGCTTTGGAAAGTTTGGCTGATGTTTAGTTTTATTATAATTGTTGTAAAGGGAAAATTGAATTTAGAATGCATATAGAATGATAAAGTAATTCCAAATAGCAGTTGTATCCATATTCATCACGACCACCAAATGGGACTGATTATAAGTGTATGGGGGAGAGTATCAGAAAGGCACGGTTGATTTACTTTACATAGATAAACAAGCCACATAAAAAATGAAAGCACAATGCTTTCTGAATTGTAAGTGATTAAACATTAATGACTGCAAATCTTAGTCAAACACTGAAAGTCTTAAGTCTTCCACAGTACATCATGTTGAGTGTCAATGGATGAAACAGAATGCCAATATTAGCTGGAATGTTCTTGAAAAGAGTTAAGCTCTGTCAATAGCTATAAATGTACGTGTGCCAATATCTAGAAATCTATCAGCCTCTACCCACTGTGTGTAGAGGCTTCGTTAGTCTGACCATACCAAAAATACTCTTAGACTAGCTGGCATTGAAAACAAATAAATCTGAAAGTGATTTTATTTTCACTTAGAAGCATTTGTTTCTTTTGCATCATGTCTACAGATTTAAGTATTAATATAATCAAGTATTTATTATCTCCACCAAAAGAAGGTGTAGAGAATGAATAAATCAATCAATAAATTCTTTTCGCAATTATCACATTCATTCGGCTGTGTGTGTATTTTGGTGACTCTATTTAAATATTAATTTATCCAGCTAACATTAACTGTGGCTGGCTATAAAAGAATGTTCAGCATGTGACAACCAAGACCAAGGTTCTAATCTTTGCTCTGCTGTTGACTAAGTCCTATGACTTTGTAAAAAAAAAAATCACTTAAGGTGTTTGGGACAAAAATTATTGCTTCAAAGTAGGATATCTCTTGTCAACTACAAACTTATTTTTAAGGATCAAAGGAGATAGTAAATTAAAAAATAAATTATCATCGTAAGTCTTAATTCCTTGTGAGATGTGTTGAGAAGCTCTGTATAATGCCCTAAGAAGGTTGAGGATATGAAATGCAAGAGATAAAGTTTACATACATGGTGCTGAAAGTATAAGGGCTTTAACCAATAATAGCAGAATTCTTCTAAGAGAAAAGAAGAAATTTTCTGAGAGGGCTCTATTTTTCTAGGAAAATGCATAAATGTATTTCTCGGTTTCAGGGTTAGCAGGAAAAAGCCTTGGGAGGAAGCTGTTCTGTGCACTAGACAAGTGTGGGAGGAGAAAATCTTTGAAAGAAGGGCAGCGGGAGGAGTGAAATTTAAGAAAAAGTTCACGATAAAGGAATCGTAAGATGACAGAGGCTACCCTCCATGACCTTCAATTTGTCTGTTAAATCTTTTTAACTCATCAGCAATTTTTATGGAAACCAGTGAAAGGAGTGAAAGGACCAGATTTTAAATCCAGTCTGGCTCAGGATGAGAGAGAGACACCACATGCATATATGTCAGAGCAGGTAAAGGAGGAAGATGCCAGACTTATTATCTCACAAAGAAAAACCCCCTCCGAAATCCACAAGGTTGATTTGGCCAATTACAGGGTCTTGAACGTAAGGGCTCTAGTATAATTTACTAGATGGTTGAGAGAACAGAGGGTGCATCTGGCCCAGCTCAACTCGCAGTTAACGATAATACATGGTAAGTAACAAAAAAATGCTTTGAGAAGTTTATAATGTTACATGACATTAAAAGAAAGGAAATCGCTTCCAGTTGAAGATATCAAGAAGATTTCACAGATGAGGCAGATCTGATATTTCCTTTTTGTCTGGTTGGTCTTATCTTACTGCATGAGATAAAACATTCAAAGAATGAATTCCCCTTCAAATCAACATTTAAATTTCACTGTAGGAACTTAAAATTCAAAAACAAGAAGTAATATTCACCCAAGAGCTTCACCTAATTTGTTTTGTAGGTCAGAACATCTCCATTCATTCTGTTATTCAATAAGCCAAAAGGATTTTACTTTGTCCCCACTCTGATGTAAATACAGCACTGGATACTGAGCTTACAAAAAAAAAAACAAAACAAAAATGAGTGTGTCCCTCCCCTCACAGAGCCTCCACTCCAGGGGCGTGGGGGGGCTTGCTGTCTTGCTCTCCAGTGTATATTGAGCTCAGAAGTGTCACTTTTAAAGAGTACTCAAGGCCAAAAATTTATCTATGTTAAAAGTTTACAGTAGATAATGAAGATTTTCACTTAATGCTATTCTTATCACTGGCAAATATTTTGTGAGCATTTAAAAAGGATCACCTTTCAAAGATAACATGAATTTCATACTATTTTCTCACTTCTGTTAATAAAATACAATTTGAAACAAACCTGTGGAACATCAGAAGTCTCATCTGAGTCATTAAGATTTTGGAATGAGATTTCTGAGGACATAAAAGTTTATAGAGAAGATGATTATAATTTGAATTTCTTGGCTGATACGCCTACAATATAAGAATATGGTAAACCATAAACTCAAAAATTTAGTCTTTCTTATTATTATATGTTTCATGGTAAATAAGTAAATTGGCATTCTAATTTTTGTGAAGGAGTCCCTGCTTTTAAGAAATGTACAGTCAAATTCAGTGTCTCTTAATCTCTTTTAGATGGTAGAATTGTGAAACAAACAAAGTTATGATTCCCCTCTGCCGAATAGTGCCCATATGGACTTACACGCTGAGCTTTTCATACAGATCAGAGGTTTGTAACTCCTGTTATAGTTAGTAGAGGAGATAATTAAGTTCACTGATGATTACAGAAAGGTATAGTAATTGCTATACTACCACACTTTAGGATCTTGAACCACTTTATAATAACTGGGAAATATTATTTGAAAATGTCTAAAAGATTCAAAAGGAGCTATGAAGAAATAAGAAAGAGGATTCTGAGATACTTGAGGACAAGGACGGTCCTTGTCCTATCAACATCCACAGGGCCGAAAGAAACCCCTGCCACATATGGAAGGTGCAAAATAACTTTTCTTAAAAATACAAAGGTCCAGGATAACCCATCCACTAACTATTCATTCCTACAGTCCTTTGCCTGCTGCTAAGTGGTTCTGTTAATACTTCTAAGGCAAAGACTCCCCACTAGACTCACTCCCTCACATTCCCAACCACCAGCCGTGGGGTCTGAGTAGTTTTCCTATTGCTCTGCTGGTTGGGCTCAAGCCTGTGACCATCAGACCATGCTGTCTTTTGTTTTAAGACAAAATATGAGAGTTTAAGGATTGCTGTAAAATGAAATAATATCTTTGGCACTGCATTTAAAATAACAACCTGCCTAAAGGCCAAATTCTCTTCCACTCATCACACTGTGAATCTCCATTTCACATTCAGCTCTTGCTCGGTGAGCGTTCCAGCCCCAGACATGGTGAGAGAGAACCGTGAGAACGTGGTAAGTGCAGAGCCTGAGAAAGACAGGCAGTGCAAGGAGGCCCTGAGTACTGTAGATTTCAAGAAGATTTGGCCCAAAAGCACACCTACTAAATATACACTGTGCTGACAGTGAGGCTGGAGAAGGTAAGCTAAATAATGCATTTTTATATTATAATCTTCACTTCATTAAAATGTTTCTATTTAAAGAAAGCCATACTCACAAAGAGGAAAGATTTGCCTTCTTAGACATACTATTTTAGAAATGTCAGACAGAGGCAGTCTGTATCAAGTTAGTCTGAAAATTTTAAAAAGAGTATTTTATTGATATATTAAAGGTAATTGTTGGAAAAAACACCCTGAATTCTTTGAGCTCTCATGGTTATTTAGTACTAAAGGTTGTTGGCCTTAAGTGTGTGTTAAAGACTAATTCCAAAAGTACAGTACAGGTTTGGTACAATATCATGTGGTATTTTACCTTAGGGATAAGGGTGTCCAACGTTTTCTCTTCTTTTGCTGCACATTGGAAAAGTAAGAATTGTTTTGGACCACCCAGTAAATAGACAAACACTAACAAAAATGAATGAGCAAAAGGCAAGTTCCATACATAATTTTTATAATATTCAACACCATAGATAAGAAAAACAGTCCTCAAATAATCTGCATGTGGCCCATGGGGCTGCAGGTTGAACACCCCTGCTTCAGAGTGAATTGAGAAATGTTTACATAGAATCTTTGACTTTGTAACAAAGTGAGAAAGCTAGTGCTCTGTGGAAAGTCATCCAGATGCCCCACCACCACTACCACAGCAACAAATTCATTTTTCATTGAAAGAATATCATATATCATAGGACACAGGATAGCAGTTTGGGGATTGTTATGAGTAAGTACTAAAAGTTAATGCTTTGTTAAGTCCTCCAATTAGAATACCTGGATCAAGCCTTGCAGACCATATATTTTTGCATGAACCATAGCACCGTGTAAAATAAACTAAGAAACCTTGAGCTTGAAACAGTCATCTGTATAACAATGTGTCTGAGTTTAAGCAGATGTTTTGCTATATTAAACAAGGTCTTAAAAAACTTAGATTAGGGGTTGAGGAACTACCCCAGCTCTGAATCAGGCCCATGGTCTGTTTTTGTATGGTCCTCAAGCTACGGATGGTTTTTAAATTTTTAAAGAGTTGTAAAACAAAGCAAAACAAAAAGTAATATGCGACAGAAACCATATGAGGCCCCCAAAGCTTAAAATATTTATTATCTGGCCAGTTTCAGAAATACTCTGCCAACTTCAGGTTTAGACTCTAACAAACTGGTGGCTGCCTTAATGTGCAGTTTTGCATTAAGTTGTAAAGGCTGTGTTATCACATGACAAGCCGCTCTCTTCTGGTGAAGTCAATTTGTACTAAAAACATGAAAATTTCCCTAGAAACAAATTATGTGCTAACATTTCTAGTTAACTTAAATCACACTAACTAAATTTTTCTCCCTCATCAAAAATAATGGCTTAGGAATAAAGTTGCTTATTGATAATTCTAGAATTATCAATTCATTTGACATGTTCAGAAAAAACATGGATCTGAGGTCAAATCTGATACTCGATAAAAATAATGAAAATTTTTTTTTCACATTTTTTTTTATTGTTGGGGAATTATTGAGGGTACAAAGAAATAGGCTACACCGATTGCATTTGTTAGGTAAAGTCCCTCTTATAATTTTGTCCTGCCTCTAAGAGGTGTGTCACACACCATGATCCCCCACTCCCTCCCTTCCTTCCCTTTCTCTGCTCTCCCATTCCCCCACCCTCCATCAGGTATAGTATCAGTTGTCCTCATTTCAGAATTAAATACACTGGATTCTTGATTCTCCACTCTTGTGATGCTTTACTAAGAAGAATGTGTTTCAACTTCATCTAGTTTAATACAAAAGATGTAAAGTCACCATCTTTTTAGTGACTGAATATTATTCCACAGTATACATATACCACAGCTTGTTAATCCAATCCTGGATTAGTAAGCATTTAGATTGTTTCCACAATTTGGTAACTATAAATTAAGCTGCAATAAACAATCTAGTACAAGTGTCCTTATGATGAAATAATTATTTTTCTTCTGGGTAGATGCCCAGTAATGGGATTGCAGGATCAAATGGGAGGTCTATTTTGAGTTCTTTGAGGATTCTTCATGCTTCCTTCCAAAAAGATTAGAATTCTCTGGTTGAGTTCTTTAAGGATTCTCCATACTTCCTTCCACTAAAAGTTGTATTAGTTTGCAGTCCCACCAATAGTGTAAAAGTATTCCCTTCTCTCCACAACCACACCAGCATCTGCAGCTTTGAGATTCTTTGATGTGGGCCATGCTCACAGGGGTTAGGTGGTATCTCAGGGTGGTTTTGATTTGCATTTCTTTGATAATTAGGGATGATGAGCATTCTTTCATATGTTTGTTAGCCACTCATCTGTCTTGTTCAGAGAACACTTGCCCATTGATCTAAGGGATTGTGGGCTCTTTTTTTGTTGCTTAATTTGAGTTTTCTGTAGAGTCTATTATCAAGCTTTTGTCCAATTCATAATATGGAAATATCTTTTCCCTTTGAAATGGTTGTCTGTTTGCTTTGGTTGTCATCTCCTTGGAGACAGAAGCTCCATTTGCTTATTTTTGTTGTTTCAATTGCCACTGGAGTTTTCTTCATAAAGTCTTTCCTTAGGCCGATACCTTCGCATGTTTTCCCCACACTTTATTTAAGGATTTTTATGGTTTTATGCTTTAGATTAGATCTTTATCCATCTTAAACCAATTTAAGAGAGTAGAGAAAGGTGTGGGTCCAGTTTCAGTCTTGTACATGTGGTTATCTAGTTCTCCCACACTATTTATTGAATAGGGATTCTTTTCCCCAGTGTATGTTCTTATTTGGTTTATTGAAGATCAGGTAACTGTGAGATATTAGTTTCATCTCATGGTTTTATATTAAGTTCCAGATGTCTATGTCTCCATTTTTGTGCCAAAACCATGCTGTTTTGGTCACTATGGCCTTGTAGTACAGCCTAAAGTCTGGTAGGCTGATGCCCCAAATTTGTTTTTTTTACTAAGAATTGCCTTAGCTAGATGGGATTTTTTCTGGTTCCATTCAAAACAAAAAATTATTTTTTCTATATCTTGAAAGTATGATGTTGACATTTTAATGGGGATTGCACTGAAGCTATAGATTGCTTTAGGAAGTATAGATATTTTAATGATGTTGATTCTTCCCAGCCATGAACATAGTATTTTCTTCCATGTGTTAGTATCTTATGCTATTTCTTTTCTTAGGGTTTCATAATTTTCTTTATAGAGGTCCTTCTCCTCTTTTGTTAGGTATGTCCTTAGGTATTTCATTTTCTTTGACGCTACTATGAAGGGAATTGTGTCTCTGGTTAGCTTCTCATGTTGGCTGTTATTGGCATCTACAAAAGTACTGATTTGTGGACATTGAATTTATGTCCTGAGACATTACTATAGTTTTTGATCACTTCCAGAAGTCTTGGGATTGAGTCTTTGGTGTTCTCTAAGTATAAGATCATATCTTCCGCAAAGAAGGAAAGTGTGATTTCCTCTGCTCCTGTGTGGATGCCCTTTATTACCTTCTCTTGCTTGATTGTATTGGCTAGAATTTCCAGCACTATATTGAATAGTAGTGGTGACAGAAGACAACCTTTTCTGGTTCCAGATCTGAGTGGAAAAGCTTTCAGTTTTACTCCATTCAGTATAGTATTAGCTGTGGGTTTTTCATGGTTGACTTCAATCAGTTTAAGAAATGTGCCACCTATGCTTATATTCTTCAGAGTTCTAACTAGAAAAGGAAGTTGAATTTTATCAAATGTATTGCATCTATTGAGAGGATTATATGATCTTTGTTTTTGCTTTTGTTGATATGGTGAATTACATTTAGGGATCTGCATATGTTAAAACAGCCTTGTATCCCTGGTATGAAACCTATTTGATTGTGATGAATGACTTTTAATGAGAAGCTGTAATCTACTGGCTTGGAATCTATTGAGAATTTTTACATCTATATTCATTAGTGAAACTGGTCTGAAGTTTTCCTTCTTAATTGGTTCTTTTCTAGTTTTGGTATCAGGGTGATGTTTACTTCATAGAATGTGTTGGGAAGATTCCTTCCTTCTAAATTTTTTGGAATAGTTTCTGTAATATGACTATAAGCTGTTCTTTGAAGGTCAGATAGAATTCTGGTGTGAGGCCATCTGGACCAGTGCATTGTTTTGTTGGGAGATGTTTTATTGTTTCTTTGATCTCAGTGCTTGAAATTAGTCTATTCAGGACATCTAATTTCTTCTTGGTTAAATCTGATGGGGGGACCCGGCCCCTGAATCTCTGATGATTATTTCTGTTGCAGAGCAGCACCACTCTGGCCTGGCCAGATTCACACAAGGTCCCAGTTCCACTGGCTGTGCTCTATTTGGCTGGGCTGGACTCCCAGCAGCTTAGCCGCCCAGCTTGAAAAATTCTTATACCCAACTGTGATATTCTGTTTGATTATTTAGAAAAAGTCTAAAACCTTCTTTAGAAAAAGTCATACCTTATATATAGTTTCATCTAAAGATACTTAAATATTTTGAATCTAAGAAATTTTAAATATTTGCTCAATATAAAAATCCTTTTAATATTCTTATCTGTATTGTGAACTAATATCATATCATTCAGAATTCAAGTTCCATTAATACAACTTTATTATTAACATGATTATAATTAATATTCATATCAAATTAGATGCATATAATTTAGAATAAATTAGATTTCATATAATTTAGAAATCTAAATTATAGCATGGAACCCAAAAATAAGATTGGTCTGTTTATGAATAGTTACAGATTTTCATATTACAAGGTAAAATTACATTCCCAAATAGTCTTTTACATTAAAAACAACTCAATAAAAAAAATTAAAAACATTTTTTCTTTTAAATAAAAAATTGTGCTTATAATAAAAAGTCAAGGGTCAGTCTTATTTATTATAACATAGAATTATTAACTGTGATCATATCTCTAAATAATAAAAGGACAATAAAGAAATATAAGTGACATGAAAGGGAATTTAATAAAATGTGTACTTGTAAACTTAAAAAAGGGAAAAATGCATTTTGATAAGTCCATTCAACTTGAAATTCTCCCCCTTGTTAAACTTTATGAAGAAGTAGAGTCTTTTGCTACTAGACATAATTTTAATGTGATATTCACTCTGAAATATGGCATACCTTAAGATGCAGTAGCAATACCCACAAGAGACACCTAATATGTTGAAGTTTTTAAGTTATGTATCACTGTTTTTTACTCAGGAAAAGGTCTGTCTGTTGGTTGCTTACTTTAAATCTTTGATAAACTCTCCACATCAAACAAGGTCAAGCCACAAATAATGCTCAAGATCAACTAAAAATCAAGTAAAGATCAATGACTTGTAATATGGATTTTAATGATATGGGTCAATTTAAAAGCCACCCATTTTTTTCTTCATTATTTAAAAACAAATGCACATCTTCTGTTGGTAAAACAGCCCAAAGCAGTCTCTTTTAAACCATCTATTCCAAAAGATAAAATACCTTGGAAACAACAAGCCTTTGACATCTGTGACACAGGAGACTTACAGAAGTCATTAAGGGTGTCCCGAGGGGTTTCCAACAGTTGCTTCAATTTAGGGTGGGTGTGAGAAGGCTTAAAATTAAATTACTTTAAAATAAAGTTAGAGCACTAAGCAATTTCCTGCTTTTGACTCAGTAGGGTTTCCCGTGAGAAAAGAAAGTGGGTAAAAAGCTCAGACAGACAGACAAACATATTTACCCCTAGGTGGAAGGTACAAATTAAATTAGCCTGCTACAAAAGGGAGATGTTTTTTCCTTCTGTTCAGATGTCATGGTAGTGAGGAAACATCGTCTGGGGCCAAGAAAAATGGCACAAATGTATTCATCTGAGCTACCATTCATCCTGATCCAAGGTCTACACAGAACGCATAAAAGAACAGCACTGTGGAAGGACTTCCTCTCCCTAGTTACCAAGTTGAGATTTGCAAAGGAACATGGGAGCAGGGGGCGGGGATCTTTCCAGAATGTTTCAATGTTGATGGAGTGTCAGGGGATGTTATGGAGTTAATGACTGAATCTGAAATCACATCAGTATAATTTGATTCCATATTTCATAGAAAGAGCTGTATTTTATGGTGCACAGTATGGTGTGTTTAAAGGTACATTGTGAACTTTCTTTCCCTCTGTAGCTGGAAACCAATATAGGCACTTCCAAAGAGTCAAGTATCTATTATAGTGCCTCATTAATATGCATGTTTTTGGCACTCAGTTTGGTTCAGCTGGTATGCTTTCCAGTATCTCATTCTTTATTTATATGAGACTGGGAGGTGTGACCTATGGAGCCAGTTGGCTGTCATGAATTGGAATATTCATTAAGCCTCATGAATTATGCATTAGTCTGCTTATAATACTGAGATCCACATTTGATCTAGCCAGAACTCTCAACTGCTTCCCATTCAATGGAACGATCCACATTTTGGTCAAACTATATACACGTATTCCATACACTGCAGAAGGAGTGATTGTATGTTTGCTGTCCAGAAGGCTTGGAGATTTTGCAACTCACATCTGACTAAGTGGGTTTCATATTTTTTGCATATTTGAAGGGCATAGCAGACATAGTTCTCCTCTGGCAAACTAGGTTAGAGTAGCATTCTTCCCTAGCCTGATTACTATTTCCATCCATTACTGCCCTGGCCTATAAAAGTCACCAGTGACTGGAGAGAGCAGCATGGATTAGAAAAGATATGTAGCTGCCTCCCAGTGATCCCCACGTAAAAGCAAAGCCGAATGTGAAAACCATGGAGAGTGCTTTTAAGAACTTAGCTTCTCTTATCTAAAACAAGGAAACCCTTTTACTGATAACCTTATCATCTGAGTGGCTTTTGCATGGATAGGTATATCTAGGCTATATAAAATCTAATTGTACATCTTGCTGATGTTATAAGACTTTATCAAAATTCAAAACTGATTTTCATTAGTTAGGAATTAAATATTTTAATTTTTCAAATTATATGCATCAATATTAAATTCACCCCTTGCTTCAATCCACTTTTTTTGAAAAAAAAAGAAAAAAGAAAAACAGCTGAAAAGATCACCTGGTCAGCAGACTCAAGTGCTAAAGGCATTTCACCTTTTATATTCTTTGTACAAGTTGCTTAACGTAAAATGTTAAGTTAATTATTAAGTAAAAAGTAAGGTTTTATACAGGAGAAATCTCAAATCTTTGATCACCATCCATTTTAAAAAGTTTCTGCTCTTTCTTTCTCTATGTAGTGCTGCCTTGGAAGGAGCTCTTATTCAAGTAAATAATTATTATCAATTAAAGCCTAAAGTATAATTTGAGTTTAGTTCATTTTGTTTGCTATATTCTGGAAGACTGGACTAAAGAATCTCTAACCAGCTCTACCAAAGGTCATGGGTGAGTCCTGGGTAAAATGGCATTGTTTACAGATTTCTTAGTGAAGAGATTAGCTGTCATTTATTTTCACATACCTAACTGAGGAGCTTTAGTGGTTCCCAGCAAGAGTGTGTTCTCTTCTTTTTCTTAGCCTGTCACATCCTTGTCAGTTTCAATAAAATTACTTACCTGAATTATGTAAATGAGGTTTTGTTATGTCCGGCTCCCACCATTGTTCATCTCCACTACAGCTGAAAATTCTAGCAGACCCCTTGCTTACACTGTCTGATTCCAGGACTCCTTAGGTCAAGACCTTTCAACCTCAGAGCTTGACTTATGCCACAACCATTTGACAAATCGCCCAGACCCTCACAAAAGCTGGCTGAGCTCCGGAGTGGCCGCTCTCTCCACACACCACTGTTTCTCTGTTTTGACGTTTCCTTCTCACTTTTCCTCTCAGTAATTAGACAAAGAGAGAAAAAGACATTTGTGTTTAAAGAATGCTTTCATTTAGGACTGTGATAAATGGCTCCCCTTTCCGAGAAGCTGCAATCCCACTGCAGGACAGAAGGTTCCTTCACAAGGGCCTGGACGGTGAAGGCCGCCCACCAAAGCGTTCCCGGACTTCAGCTTTGCCTCTAAAACGCCTGCAGAGTGTGTCCACTGATCTCTTCTGTGTTTTCAGTTAAATGGAAAATGGAAAGTCATGGCATGAACTTCCACATTAAAAGTACCACAGTTGTAAATACAAAACACTAAGTTTATAATTTAACTGTTTTTAAGAACATACTATGTTGAAAAACAAATTTGGAACAAAAAGGCATTGTGATTTTTTTTTTAAATAATCTTAGTGTCTTTAAAAATCTCTGTTTGAGAATGAAATTACAGATTATAATATATCCTATTCCCCAGTATGTTTCATATATTATCTTGAAAAAAGAATGAATTAACAGAACTAGCACAGCTCTGACATTTTAGTCACCCTACAAATATTTCAAATTTAGTCAAAAGACAAAATGGCAAAATTTGAAAATTTGTGGGGAAGTTTGATCATATTTCCTGTAATGTAAAATATAATTCCATCATGTTACAAAACAGAAAGCAGGCAATGCAATCAAGAAAAAAATTTAATAGAATGTGATATGTGTTAGCCATGATTTTATAAGCTTCTTTCAGGGTTATGAGTTAATGTTTTTGTTCCATTAGGTAGAAAAAGAATGCCAAACTTGTAAAATAATTGAAACGCACATGACTCTACTATTGAGAGTTTTGGTGAGGAATTTGTGTGTTACTGTCTGTGCTATTGTTAATCTGTTGCTTTTGCTCATGGTAGTGCATTAATCAGAACCTCACCAAGTGATATTCCCAAACTTAGCAAAGCATCTCTAATGTGAAATCATACTGTAATTAAGTAACCAATGAGTTTATCTTTGAAGTTTAAAGCATCATATATTAATTTATTCACAAATTAAAGAGAAAATAGAAAGGAAAATACAGAATTAAAAAAAAAAACAGGAAAACATGGTATTAGAAAATTCATTGACATTGGCTTGTGGCATTCATTTGATTTCTGGAGCATTATTATGCATAGTAGCTTAATGTAAAAAGGAACTCTTTATTACCTTCAGATTCAGTTAAGTTAGTCCACTGAAATTATGATATCTAAAAAATTACGTTTAATAATTAAAAAGTCTTACAAATAGTACCTGCTGATGGACTTACAATATTTCTTTTAATAAAAATGATTTTTAAAGGCCAGTGTTGATTTGTGTAAATAAACTATTGTTGATCCCTTCCTCTTTCTTTTGTTTAGTTGTGGGATCTAAAACAATATAAATGAATAAACATGTCAGAGTTTCTATCCCCCAAATCAAAACAAAGCCAAACAAGGAATCAATTTTGTTTGGATTTTTATTGAAACCTTTGTGAGGGAACAGGGTCTTTAGATGTTTCCCATGTAAAAAGCACTAGACCAGGCAGAACGATATGCTTGAAATAATGTACTCCCAGGCCTAGAGGCCAGGACACATTCCTCCCCAGAGGTGTTTTCCAGCATGAGGGCATGCATTTAGTGAGGAAAGGAAACCATGGGAACTCCTTTGGTAAACCTTTAACCAATGCACTATAGGTTTAGTTATGGTTTCCATTCATTCTGTGAATTGAACAGAACAGAGGTGAACCTGCCGATGCATAACTTAAAATGGGTATCAGTAAAACCTTACAGCTCCAACATTTTAAGAGGAGAAGCTTAATGTAGATGGAGCCATTGTCATTGACAAATACAGAGTAATATTTAGATGTGGAAGTTCTCACTACAGTACAAAAAAACCTGTAACTTTTAGTGTATCCCTAACTGAAATTGTGTTTCTAGGTTAGTGTATCACCCTGAAGATTCACAGGACTTCTCTTTGTGACCAGACTTTGTGTGCTCCAATGTCAATACTCACTTTGTGTGCTCAACTCAAGGTTCTTTGTTGCTGTTTATTTCTTTTCAGTCATCATTGTTATGTAGTCTTCCACTTGTGTTTGTCAACAAAAATATGTCTTCATTTTTTAAAGTAAAATTCCTGCATTCTCCTGCGGATTGTGATCAAATAATGACTTTCTTTCTTAATTTCAAAGAATGCAAATTCTTTACTTAATAGAATTTCTTTTCAGGCTCAGCGCCTATAGCACAACTGGCTAAGGCGCCAGCCACGTACACCTAAGGTGGCGGGTTCGAATCCCTAGCCCAGACCCACCAAACAACAATGATGGCTGCAACCAAAAAATAGCCGGGCGTTGTGGCGGGTGCCTGTGATCCCAGCTACTTGGGAGGCAGAGGCAGGAGACTTGCTTGAGCCCAGGAGTTGGAGGTTGCTGTGAGCTATAATGCCATGGCACTCTGCCCAGGGGGACAGCTTGAGGCTCTGTCTCAAAAAAAAAAAAAAAAAAAAATTTCTTTTCAAAGAGGTCCTTGATTATTCAGAAAAGCCACGATATAAACTTATTGAACAATAAATGCCATTTCCTCAACAGCGTATTTCTTAAGCACATCATGAACATGCAATAAATGTTTCTTAAAACATTATTTTTTATTAATCACCTATTATGTGTTATCCATTTCTGCTCCTGGAAAGCTCACAGTCTAAAAATAAAAAGAAGATGAATATGCAAAATATACATACAATAAAGTAGAAAGCTCCAATGCTGTATGAGCAGCATTTATAGGACTTCAAAGGAGGTGAGAGATTACTTTCAATGAAGGTTATAAGGGACGTTGGGAGAGAGGAAATATATTGATCATTGACTACAAAGAAATATGTTCATTAAATTTTATTCATTAGTCAGATAAAATGATTTTCTAATATTTATAGACTAAGTGGTCTTCTAGAATTTTAGTTGTATTGTTCACAATTCTGAACAACTAAATGTGTAGTTATATATGTAATGGAATTTTGACAAAAGTAAGACATTTCCCTTCATAATTTCCCTCATGAATCAATCAGAAAGCTATCAAAAGAAATATTTACTCTGTGTTTGTTTCCATTGCCTATTTTCTTATCTTTTTAGGTAGGTCTTCCAGCCCAGTAATTAGTTGTCCAAAAAGAAGTTCTTGCTGAAGATATTACAGCTGAGCAGGACAAGGCTTCTCTGAAAAGGGGTGGCCTGAAACTAGATCCTGCACTTGACTTTGGTACTGTTATGCTCATAATTTCTAATTTCTGTTCAAGAGTAGAAATTTATGCAACTTGATTTATCAAAATGATGGGAGCCAATTTCTAGTGATGCCTCTTCCTCACTCTGCAGCAGATTTTAGATTACTTACATAAGACATTCTTATTGTCCTTTTGAAATACGTAGGAAAACCATTCCTGCCTTTCTTCCTCACTATTCAGACATAACCTGCTCCTCCTATGTTCCCCATCTCAGAACATGATACTATTATTTACTACATCCCCTATCATGAAATCAGAGACCTGGGACTCCCCTTAGACTCTCTTACCCTCTCTTTTCCCACTTCCCCCACATAGACAATAAGTGCACATTAATATCTCACGTATTTGCCCCTTATTTCACCCCCATGTCACCTTCTTAATCCAGACCCTCCTGGATTTTCAAAAACCTGTTTCTGAACCTGCACATTTGCTTCTGTCCCAGCTGCTGCTCCACCTGGTCCTCCCCTCAATAGACAGTCATCAATATAAAATGAAAAGCCAAGTATACTGCAGCTCAGGGGCCTTCAATGGCTGACATAGATTTCAGGATAAAGTTCAAATGCCTTAGCAGAGCCCACCCTCCTCCACAGACAATACTCTTTTTCATGCCACTCCTGGTGATTTGCGTGCTTCTTCTTGGGTCCTTCACGCTGCTGCATGGTGTTTTCCACACTTAAATGCTCCTCATCCCTTCCTCCTCAAACTTCTTTCCACCTACCTAAGCTCCTGCCTGGGTTCTCTCCATTCCTCCCAACTCTTTCCCCTCCTGCATCTGATTTACCTGCCTCCCTGTTCTCTTGGTACCCTGCCCATCCATTTATCCCCATATTTGTCTGTTTACACTACCAGACCTTGAACTTTTCCAGTGTAGGAAATTCATTCCACTTAGTTTCTTTTGACTGTCTAGAATTTGTTTAGCTGATTAATAGTCATCAATCAAAAGAGACTTCCAAAACAGAGTATGGAGTTTCTAATGAGTAAATATTTTGTTTCCAACAAGAGCAAAGAAAAATAATTAAGATAGAATTACAATACTGGAAGTAATAATGATGGTATAAACCCAGCATGCATCGCCAAAACTATGCATTACATACAGAGAAACAATTAATAGATACAGATTTCTAGTTTCCATTACAATATATAAAGAGCTTAGAAGTCATCACACTGCCCATACAACAGGAAAAAGGAAGCTGACAAAACTGAAAAACAGTGACTCTCCTCAGATTTTTCAGATAATTTGAGTTACAGGAAAAACTACCATCTGGAAATTTGGAGAGCAAGAACATCTGATACACTGCAACTGAGATGTACTGTATTTTGCTATGAATAATGTGTACTTTTTTGCTCAAATTTTTGAGGGGATAAAATAAGGATTTGAATTATACATGGGTAGTACAGCACAGGCAGGGGAGCCCAGTGGGCTTGAGATGTCCTCCCTCCTGGGTCCACTGGGGGCTCAGGGTTTTAGTCCAGAGGGATCCCGGATTTGGAGGAGCAAGCCAGAGCATCATTCACCAAGCACCATAATCTGGGGAGTAGGGCCACAACCATGTGGCTCAAGGGCCAAAGCCCAAAGCCCAGCCATCTATAGGAAACAGAGAGCTCCATGCAGGCTGAGAGGCTTCAAAAGCTCCCACTGCACCAGCCACACAAGTGGCCATCTCATCTGTAACCCCTGACATGATGCGGGGGTTGGGAGAAGGAGGGCTTCTAGGAGAGAGGGAATGGCTAGCCTTCATGGAGTGGGTGGCTATAGGAAGGAGGTGTGAGTTGCATGTTTACCAGGGAGGATTAGTCCTCCTCAGATATCTCCTGGCCGAGAGCTGACCACTTTCTCACAGGCCTTTTTCCTGAATGGGAGAGCACATTATAAATGGGATCACACTAAATATGGCAAAATATAGTACTGAAGTGGTAAAGAAGCCACTGGAATCATGAACTAGTAAGAACTCTTAAAGAATATTTTTGAAAAATTGAATTTGGATGGCAGGAGAGTAAGAAACTCCTGGAAAACAATAAAATTATTCATTTCCCCCGCATTTTAACACCAACAAGGCTTTGGAATGATAACAATGAATTAAAGTTGCAAGACACAAACTCTGAGGAAATTAGGGAAGCCCAAAGTCAATGAGGGAGAAAAAACAATAATGAAAGAGAAATTTGAAACTTCTGATAATAATGAAAAAACAAATGGTTTATGTAAACAGAGAGATGAGTTTTCTAAGGAATTATCAGAAAGAAATTCTAAAAATTAAAAACTCATTAATAGTTATGAAGCATACTATTAATGGACTCAATAGGAAACTAGAAACTTTCAAATAATAAATAATCAATAAACTTGAAGATAGATCATTAGTAATGTCCCAAACTTAAATACAAAGAGAAAAATAAATAAGAAAAAGTTAATAACTGTGGAATAATTTCAAAAGTGTAACAAATATTATGCATAATCAGAATACCTCTGAAGGAGAAGAAATAGAAAACAAAGCAGGAGAAATATTTGAAGTAAAACTTCCAAAATTAGAAATAGATCTTAGTGCACAGATTAAAACAAAACGACAATAAAAAATCTTAAGCATATAACATGTAAACTGCATAAAATGGAAAACAAAGGCAAAATCTAAAAAAAAAAAAAAAAAAAACAGAAAAAGATATCTTACCTATGGAGAAGAAAAAATAAGAATTACAGAAAGCAAGAAGAAATTAAAATAAGATATTTTAAAGTATTAAAAGAAATAGAATTTGCCAACCTAGAGTCAAAGTAATTGTCTTTCCACACTGAATGAGAAATCATGACTTTCTCAGAAAACCCAAGTTGAAGGGATTCATTGTCAATAAACCTACATAACCAGAAATGTTAAAAGGTATTTTTTAGATAGAAGAAAAAAATTGTAAAGATAAGAAAATCATATGTATATATAAAAAAAAAGAAAAGCATTGAATAAAGAAAAATGAAGGTAAAACAAAATATTTTACTTTTCTCATTCTTAATTAATTTAAAAGGTAAATGTCTAAGATAACAATGGTAGGAATGTGTTGATATATATAGTATAGGGATAAATAAAATGAATGAGAATAATGTAACAAGTGACAGAATTTTGATTACTTAAAAATGGATGTTATAACTCTAAGACAAACATTTTAAAATTTCATAAAAGAAGTATAATTTACACATGAAAAATGAAGATAAGACAGTTATATAAAATGCTCAATTAAAATGAGAGAAGAAAGGGAAAAGTGAGAAAAACAAACAAATGCAATCAATCAAAAATAGGGGAAAAAGGCTCTTGCTAGATACAAATAACTTTATGAATAATAACTTTGTCACTTTAAATGTGAATGCCCTAAATAAACCAATTAAATGTCAACAATTGTCAGAGTGGATAAGAAAACAAGATTCAGCTATATGTTGTCTACAAGAAACACATTTTTAAAAGAGACTAAGAGTAAAGAGATGGAAAAATTTATAATATGATAACGCATATCAAAAGAAAGGTGGAGTAACTATATTAATTTCAGAAAAAGTAGACTCAAAACAAGGGTGGAGGTTATCAGTGATAAAAAGTGGTATGACATAGTAATAAAAGGCCAATTCTCCAAGAATACATAACAATCCTAAACATGCATATAATTAACGTACAGTGTCACAGTATGTAAAGCAAAAACTCACAAAACTGTGTTTCAACTCTATCTTCTTAGTAAAGTATCTCAAGAATGGAAAAAATTATCCAATGCACTCAATACTAAAATGAAATTAATATAGAAACAATTACAGCTCACAGGAAAGATAAAACACAAATACAGTCTAGCAAGGGAGAGGGGAGAGCAGCAACAGGGGAGGTAGGAGAGGACAATTGTCAGGTTTTCACTTAAAGTGCATAATGTGAGGGTGTTCAGCACAGCCCCTGAGTTAAGGGCTCAAATATAACTTGAACTTTACCTTGGAAATAAGAACAACGCAACCAAAATTTGTTCCCTCATGCTAATTTGAAATGTTAAAAAAAAAGCAAAGAACTCATAGACCTGCTAGGAAAAATAGATAAATCCACTATTATAGTTGGAAAGATCAACACCTCTTTCTAAGTAATTGATAATAGGCAGAAAATTAGTAAGTATATAGATGACATGAACAGCATTACCAATCAACTTGATCTTGTAGACCTGTAAAATTCTCCATCCTACAATAGCAGAATACTTACTTTTTTCAAGCACACATGGAACTTTTACCAAGATCATTCACTTACTTGGTAAAACAACGTGTCATACAATATAAAAGACTAAAAATTAAACAAGATATATCCAAAGACAAAAACTGAATTAATTAAACTGGAAATGGATAGCAGAAAGATAGGTAGAAATTCCCTATATATCTGGAATATGCCCAAATAACTCAGAGTCAAAGAATAAGTCTCAAGAGAAATTTAAAAATATTTTGAGCTCAATTAAAATAAAAATATAGCTTATCAAAATTTGTGAGAAACAGCAAAAGCAGTACTGAGGGGACAATTTATAATGTTGAATACATATATTATGGGAAAAAAAAGATCTAAACTAAATAATGTAAGTTTCCTTTACAGAAAACTAAAGAGAAAAAAGCCATTGAATCTAAGTAGAAGACAATAAATTTAAAACTAAAGCAGAAATTAAGGAAATCAAGAATGGGAAAATAATAGAGAAAATCAATGAAAACAAAAGGTGATATTTAAAAGATTAATAAAATTGATAAATTTCTTTTTTTTTTTTTTTTTTTTTTTTGCATTTTTTGGCTGGGCTGGGTTTGAACCTGCCATCTCCCACCTCCGGCATTTGGAGCTGGCACCCTACTTCTTTGAGCCGCAGGTGCCACCCAAAATTGATAAATTTCTAACTAGTTCAAATAAGAAAAACAAATAAACAAACTAGAAGTATCAAAGACAGGTTATTACTACAGATCCCATGGATAACAAAAGATATTATGAACAGCTCTATGCTCACAAATTTGACAATTTAGATGAAATGGACCGATTTCTTGAAAGACACAAACTATCAAAACTCACATAAGATAAACTACATAACTTGACTGTTCCTGTATCTATTTTAAAAATTGAATCATTCCTTAATAACCTTCCAAAAAAGAAAACATCAGATCCAGATGATTTTACTGGCGATTCTTTCCTGTAGCTCTTAAAGCAACTAGCCCTCCAATAGTCTTACTTTAGCCTCATGAAAATTATTTTGGATTCTGACCTCTAGAACCATATGGAAAAAAAAAATGTGTGCAGTTATAAGTCACTAATTCTATGATACTTTGTTACAGAAACAATAAAAAACTAATACAGAGACCAAAGTCTTCTGGAACACATAAGCAAGTCAAATTCAACAATGTATAAAAAGAATTATAGAAGCACAACACAAATGAAATTTACTCTAGAAGTGCAAGACTGATTCCACACTCTAAAATTAATCAAAGTAATCTACCACATCAACAGACTAAGGAAAAAATATATATGATCATATCTATTGATTCTGAGAAAACACTTGACAAAATCTAGAACCCATTCATGATAAATAATTGTAGCAAACTAAGACTAGAAAGGAAGCTTCCTAACTTGGTATAAAAAAATACTATGCCTGGCTCGGTGCCTGTAGCTCAGTTAGTAGGGTGCCAGCCACATACATTGAAGCTGGTGGGTTCAAGCCTCATCAGGCCAGCTAAACAAAAAAATGACAACTGCAACTAAAAAATAGCTGGGCATTGTGGTGGGTGTGTATACTCCCAGCTACTCAAGTCCAAGAGTTTGAGGTTGCTATGAGCTATGAAGCCACAGCAGTCTACCCAGGGTGACATAATGAGACTCTCAAAAAAACCCAACAAAACAAAATAAATTATGCCTAACATTATGCCTAATGATGAGAGTGTGGATAGTTTCCTTTCAAGATCAGGAGCAAGGCAAAGAAGGTCTTTCTCTCCATTCCTGTTTAACACTTTACTAAACACCTGTGCTAGTATAATAAGACAAGAAAACTAAATGAAAAGAACATAGATTGGGAGCTGGGCATGGTGGCTCATGCCTATACTCCTAGCATTTTGGGAGGCTGAGGTGGGTGGATTGCTTAAGCTCAAGAATTTGAGACCAGCCTGAGCAAAAGTGAGACCTGGTCTTGGCGGGGGGGGGGGGGGGGGCAGGAAAAAATAAAAGTATATAGATTAGGAAGAAAAAAATCTGACTTTATTTACATATGACCAAATTTTTTATGTGTAAAATCCAAAGAATCTACCCCCAAACCTCCTGGAATTAGTAAGCAAGTATAGCAAGGTCTCAGTATACAAACTCAATTTCCAGAGTCAATTGCTTTTCTTTATAGCATCAATGAACAATTGGAAATGAAATTTTTAATAAATATCACTTAAGATACCACACTAAAAACTGAAATACTATACCATATAAATCTAACAAAATATGTTCAAGATTTTACTATAAACTATAAGACACTGATGAAAGAAATCACAGAAGATCTAAATAGAAAGATCTAAATAAAATTCACAGATCAATGAACTTTCATGTTCATAGATGGGGATACTCAATATTACAAAGTTATGAGTTCTTGAGAAATTTATCTATATAGTAAAACAATCACCGTCAAAATTCCAGCAAATTGTTTAGCAGATAATTATCAACTCGATTCCAAAATTTATATGAAAATGCAAAAGACTTGGAATAATATGATACTGAGGAAGAACAAAGTCAGAGGACTCATTAAGTGATTTTAAGACTTACTATAAAGGCACAGTAATCAAGACTCCATAGAATTGGTGAAAAGAATAGATATATTGATCGATAGAATAAAACAGAGAAACCAAGAATTGACCCACAAAAATATAGTCAACTGATTTTTGACAGAAGTGCAATTCATTGGAGAAAAGATAGTCTTCTTCAACAAATGGTGCTGGGGATCACAGATCTAAATGTAAAATTTAAGGCTGTGAAACTTCTGGAAGAAAACATAGAAGAAAATCTAGGTGGCTTTGGATTTGTAGTGAGATTTTTGGATACAGCATACAAAGTACAGTCTATTAAAGTATAGATTAATGGGTTGGATTTCATTAAAACTAGAAACTTATAACACCAATAAAACTCTCTGTAGACTAACATGCTATGGTCTTTTCCAATAATTATTAGCCTTTATTGAATCAAAGTTACCTTAGCTCAAGATATCAAGAATTCTCCACAAGTGATAAATAAAATTTACATATTTATACTAAACTTTCAAGAACTATCACTAGTCCAGCAATTATTAAATGTTTCTGTTCATCTTAGGATCATGAGGGCAAATAAATAAATTGCACTGTAAAACCTAATGGTCAGCAATGGGGTTTTGAGGTCAAAGTTGGAAGTCCATTCCTACTCCTTCAGTCACCACTACATGAACTTTCAATGAAGTAAAAATTATCTACATATCAATTAGGTTGTTTAGTAAATTCACGTCCTTATCTGATAGAATAGAATCCTTGAGCCCAGAGTGTTCAAGTGACACAATTCGAGAACCGTGTAATCCTGGCTTTATTTGGCAAAAAAAATTAAAAAATGAATGGACCAAGAACTGGCAAGTCAATATCCTAGCCATACCCTGAATTGACTCATATTTGCTTTGTAGAGAGCAAACCACATGAGAGAGACTTCTCAAAAAGCCATGTAACAAAAGAAAGTCCATCTGAAGAGGGAAGCAGAAAAATGAAGGATTTATACAAAAAGTAGCAGAAATGAGAGGCCATATAGCTCTATAAGAAGCTGAGGAAGAAGACTTCCTTTCTATGTTTCCAACTCCCAACACCATAAGTCAGGTTTATGTGTACTGTGCTTCATTTCTTTACCTTATATGTCAATGAGATGGTTGTGTTCTTTCTATAAAGCTTTTATCTAAAACAATTTTAAAAAATAAAATAAAAGAGAAAACTTTTCTTTTCTGAAGAGTAGTGTTGGGGTTATGAGGGAACAAAGGGGCTCTCATTCACTCCTGTGAGTAATGCAAAACAGTAAAGTCACTGTGAAGGAGAGTTTGCTAGTTTCTTGCATAGACAAACATAGCCTTATTATGCAATTGTGCCCCTACGTGTTCACCCAATAAATCCAAAAGCTTGTGTCCACACAAAAACCTGCATGGGAATAATTAAAACAGCTTTATTCATAATTGCCAAAAATTGGAAACAACTAAGATGTCCTTCAAAAGCTGACTAGAGAATCAAACTCAGGTATATTTATACAGTGAAATACTATTTAACAATAAAAGGGAATGAGACATCAAGCTATACCAAGGCATGGATGAATCTCAATTTCTTATTGCTAAGAAAGAAATCAGTCTTAAAAAGCTACATACTGTATGATTCCATTTATCTGACATTATGGAAAAGAAAACACTACAGAGACTGGATAAATCCATCAGTGGAGGCCAGGGGTCCAAAATGAATGGGAAAGAATTCAGAAGATAAGGCACAAAGCAGTTTTTAGGAGGCTCGAAGCATGAACTGTAATGTATGTAGTAGCTTATACATCTTGTAGAAGGGTAAAGAGCCAAGGATGGCATGCAGACTGTGACAAAAGAATTTAACTATATTGTAGATCAGGATCACCGAGGTAGGTCAAGAAACATGCTGACTGAAGTAACTCTGGCAATGAGGGACATCTGTAAGCCCAAAGACAAACAGACCTGTACGTAAACTATGTACTCCGGTTGATAAAGCTATTCCCATCAGGGTACAGATTAACAATTCTGAAATCATTATGCATATAAATTGGAATTTAAGAAACAAATGAATGGTGGAATCTAGTTTTCTCACTATTGGAGTGGTATTTCACACTCAATCAAAGGGAAAAGGCTTAAAGATCCATGGAATAATGGATTAGAGTTGGATACCTCATGTTTAGCTCATCTAGATTCAGATGGTTACATGCAGAAGTATTTATAGATATATGCATGTACATTAATTAGTATAGACCCATGTATTTGCATGCCCTGATGGCTAAGGGGACCTCATAGCAGTGACCCCCCAATAGCAACAAGCAACCTACACCCAAATCTTCAATTCTAATCTATTTTTTAATTAAAAAGAAATCCAAAACTCTTTGAAGAAATGGCCAATTTTAGGCTTTAGTATTTTATATTGCCAAATGGTAATAAAGTTCTCAAAAACCCACAATGATGAGGCTATGTCAGAGGACACAGGATCCAATTAAAAGAGCTCCCATGGCCCAAGCTAGAACAAAGTGAGCATCAAAATAAAGAATTGTATTATAATTCAATGTATAAAGTAAATGCACAGAAGCCCATATGGATATAAATAAATGATGGAATAAAGAAGCAGAGGGAGAGGACAGACAAATCTCCTGGGAAGAAGAGATTTGAATAAATGATGTACTTTTCCCTCAAAGAGAAGAACCATAACTTTCTTCCCAAGAGTATATACACTGTGAACAGAGGGAAAAAAGCAACTTTACAGTAGAAAAAAAATGTAGAAAAAACTGGCAAACGCTACCTCTGCCCAGTGATCAAAGTCAACATCAACAGAGATACTCATTTTGATAGTATTTTTCCCCTTTATCTCTGTGACTTCCTTCCAAAAATCCCTGCCCTCCATCTGACCTGAGCAGAACATCAGACAAATGCCAGTGGATGGACATCTAATATCTACAATATCTAACCAGTACTTTTCAAAACTGTCAAGGTCATCAAAAGCAAGGAAAGGTCTGAGAAATCGTCACAGCCAAGAGGAGCTGCAGCAGAAATGATTCAGTGTGATGCCACCTCCTGGATGGGTTCTGGGGTCAGAAGAAAAGAACAAGAAAGAGGTAAGAGCCATGGAAATCTGAGAAAAGGAGCACTGTCAATATCGGTGCCTTACTCGTGCCAAGGTACTGATGTAAGATGTTAATAACAGAGAAATTGAGTGTGGAGTACAGGAAGACAAACTGGATGTAGGACATCATGAAAGTTTTGAGACAGATCATGTTCTGGTTCATTATTTCACTTCCAAGAAACGTTTGACAGCATCCTTTCTGATACAGGGTACCAAGTTTCAACTTGTGCGGTTTATCAGTGTTGCTAGGAGGGCTTCAGTTGTTTCCATGGATTTTACCTATCTTGATTTGCATGTGTCTCAAAACTTTCATAATGACCCATGTACTACTATCTCTGCAATTTTTCCAGGGATTTAAAACTGTCCTAAAGTAAAAATTGCATCAAAAAATATATAAAAATGAATAGATACCTGTCTTTCTAAGACTGCTTGTGTACATGGATAAGGGAAATTTTCAAAGTCACTTTCAACTCTGTGTCTGTGCCCTATTTTTAAACATAATCATTTCTAACATACACTATAATTCATGATTCAGTTAGCAAATGCTTCAAAGCTTCTCAACAATTCCTAGCATACAGCTTGACCTTTAAGATTTTCATACATTTTGCCATAAGAAAAAATGTTTCCATGTAATGAGCTTGATCTTCTGCTGTAGTGGCTGTGACTGTGCCTAACAAGGGCTGACAAGGAGCATTCTGCCTGGCCTGGCCTGCCCTGCCCAGGGGACTCCGCGGCTCTGCTGCTCACCCCCCTGAGGCTCCAAGGTGAAGCAGACAGTAAGCCCCCCAAGAGCATGGTAGAAAGCCTGAAATACAACAGCAAACAAAGACAATTGTCCTAGAACCTTGAGTCTTTAGCTAACAAGTCTGTAGTCGCCAGCTTGGACAATTGTGACTCTAGGTACCAGCAAGGAAAACCTAGGAAAAAGCGAAGCGAAACAAGTTATCACGCAACATCTGTATTCCTCAGTTTTCCCACTTGTTAAATGATAAGGCTTGAACTCATATGTCACTTCTCCTAATGAGAGCAAACCCTCAGGTAAGGCCTGAGTGAGATGTTCATCACAGGTCCTATGTGGCAAGGTCAGGGACATCCAGGTGCTAAATGACTCCCGGGAGACCGGGCTGCTGAGCGACTCCCAGAGTCACAGGCTCCCGGAGCAAAATGTTCTTAGCCATATCCATACCCTCTGTTCTCCCTCTCAACAGGGACAAAGGGAGGTCAGAATAGGCCCCTGGAGGGCAAGAGTGGGAAAAAGACGTCTGCAGCCTTTCCTTGGCAGACAAATATTCATTTTTACGAGTTGGAGGCCTCCGGCTCCCTCCCTTGAATCCGGGGCTGCTGCAGCTCGGGCTGCTGCGGGATGTATTTGTCTTTCCCTGCACATTATTATTTTATTGTTATTACTCTCATTCCTTCCTAACTGTGAGCCAATGAGCAGAATTATTTTTATTTACTCTGATTTTTTGGATGCTTGAATATATTACTTCAATATAGTTTATAATCCCTATAATAGCACATAATGGTTATCCTTTAGGCATTTAAAAGCAATTGGGCACATTCAATATGCTCATGACATATAACTTGCTAATGCCCTATCTCTTTTCGTATTAAATGTTTCATGTTAATAAATTCTAGCCTATTTTGTATGTTTCATATTTGTGTGTATAAACTCATAAAAATAATAATAACCGGCATGAATTTTTCTGGTAAACTTACAGTGTGAAAATGTAATCGAGAATAGTTGATACTTGAGGTAAAGCTCTATAATTGAGGAAATCAAGTAGAACGTAAAGACATCCTAGAATTCAATTTCAATAAGAAAGATTCTGACCAGATCCAAAAATAACATCTTGGCCGTCCATTTGAATAAAACTCTTTCCAGTGTCAAGCAAGCAGTACACACGACTTTACGGCCAGGGGTGGTCTGTGTGCAGATGAATCATCCTCTGTCTGACCCAGACTCCTGACAAAGAGCAATTTTCATTGTAAACTAATTTTTATAATGTCCTAGTTTCAATGTCATCTGTGTCACTAACACAATCTTCTTCCAGAACGCTGGCTCTGCCCAGCAGAAGCTCTGCAGCTTCTATTTGGCAAGTCTGAAGAAGAGAATTAATAACCAGATATGCTGGAGCATGATGACATGACATCATCCTCAAAGGTGACCCGGGGCAGGCCAGCGTCTGCACCCCTGGCACACACTACTGTTACCTGTCAGACATGTGTGGGGTGACAGACAGCATGCTTGTGTCCCGAAGAAGGGGCTAACCATCCTTGGAAGTAGTCAGGAGTGGGTTAGACTTCTTTTTACTTTTCCAGAAGAAATGCACATCTCACTGTACACATGGAGGTAGGACGTGGAACTAAGGCAGAAGGCACTTAAATAAACCGGCCAGCCAGGTTTCAGGAATTTAATAATCATAACGCCAATGGATTTAGGTTAAATTTCTTGTGCCTGCACAAGTTAATCCTTTATTTTTGTGCTGGAAGACTTTGGCACCTTTTCTCCCTGGTCCCTGTGTTTATATTCATCCCATAACAATGTTCCTTTTCTCTAAAACAAAGCTGACGCCTAAGGAAAGACACTGCTTTCCTCCAGGTCTCTCTGAGGGTAATAGCCATCTCGGTTCTGATTCATTGTCTAGATTTCTGACTCAGAATTTTTTTTCCTTCCTGAAATAACTCCCCTAATCTTTTTTGTTTTCACTTCCATATAAGTTATAGGGTAACACGTCCAAGGAAATACCACTTAATATTATATCAAGTATAAATTACCTATTATAAAACGGTGGTTTAAAAGCAGTTAAATTTCAGTATGTTTTCAAAAATGTTTGTTCTGTTAGATGGCAGGAGTTCAATTTTTAAAGACTCTATGTGACTTAACTGGGTTTTTCTAAACTCCTGTAACTAAAATATCCTTGCATAACATACAAATCCAAGTTAAGCCATTATTGAACTTGAATAGCAATTCTCCAGTGTATTATCAAGTGATTTTAATGAAATCCTAAAAGATTCATTTTTACTTTTCCTTTCACTATTGAAAAGGGAGACTAAACACTACCTCTGGAATATTTGGGGGACAAAGAATAAATATAAGGTAAAGAAAAACTGCTAAAGTAAAAGATAATTTCTAGATTGCTTCTTTTTTTAAGCTTTCAACTTGTTGCTTTAGATACTAAAAACATTTAATTAAAAAATCAAATTTTATTCTTTGTAATCATGTTGCAAAAGAATGACATAATTTAGGGTGGCGCCTGTGGCTCAAAGAAGTAGGGCACAGGCCCTAGTGGCTCAAAGGAGTAGGGCACTTGCCCCATATACCAGAGGTGGTAGGTTCAAATCTGACCCCAGCCAAAAACTACAAAAAGAAAAAAAAAATGACATAATTTGATAATAATTATGTCCTTCAGAAAAACTGAAGGAATAGAAATAAAGTACTTTTATAAAGACAGAGAATGAATTGTTACATTATAAAAATAATTTCCATTTTAATAATTAAATACTTAAATTATTTTAACAGAGGCAGCAATCCTTTCCTATTTAATACAGTTTAACAAAATATGCACATTTAGAAAAATTAAATTGTGGGTAATATTTTAAAGCACTTTGTGAAATTAGAAAGTAAATACAGTAAATGTTTTCAAAATATTGATTTGAAATTGAATTTGGGGACGGGGACAGAAAACCACAGTAAGGCAACACCATTCTTCATTAAAGTCCAAGTTTAGTACTATCCCGTCTATAACCTGAGGAAAGTCACTTAATTTCTCTGCATTCAGTTTTTAATTCTTGTATAATTGTTTCTAAAAATTTCTACATTCCCTTTTTTCATCTAAATTTTGAAATTATGCGCTAATTTTTATTCTTTTAATGGCTACCCTTGAATAAGGTTGACTTAATTTTTACACATGAAAATACCAGTGTAGTTGTTTGCGCCATCCATCCCTTCTAATTGGTCAGTGTTCCCTTATGAATAGATGTTGCACAGACCATGCTAATTGTTAAGTATTCTAAATGTCAGTTCCTTAAATATTTATCATGCATTTTTACTCCAAATGTGTCTTTAAAGATGTACCTAACCTCTGCACACATTACTAAGAACTTGGAAAAGTCTGAATGCATTGTTCCACATCATTATTTATCACTTAAGTCCCTGATTTTATTTAACTTTCCATGTTCCAAAAATGAGTTTTCCTTCTGACATAAGTGCCAATATATATTTATTAACTTTTTGCTTATTACTACTTTTATTATCCCCACTCTGTCTCTTTGGGTATGAGTTTCTTCTTAATAAAATGTGTTATTCTAAAATTCTTCTAGAAATTGTCTGTGAGTGATAAATGCACTTAGTCTTCATTATTTGAAACTATCTTTATTTCTTTTGAATGATAATCTGGTTAGACATAAAAATCCAGGCAAAAAAAAACTAGTTTCCATAAGTTCTTTGAATACATTAATTCATTGCCTTGAGAAAAATTGTCACCATTTGCAAGTAATTTGCTTTTCTGTGTCTGTTTGAGATTTTTTCTTTGTCTTTGATGTTAGGAATTTTCATGAGTATGTGTCTTAGCATGTACTTATTTCCACTTATCATGTTTTGGATTCACTGTGTCTACAAGCTATTGATTTGAGTGTTTTTTCACAAGAGAAAAACACAATTAAGTTTACACAGAGAGAGGGTGAACAAGTAGAGGGCAAGAAGGGGGATTGGTAAATTTTACACCTAATGGATACAGTGTAGGGTATACAGCACACCTTCTTGGTGAAGGGCTCAACTATAACTTGAACTTTACCTAAGAAACACAAACAATGTAACCTAATCATTTGAACCCTCATGTTAATCTGAAATAAATTTTTAAAATAATAATAAACTCAGTAAACAATAGCAAAAAAGTATTTTTCTTCTCTACTTATTTCTCTTTTCTCTGTATAAAACTCCTCTAAACATGTGGTGGACCTCCGTAATCCATACTCCATATCTTTTTAATAATCTTTCATATTGTTTACTTATCTCTCTAGTCCTCATTTTTGGTGATTTCTTCAAATCTATCTTCCAAGTCATTAACTTTCTCTTCAGCTATATGTAGATCAATCTTCATAGTTATTATATTTGATGACTAAGTTGTTAATTTACAGAAGTTTTATTTGGTTCTTTTTCAAATTGACCCACCTGTTTGTATATATGCTGGGTAAGACTGTTGTGTTGTTGTGCTGCACTTTATCTTCCAATGGCTGTATCAGTGGCAAAGCCACCATTTTAATCTTCTACCTTATTCCTAAATTAGGTGTTCTACTATGTCTTTTGTTCCATGTCTGGATTAGCATCTGGAAAACATGGAAGAACACAAGGGTCTCAAGCTCAGATGCCCACACTACAGATGTGAATAATATAAACAAGTGTAGCCAGCCAGGGAAAACTATATCAGACCAGGAAGGGAGCTGACCTTGTCAAGTGAGTAACTGCTACTCAGTTGTCACCAATTGTTGCCATGTGGAATCTAAGCCTACTGTTGCTAGATTTTCTGACTTTTCGAGTGAATCTAAATATTCCTATTTTTCTGTGAAATTTCCCAAAATTTAAGTGCTAGAAACCGATTCATTTTTAGAAAGCTTCTGGTGACCATAAAAGCATGTCAGTTGGCCATATTTGCAAGCACAAATTTGGAAATCAGACAGATCCTCGTTGAGATTTGAGATTTTAGCTTTTGAAAGACAATTTACTTAAATTCTCTAAGCATTAGTTTCATATCTGTAAAATGAAGACCACAAACTATCATGCTAATTAAATGATAAAAAGCAGGTTATGTACCTTAAATAGTACTTAATACATATTGGATATTTAATAAATTTCTAGAAATAATCTACTTGAGGATTGTGAATATAAAATTTTGTTCCCAGTATCCAACCTAGAATGTTGCCTATTAGGTACATGTTAATAACTCAACAACCAGTAGTTGAATAAATTATTAATGTTAGTTAAAAATATTTTCATGTTCTGCATATATTTAATACATGATGCAATAGAGTTAGTTATATTTTCCATAAAGCTAGTGAAATTGGTAGAAAACATTAATAGCTATTAATTAGTTCACTCAATTTGCTAAGCTGTTTCCTGAAAAAAGTTAGGTAGAATTAGACATTGCATAAAATCTTTCAGATCACA
Source organism: Otolemur garnettii (assembly GCF_000181295.1). NCBI lineage: Eukaryota > Metazoa > Chordata > Mammalia > Primates > Galagidae > Otolemur > Otolemur garnettii. Next base: position 26,340,191 of record NW_003852412.1, read on the forward strand.
GGAGTTCTACTTACTAGTGTCCTTTCACACAAGCATGTGTTAGGCAGCTAATGTGTACAAAGATCCCAGGGACTAAATTCTGGAAAGGAAGAGGAGAGAGAAACAGAGCTAACAATGTAGACTATTTTTCCCAGATTCAAAGAGGCTAAAGCTTTGGTAAGAGAGAAAATAATACACATATAATGCAAAGGAATAAAAGAAAAGTGTGTGCAGTGGGGAGAATGGGGTTGTTTAAAGCACAGATTGTGATAAGTAGACACCTCCAAGTTTCCAAATAATGCACTGGTTTTCTGAAATGCGCCCTTTTAAATCCTCCTCCACATGCCTGATTGTTGGCAATGTGCACTCACCAAATCTCAAGACTGAAGAACAGGTTGTTGGAGGGAGTTTTTTAAATTCTATCTTAGCCGCATAGCTGAAGGTCATGGTTCTAAATTCATTTAGGTTTGAGATTTAAGAATGTTTTGAGGCTCACTAATCGTGGTTAGATCTATTTGGAATTGATTTTTATTTGTGCTATAGTAAGAGAAGTAAATTCTAGGTTTAAGTCGAGGTCTAGTAAATTTGTACAGTTCAATGTCAAGTTCTATCCTTTCTTCTTGTGGTTTAGGTTCATATTTTATTTGGGTGGTTTCAGAGCTCTAAGAACCCTGGGGTTGTCCAGGGCTCACTCTCCATGATTCAGCCTTCTCAGAACTAACCCACTGAGAGTCTTCTGGTATGGGGCTGTGCTGAGTTCTCTTAACAGCATGCCTTTGCTAATGTCAGGACACTGAATTAATAAACTTTCTTTTATGAAGTGTCTATGAGATTTCCTTAATTTGTGGAAATTATTTTGAATACGTTCATCTCTTATTCACAAGTTTGGCCCCAAATTTACATCGCTGCCAAGAGTTTCATAATGTAGGCTACCAACTGAAAATAAGAAATATATTTTCTGTACCTCATAGCTCTGTTCCGGTGTGTTTAACTTCCATCTGTTTGCCTTTTGTTTTTGTTTATGTGAAGCTTTACATTTTGCTATCAATATGTTTATGTTGTGTTGTGTGAACTTGCAAGCTGAGACATAAAGACAACAAATTATGTACGTTCACCAAACTTTCAGTTGACTGACTAGTAAAAACTGATTTGAAAATTCAATGAGGATGTGATACATTGAATGAGACTGCAGTAATAGTACCTGCCAAAGACAAACTCTTGCACGAAAGGTTTGGTAATTTTTCTTAATTTTTTATTAAATTATAACTGTATGCATTTATAGGGTACAATGTGATGATTTGACATACAATATGGACTACTTAAATCAAGCTGAGTAATATAACCATTATGTCACTTATTTTTCGTGGTAAGACATTTACAGTTCACTCTTACTTGTTTAGAAATATACCCTTGCATTGAGTACATTTATGGAGATCCTGTCAAACGCCCTCCCTCCATCCACCAAACACCTTCTCCCTTTCCTTCCCTCCTCCCCCATTCCCCTTTGTTAGACTGTATTTGTGTTTCATCATTTGTAAGAGAGTGTGTTTTTATATTGGTTTCATAGTAATATTGAATACATTGGATATTTTTTTTCCATTTTTGAGGTATTTTCCTAAGAAGGATGTCTTTCAGCTCCATCCAGGAAAACACAAATAATGTAAAGTCTCATCTTCTTTTACGCCTGAATAGTGTTCTGTGGTATACATAGACCACAGTTTGTTAATCCATTCATGGGTTAATGGGCATTTGGGCTGCTTCCACGACTTGGCAATTATGAATTGGGCCACAATAAACATTCTGGTGCAAATGTCTTTGTTTTAAAATGATTTTTCTTCTGCTTGGTAGATACCTAATAATGGAATTGTAGGATCAAATGTAAGATCAACTGTTAGATCCTTGATAATTCTCATCATCTTTAATCATCAGAGAAATGCAAATCAAAACCACTTTGCAATACCACCGAACTCCAGTAAGATTAGCCCACATCACAGAGTCCCAAAACTGCAGATGTTGGTGTGAATGTGGAGGGAAGGGAACACGTCTACACCACTGGTGGGATTGCAAACTAATACAGCCTTTTTGGAAAGAAGTATGGTTCATAATTTTTTAAGGACAATGTCTCCACGTCACAAATGAGAGGTGAGTGTGCTTATGGGATAAGAAGTCTAACTTTCAGAACAGACTTATTCTCACTGTTGTCTTTCACTCCCCTCTTATGGAAAAGTCTCCCCTGGGCGATTCCCTAAGGAACTGAGCAAGTTAAAGTGTTTCCTGTGTCTTTGTTTCAATATAGGTCAGAAGAGAAGGAAATGATACATAGAGCGGGTGATCTATAAAGAGTGAAGTTTTATGCATAGAATAAAGGACAGATTCCTGTAAGTTAGAGATCTGTATGAGGCAGCTAGTTCTATATGTAAATAGTCTCATACTGTATATGGTACAGTAGGAAACAAACTCAATTTATTGTGGTTGTATTAGTTGCCATAAATGCCACAAAGACACATCTTCAGTCTCTTTATGATTATCCTTTTTTTTTCTATAGATAATGACAATAGATTTGGCTCAGACTCTGGTCCATTTTAAGATCAGATTAAAAAAGGTTAACTCTACTGTAGCCAAGGGATGATATTATCAAAGTAGTGACATTGTCTTCAACCAAAGAATGGCACCACTTGAATGCACAGGGCAGTGAAGGCAGGCTCTCTAAAGCAGATGACATGAGCAGATAAATGTCACCTAAACTAAGTTTATCAGCCTTCAAGTATAAGGTCTTTCTTTTTTTGCCTTTTTTCTACTCTTCCCTATTTTTGGATGATTTTTTGCATGCTAAATATACTAAATCTATTAAGTAAAAGTCAATTCAAGTTCCTTTTGTTAACATTTATATAAAGAGATACTTTCTAGGATTCTGAACATTACACTGCACCTCTACCTCAAACTATCTTAAATCCAGTATATGTCCAACTTTTATTGACTTTAAATATATATGTATATGTGGTATGCATTAAAAAACAGGTTTGTAAGCCACTTTTGTAGACCCTTTAAGTTGCTTCCTCAAAAAAGAATAACATTTAGGATAATTTTTGTGAATATGTACAGAAGGTATACTCATACAACATCAGAAACAACCCAAGTCTATCAGTGATTTAACAGCAATAACAAGTGAGCCAAAAATTAACTATGATTTTAAAACACTTTACAGCAATCAAACATCTAGAAGAAGTTTGGCAACACAAGAATCAGCTCATGATTCTGTACTTGTCACCACTGCTCACAAGCCAGCTTGGATATTATTTTTCACCAAGGAAATAAACACTAGTCTTCGGACTGACTCCCATGTGGCAGAACCAGGGCAAGGCATTTATGCTACTCTGCAGCTCTTTGAAAAATCAATCCAAGAGAGAAAGTCTGTGGAGGACCCACCTTCCTCTTGTCTCTCTGATAGTCTGCGCTCGGAAAATCAACTGAAGTAAAGGAAGAAAATGAGAGAGACACCAGAGAAGCAAAAACAAACGATGGAAGGCCAAGGCAGTGCCTCCGAACATGGGGTCAGAGGATGCTGCTCTCGTCCCGGAATTCCCCTAGAGTTACTTAAAACAAGAATCTGGTCCACTGAGATCATAGCCAGGAAGAACAAAGAAAGTCAGAGGACGATCTCAAACAAACACCGACAGTGTGTGGAGTGACTGGGATAAAAATCAGCTGTTCAGACTAATTTCTCATTTCCTTCATCAAAATAAAGGTGGAATTTACTGTTTCCCTGTTGAGAGCTGTGCACCCCAAGCCTCAGTATTTTCTTCTAAAGTGGAGAAATGTAATGTTTCAGCCCATTCATACTCACAGTCAAACTAGGTCAGTGCTGCTTCCCTGCACAGGGATCATTCTAAACTGAGACGCCATGTCCACTCTCTCTGCAACTCTCCTGGAACTGTCAGTGGACTGGGATTTTTAAACAATGTCACCCGTATTCATTCCTAAATGATCCTAAAACATTTCTGTATTCTGCAACACTAGACATACATAATATTAATAAAAACAATCCCTTGAGTTCTGTCATTTCCTAATTACCTACACAAAGATACAATACACTCAATCCCAATATGCAAAAAACAAAAAACAAAAAAACCTCTTCTTCCCCTATAATTGACCTAATCTTCTTTGAAAATTTTCCATCATTCTGGGTAATGGAGATGTAGTTAGAGGTGACTGCAGTGTGGTCCAACTGGGTCACCTTATTCCAACCCAATAAATAAAACAGTCTTTACGGGTAACTGTTTTGCTGCCTGGATGACTCAAGGCAATGTTCCACCGTGCCAAGTTACTCCTTATCCCTGCTCCTCTCTGACAAGGCATCTTGTTGTATAGGAAAGTGTTGGCATGTGGCCTGTGCTGGGTCAAGAATAAGAGTGGCTTTCTATGTGTGTGGTTCATTTTGGATTATTGAAGTGTCCAGCTCCAGAGTGGCTGGGCTGGCCGTTTGCAGGTCTGGTGGCACTCCAGAAACTACTGCAGGCCTCAAACTCTCACATGATAATGTACTGGTACCTGCCACCGTAATGCCCAAACCCTCCACACACGGTGACCTCTGTACTCTGGCTCCACCAGACAGAGCTGCAGCCACTTCCTTCATTGGAGCACACAGATGCTCGTGGATCGCCACCTCCTGTGGCCATGCTAACAATCCCCCTTTCGAGTCCCACAGGGCCATATTTGAAGTGGCCCGTTTTGAGTTAGGCTTCTCCGTGAGTTGGGCAGCACCCTCTCTGGTGTGTGCTGGTAAAATCACACCACTAGCTCCTGGTTCCAAGGCTCCCAGTTGCCGACTTTCTAAAACTTCTTCCTCTTTTAGAGTCCAACACTGACTGAGGGAGAGATGGAGGACATTTACGAAAGAGAACCTTAGTATTTTGCCACTTTTTTCCTGTCTCTGTCTCTCCTTTCCCTTTCACTTAATTTGTCCGACTGTTAAGGGGCCGTATTTCAGTTCCATCATGTCTTTTTTACCCCAGAGCAGCCAAACTCCTGGTTTAGAATCCTAGCTATAGAAAAATATAATTTCTTCATTAGGGAAAATATGATATGGATTTCAAAGGCTTGATTTCATTTACCAAAGAAATTCCTGAAAGTTTATCTCTCCTGAAAATAACTGACTTTCTTGATATGTTCTCAAATACAAATGTTAAGTGGACAATAAATTCTGAATAAAGAATTTCTCCAAGAAACCGGAATGACAAAATTTGGCAAGATAGCTGAAAAAATGGTTTTTAATATGACCCACATCAGAATTTGGACAAAGATTTTCAGAAACATAACTTTGGCACTACGGCCTTGCCTTCTTTACCTGAACTTCCAAAACTGAAGAGATCGTGAAACTTACAGCGACGCAAGCTCAGGATCCCTTACGCTGAATGACAGAGAGTGGGCATCTGAAAATTCTCTTATAAACCTGAGCTGTGTCTCCCACTAAGGGGCAGTGAAACCTAATTAGTGGCACAGGCTAATTTAAATTAGATCAAATTCTGGTGATTGTCAAGTTAAATAAATCACCCTTAAACAAACCAGCTTTTACTTTCATATCAAAGATAAAAAAATGATTATAAGAATCAATATGTTAGAAGAAAAAGAATAAAGTAAAAATAGAAGAAACAACAGTACATATGTAGGATTACATGAGATGGAAAACTTAGAAGAAAATATTTTTTTAAAGGGGGAAATCCATAAAGGGAATAATTTAAAGAAATAAACATTATCTTATGTTTTTTTTTGTTTTTCTTTTACACATTCCATCATAGTTTTAACTACTCAAAACTATTTAACTGAATATATTTGGGATGCACTCAATTTTGTATACCATTCCATTAATTTCATTCAAAGTTTAGAAAAAATCATTACTTAATATAATTCTCACACTGTGTTTTGGCCAACATAAGCCATATTTGGGAATAACGTACAATGAATTAGGCCCTAAGTCTAATGACTGGTGTCCTGAGAAGAGAGAAATTTGGACAAAGCCACAGACACACAGAAATGACATTATGTGACATCAAAAGACTGGAGATTGGAGTGATGCTGCTGTAAACCAAGAAACGTCACGGATGTCTGTCTACCACCCGAAGCTGGAAGAAGAGCATAAAATGTTCTCTTTGCTAGAGGCTTCAGGGGGCACATGGGCCTAGGATAGTTTTATTTTAGATTTCTAGCCTCCAGAACTGGGAGAGAATATTCTCTACTGTTTTAAGCTACCCAGTTTGTGATCATTTGTTTTAGGAGATCTAAATTCCTGCTTATATTACACTCAGGGTAAAAGAGACTATGATGAGTTGATTACAAAATCAGAGATTCCTTGAAAATATTCAGAGTATGATTGTACATATAGGGTCACCACCCGCACCCTCAAATTTATCCTTTACCTGCCCTAAAATGCTAAAATAGACATATAAATTCAGAATATGGTTTATAATACTTACGTAGTTGAAACAGAAGAACTGGATCAAGTAAACAAATCCAAGGATATCAGGTCCCCTGATGTACATCCCAGCACTGCCTCTTCTGAAGAAGCTGGGGAAGCCTGTAAGTCCTACAAACCAGCAGTACCGACCATTCTGCTCCAGGGACAGGTTTCATAGAGGACAAGTTTCCACAGACTGGGGGTGGAGGTGGGGTTGATGTGAGTCTGTAAGCAAGTAGTTTATCATGGTCTCTGTGCAGTCAAATCTCTCTGCTGATGATAATCTGTATTTGCAGCCTCTCCCCAGCCCTAGCATCAGCACCTCAGCTCCCCTCAGATCACCAGGCATTAACTTCTCATAGGAAGTGCTGCCTGGTCCCCTCCCATGTACAGTCTACAGTAGGGGTTGCCCTCCTATGAGAATTGAATATCCCTGGTGATCTGACAGGAACCAGAGCTTGGATGGTGCCCCCAAAGGATGGGGAGCGGCTATAAATACAGATGAAGCTGCCCTCACCACCTCCTGCTGTGCAGCCTGGTCCCTACTAGGCTATAGCTAGTAAGCTTCTTCCCCAGCTTCTGTGGCACTGGGGCATAGGTCAGGGGGCCTGGTATCCTTGGATTTGTTTACTTGATCCAGTTCTTCTGTTTCAATTACATAAGTATTATAAACCATATTCTGAATTTATGTATCTATTTTTGCATTTTAGGGCAGGGAAAGGATAAATTTGAGGGTGCAGGTGGTGCCCCTATGTGTACAATCAGACTCGGAATCTTTTCAAAGAATGACTGATTTTTGTAACCAAACTCATCATAGTCTCTTTTACCCTTGAGTGTAATATAAACAAGAACTTTATTATTACATTTGTTTTCTAGATCTGTAACAAATGATCCCAAACTGGGTAATACCAGTCCAGGCCTGGAGGTGGGAACTGCAGCTACAGAGGTAATGAGCCAGTTGGAATTCAGCCCCACGTCTCAGCCATCATTAACGTCCCCAGTGGCTCTTCACCACTCTTTATGAAAATGGGCTAACCTTCAATCTGGTAGACTTACCTTACAAATACTTCAAAATAAATAATATTAAATGGACTAATTTTTCAAAGGAAAGGACTTTGGAAAACACCTGCTTTATGCCTTCATTTTAAAGACAAGAAAACTGAGATCAAAAGCTTTCAGGTGACTTTCCTTGATCATACAAACCAATGGTGATAGAATCATAACTGGAACCCACATCTCAGAACTCCTCTGAGCTTCTGGCTCTCCATGCCAGTGCCCCTCTGGAGCATCTGGCTTTGACCAAACACTAACAGACTTCACCTCATCACTTTTCACGTTATACCGAGCAGTCACAAAAGGAGGAGGGGAGGGGCAAGATGACCGAGTAGAGACGCCAGTCTCCAGACCGGCTCAGATTGAAGCAAAAGTTTTAGACAGGAAAAAAAGAGAGAAAGAGAAAGAAGGAAGGAGGAGAAGGAAGAAGGCGAGGGAGGAGAGGCAGGAGAGGGAGGAGAAGCAGCAGCCAGCTCAGATACAGTTCTAAGCAGAAAATGCCAGAACCTACCAGACTCCACCTGAGGAACAAGGAATGAGATTTCAGCGGCGCTCAGCCACTGAGAAACTTGGAGTCCGTGGGAAAGCTGGGTGGGGCACACGGGGGCAGACTGCAGGCCCGAGGCCTCAGAGCCCTGCCCTGCCCTCCGGAGCCGCTGCCGCCAGTGAACTGGACTCTCTGGAAAGCAACTCTCCCGGCCCAGGGCGGTGCGCCTCGGACCAGGCGCCGCTTGGCTGCCTCTTCACCACGCGCGCTCTGTTCCACCTGCAGCTCAGTCCTTCGTTTTTCATGTCACTGGTTCCCCAACTCCCACCCAGATGACAGAGGTCACAGGGACATGTGGGTCCAGGGGAACTGTGTGATTCCAGAGTTTGGGCATTCCAGATGGGCTGCTTTCTAGGCAGAGGGGCACAGATGACCAGAGTGCCCGCCCTCTGGCCATCAGACTCTTCTTCTCCCCTCTCCCACCCGCTGCAGCTGGGTGGCAGTTCCCATGTGAGTTGGCAGAGATGCCTCAAGGGACAATGGACCTGGAGCTCCCAGAACTGGCTATTTCCCTCCTGCTGGTGCACCTACCACACTGAGGCTTCCAAGACAGTGGGGCACATGGCCTTTCTTCTTAAATACCTGCAGAAGGCAAGGGGTGCTCGTTTGTGGGCCCTGCCCGCCAGCCCTCTCAGGTGCCACCTGCCTGCCCCAGCAGGGCAGAGCCCACTTAGAAAGCTCCTGAAATTAAGAAATAAATTCAGCAATGTACACAGGTCAGTGTCATTTCTATATATCCATAGCAGTCATGCTGAGTGCCAAATAAAAAGCTCAATACTATTCACAATAGCTACAAAGAAAATAAAAATACCTAGAAATATACTTAATGAAGAAGGTGAAAGATCTCTCCAAGAAGAACCACAAAACACCAGGAAAGAAATCACAGATGACTCAGACAGATACAAAAACACCTGTGCTCATGAATTCATAGAACCAAAATAGGTAAAATGTTGATAATTTAACAAATATTTCATAGGTCTAGAAAAAGTAATCCTAAACTTCATTTGGAACAAAAAAGACCCCCAAAGCCAAAGCAACCCTGAACAAATCTAGAGGCATCACTTTACCTGACTTCAAATTAGGCTACAAGGATGTATAGTAACCCAAACAGCATGATACTGGTATAAAGGTAAAAATATAGACCAATAAAACACAATTAAGAACGCAAAAGTACAACCATCTATCTACAACAAATTGATCTCCAACAAAGGAGACAACAATATACTCTGGCAAACAGAAGCCCTATCCAATAAATGGTGCTGGGAAAACTGGATAGCCACATGCAGAAGAATGAAGCAGGACCCCTATGTCTTGCCATATATAAAAAATTAATTCAAGATGGATTAAAGACTCAATTTTAAAACATAAAACTATAAAACTTCTAGAAGAAAACATAAAAACTCTTCTAGACATCAGCCTAGGCAAAGTATTTATTATGACTGTGGGTCCAGATGGAAATACAAAACAAAAATAAATAAATAAGATTTAAATAAATTTAAAAATACTTCAGCACAGCAAAAGAAATGATCAACAGAGTGAACTGACAATTTACAGGATAGCAGAAAATATTTATAAACCATATATCCAACAAAGGACTAATACCCTGAATCTACAAAGAACTCAAACATCAGTGAGAAAAATAACCCATCAAAATGTGGATAAATAATATGAACAGGAGTTTTTCAGAAGAAGACCATACATATAAAAAAAAATGTTCAGCATCACTAATTATCAGTGAAATAAAAATTACAGCTACAATGAGATACCACCTTACTCCTATCAGAATGGCCATTATTAAAAGGTAAAAAAAAAAAAAAAAGTTAGACGCTAGCATGGATGCAGGAGAACAAAGGTATGCTTTACACCACTGGTGTGCCTGCAAATTAGTACAAACTATGGAAAACAGTATAGTGGTTCCTCAAAGAAATAAATGTAGACGTAACATTCAATCTAATAATCCTACTACTAGGTATCTACCCAAAGGAGATGAAGGAATTCTATCAAAAGGACACCTGCCCTTGAAAGTTATTATAGCACAATTCACAATTGCAAAGATGTGGAATTAACCTATTTGTTCATTAATTCATAACTGGATAAAGAAAATGTGTCTGTGTGTGTACGTGTGCATGTGTGTGTACACATACATACCACAGAGTACTACTCAGCCATACAAAGAAATGAAATATGAAATAAAGTCATTTGCACCAACTTGGATGGAATTGAAGACCAATACCCTATGTGAAGTCTCTCAAGAATGGAAAACCAAATACTATATGTTCTTACTAATAATAGGAAGCTAATACAGAGGGTGTCAAAAAATGTATGCATATTTTAAGAAAGGAAAAAAGTATATTAAAATTATAATACCTAAGTCATGTTTGACTTCTGCAGAGACAAGAGATACAATCTACACGATAACAAGCATTACTGCTATATAGTGAGTATTACAATTTTAACAGTGTTGGTCCACTCATAAAATGTGTGACCATAAAATTTTTGACACCCCCTATAGATGTGTACATATGGGCACAAAGCAATATAAAGGACATGAAAAACCAAGAAGGAGGCAGGGTGGGAGGGTGTTGAGGGGGATTAAAAACTTACTTATTGAAGATAACAAACACCATTCTGGTGACAGGCACACCAAAAGCCTTGACTTAGCATTATACAAAGTAATCACATAACATAAAAAAATCTTGTACTTCCTTAATTAACATTTTGAAATAAAAATAAATACAAAAGAATAGGAAATGGCTTAAATTAAAACATATAAATTATTGAAACTTAAAAATTTAATATATCTCTGTAATGAATATCTGTCACTCAGGACTTAAGATAAATTTTGAAAGTGTACATGTTTCTGTTTAGCTAATTGATGACATTCAATCAAATATCTCTTTATAAAGCAGCTTAAAATGATAGATTTAAATGATTATGTTCTTTACCCAAGAAAAAATCATGTAGTCAAATGTGTTTTCTTTGGTTTTCCTTTTAGCAAAACCTCTATTTTAGGTGTCTTTCCATTACATTTTTAATATGGTAAAATGTACTTACAGATAAATAATGCATTTAGCATAATAACTCTTCTTGTGCTTAAGAGAATTGTAGTGTTTGTAGCAGATGCTAGATTGACAGACTTTAAAACTTACTTTCAAATTCCTACCAGAATATTTAAGTCACAAAAAAGTATATGAAATAATCATATTTATGCTTACCATCCTGGAATAATTTTTAACATGTTCATGGGTTGAGAGTAGCTTCTGCAGTAGACATTAAAGACAGCTATTACCTGTGACTATATATATGTCCACCAGAGATGTTGTGGTAAAACACACACAAAATACATGGATGTGCAAACACATATGAATATAAATGACAGAAGTAGCACTGGCTTGAGAAACAGAAATATTCACTGGAAATGTACCATAAATCTGAAGTTATAATCAGTGGCCAAGTACAGGGAGAATTTGATGTGAAGAAGCCAAGTAATGACTAAGTGAATATAATAAATCACTGTCTTTCCATAACCCTCATTTTCTTATCTAAAGAGCTACTCTGGTGACAGTCATGACACTTGTCAATCAGCTGTAATTAGTATTTCTGCCTCTAAATGCTTGACTCCACTTTCAATTACAGTTGTTTGTGTGGCTGAACCAGCACTGTACTGGATATAATGACCTGAGCTCTGATACATTTAAACCTTAAAATATCCAGCCACAACTCCCCCACTCAGGGAAGTATACTGTTCTCTGGGTAGGTGTAGTAATTTCATGGCCTTGATGTGGACACCATGGTGACACAATTATTGGCTGCCCTTATAAAAGTAAATTAAGCTTCATACCCAGATAGTCCCCAGAAACAACTAAATGCTCCACTGCAATTATTTTGCAACAAGTCAGCCTTTGACTTGGTCATTCCTTTGGGTCTCTACAAACAACGCTAATAACAGAGGTTTAAAGAGATGCCTGAATGAAAAGACATAAGAAAGCAATTGCACACATAATGTGGAATACACTTTTTTATACATGAGAATATTTCTACTAAGTGGTAAATATCTGGAGAGATGAATACCGTACGTTATATGTGTTTCTGTATTTTCCTTAAAACAGAATCCTGATAGTCTTAGAAGTGTCAAGAGGCACACATTTTTTAAAAAATTGCTTTTAATGTTTAGGTACCTTCTCTTATGAGATATATGAAATGTGAAATCATTCAGAAAATAAGCTTTGTGCCTACCTAAATGGTGATTTCCTACTGATGTGCTCTGACCTTATACAGAAGTGTTCCTGTCCCTACAGACTCTGTTCTTTTGGTTATGGACACTAACGGCACAGAGTGGCAAACAGAGGGAGATTAAATATTTGATTCATTCTCTAAAGCTGCAGTTCCCAGGCCCTGGCCAGACCAGGACTGGTCCTGTGTCCTGTCAGAAACCAGGCTACACAGCAGGAGGTGAGCAGCAGGTGAGGGAACAAAGCTTCATCTGTGTTTACAGCCACTCCCATCACTCCTGAGGGAGCTCTGCCTGAGCTCCACCTCCTGTCACATCAGCAGTGGCATTTGATTCTCATAAAAGAGGGACCCTACTGTAAATTACGTGTGAAAAGGGTGTAGTTGCACCTCCTTATGAGAATCTAATGCCTGGGGATCTGAGGCAGAGCTGTAGTGATGAGTGGCTGCAAATACAGGATATTATTAGCAGAGTCGTTTGACTGCAGAGACCATAGTAAATCAATTGCTTGCAGACCTGTATCAAAACCCCATCTATCAGTGAATGACAAGTGACAATTGAGCTGCATCTAGTGGCAGGCTTTAAGTCAGAATTTGACACTTATTTTAGTCTGCGTGTGGCCCACCCATTATTTTATTTACCACTTCCATCTGCGTCTCTTTCCCACACTGTGTGGTTGCCTCAGTCACATCAGCCCACAGCTAATCCTAGCAAAAATGAGTAAAAACAAAATGTTGCTGGACAGCTTCTTTGGAGAGAGGGAAAGACCCAATGAGGCAGCAGAAGAATCTGAGACTGCCAACTCAATGAAAGCTGCATTTAAAATAAAATACCAAGAGTTCCATTGAAATTATGGGTCCATTCCAACAAGTGATTGACATTCTCCAGCCCACTTTTTATAATACATGGTGACCATGGAGCCATGAAACCTTCAAAACTGCTTTGCCACATGGAGACCAATAACCCTGCATTAAAAGACAAGGCTTTGGAGCTTTTCAAAAGAAGAAAGTGAGCAAAAATAACAGACACAATTATTGAAGCCTCCACCTTATCAAATGTGTCTGCGCTGAGTTCATCATTCTTAACAGCTGAGAAAATGGCTAGAGCTAAGAAGCCTTTACTATTGGTTGACCCTGCCTGCTGCTAAAGACATTTTCCATGAAGTTTTAGGAGAGGCTGAAGTTCAAAAGATGGCACGTGTTCCTCTTTGACTATCATCATAACTAGACAAATTGATGAAGTGGAAGAGGGTATTGAAGAACGATTGTTAGGAAGGATTAATGAGTCACCAAGGCATGCAATCCAGGTTGATGAATCTATCAGTGTTGACAAAAAGGCAGTAACAATGCTTGTTTTTGTGAGATGTATTTTCAGGAGGATGTGCAGGAGGCTATGTTATATGTACTTTCGTTGCCCAACAACACAACAAGTATAGAACTATTCAAGTCTGTGAGTGATTACGTATCAAGAAAACTGAATAGGTCATTTTGTGTCAGTATATGTGTGGACAGAGTGGGTACCACAACTGGATAGAATTCTGCTTTCACTACTTGGGTCAAGGAGGTCACTTCTGGAGGTGCAGCTATGCACTGTGTCATTCATAGAAAAATCCTAGCTAGCCGAAATGTCACCTGAACTAAGCAATGTTTTGCAGGATATGATTAAAATTATCAACCACCTAAAAGCACATGCTCTTAACCTGCATTCAGCTCCGTGGGGAGATGGGTGCAGCACACATGTCTCCTCTTACCATGGGAGGGTGATGGCTTTCTTCAGGTAGGTCAAGGGCCAGAGTTTTTGAGTTACAAGAGTCACTCCAGAGATTTCTTTTGGAAAAACAGTCACCACTGGCAGCACATTTCAGTGACACAGAATGGGTCACAAAACTTGCTTACTTGTGTGATGTATTCAACCTGATCAATGAACTCGATCTGTCACTTCAGGGGAGAACAACACCTGTGTTCAAGTTGGCAGATAAAGTGGCTGCATCCGAAGTCAAATTGGAATTATAGGGGTGATGAGTGAACATTGTGATTTTTGACATTTCAAACATTACCAGAGATCTTGAAAGACACTCAGCCAGGGCCATCTTTCTCCCTGATCACCATCTCAGCTTTCAGAAGAGCTTGAGCATCCCTTCCCAACCACAAAAGTTCCCTGAACTAGGAAGGAATGGATCTGCCACCCATTTGTGAATGAACCAGGTGAATCGACATTGTGCTGGAAGAGGATCAACTGCTGAGATCACAAATGACAGCAGCCTTAAAAGTATCCCTGAGTCAACTTCAAATCTCCATATTTCTGGATTAAAATCACAGCAGGATGCCCTGAGATTGCTACAAATGCACTGGCAAGCCTGCTTCCATCTCCAACATCCTGTCTTTGTGTAGGAGGGTTTTCAGCAGTGACAGCAAACAAAATGGGATTGAGGAGTAGACTGGACATGAGCAACACAAGTCAGGTGTCACTGTCTCCCATCAGTCCTACACGGGACCATCTAATTGCAGGAAAACAAGTTCTGGGCTCCCACTGATTCTATAATATGGTGAGCTGTATTATTATTTCTTTATATGTTACAGTGTAATAATAATAATAAAAATAAAGTGCAAATCAATGTAGGACTCATCCTGACACCATCCTCCTGCTCCAGTCCATGAAAAAGTTGTCTTCCATAAACCAGTTCCTAGTCCAAAAAGAAGAGTTTGCTCCTCTAAAGGATCGTGGATCTTTGTCAGCTCTGCAAGTAAGCCCTGGTATTTTAGATGGTTATGGGTGGTCCCAATTCTTTGTTCATGATCCAGAACAGATCTTAAGTATATATCAGAGAAGAAGAGAGTATAAAAGCAAACCTTCTAGGCCCTTCAAGCAATTAATAAAAACATTTTCTTATGAAGAAGGGAAAAGGCAACCAATATAATTTTCTGTAGGAGCAAAACTAAAATGTATTTAGTAGTATCTTCTTATATCAGAAATGGCAGCCATGTACAATAACCTAAATTAATTATTGGAGACAAGAAAATATTTGTAGAAAGTTAAGAAAATTGTGCTAATGGAACTAATTCCTAGGTTCAAACATGAAAGTTTGGAAATCAGAAATTCCTGAGATCCTGCTCTAAAAAATTGTTAGACCATAATCTTAAGTAGTAAATACTAATGAGGAAAGAACAGATGTAAACTTACTTCCTTCAAAAATTTTTAATGTGAAATCAGTCCTTTATATTCATGGTTTCCACATCTGTGGGTTCAACCAACCACAGAATGAAAATATTCAGGAAAAAAATGATGGTTACATTTATACTCAATATGCATGGATATTTTTGTCTTCTCATTGTCCCTTAAATAATACAATTATTTACATAGCATTTACCTTGTATTAGGTATTGAAAGTAACTTATCAATGATTGAAAGTATAAGGGAGGATGTGCATCGCTTATATGCACATACTATACCACTTCATATAAAGCATTTGCACATCCATGGAATTTAGTGTCTGCTGCAGGTCCTGGAACAAATACACCACTGATAACAAGGAACAACTGCTTGATTTATTTGTTGAATAATAATAATTTTTATTTTATATTTTTATAAGTATTATTGTTACTATTGCCTAAAGGTAAAAGAGTAATGGGAGAAAATATAGTTTTTATTTTTTTCTTATTTACTCAGATTAATGTGGGGGTACATATGATTGGGTTACATTGTTTGCATTTGTAAGGTGAAGTCCAAGTTGTAATTGTGATCTTCACCCAGGAAGTGCAGAATTTACCCACAAATGTACCCATTAGGTGGGAACTTCAAGCCCCCTCCTCCCTTTCAATTGTTATATAAAACTCAGAAATTTTAAACATTTGTATGAGAAAATAATAGGTAGAATTACATATTTATGGTACTATGTGGAAGTTTTCTTTTTATCTTAGACTTTTAGCAAATTTAACTAAACCTTTTGTCTGTACAAAATATATGTGATCACACATGATAGCTTTAAGATAATAATTTTGTTTACTTTAATGAAGAATTATACCAAATTATGTTTTAGGTTATAAATTGCTATGATAAAATTATTAAATTCATTTTGTCAATTGGTTTGCCCTTTTTGGAAAAAAATTCCCATTCTGGCCAGTGCCTATGGCTCAAAGGAGTAGGGTGCCGGCCCCATATACCAGAGATGGGAGGTTCAAACCCAGTCCCAGCCAAAAAAAAAAAAAAATTCACAATTTATACTAAATATTTTAATGATTACCATGATTACCATCTAGCAGATGAAATACTCAACACATACTACGCAATGTTCTAAGCATTTATAGTCATTTTTGTAACAATCCCATAAGACAAATATTAATATATCTTATTGAATCTAGAAAGCCATCAATTGAAAGAAGCATGTTTATATTGTGTATCTCTAAGAGAAAGGGAAAAAAAGGTGAATTATGCTATGTGCAACATTTTTACATTTAGACAGTCTTTATTACTGTCATATGAATAAATAATATATAAATTAATATAATAAAACCAATTTGTTTAGAGTGAATATTTATGTGCCCCAAAATTCATATGTTGAAACCCAGTGCCCAGTGTTGTTTGGAGGTGGGGCCTCCGGTAGGTCATGAAGTCAGAGCCCCCATGAATGGGATCAATGCCCTTCTAAGAGGAACCCTAGAGAAATCCTTCACCCTTCCACCCTGGAAAAAACAGCAAGAAGATGACAGTCTGAACCAGGAAGCAGACCCTGCCTGGGCACCAAATACATCAGTGTCTTGGCCTGGAACTTCTCAGTCTTCTCATGAGAAATAAATTTCTTTTGTTTGGAAGCCTCCTAGTCTATGGCAGTTTGTTACTGATTGTTGGGGAAGCAATATTTATTTATAGAGTTATTTACTACTATCTGGAGGGCTTCTTCTAGACTGTTGAGAGTCATTTGACAAGTTTTGTTACTGGTGGGTTTTTTTTCTTTTTTTAATTTAAATGAAAATATCGATAGAAGCTTTTTAGGCAACAACCAAAATGCTCATTCCTGCCTGCAAGAGTCTTTAAGTGCTTTGTGGAAGAGTTACAGGGACCCAGTCACATAATCAGGAATAAAAGAGAATGTTCACATATGAAAATTCAAAAAGACATCTATGTCATTTGTTTCCTGGATGACAACAATTGTTAGATGGCGTCAGTGGGAAGATAGACTCCTATTTCATAAATGCTAGAATACGTGGATAAGTGAAATACCAAGAGACAGAAATAATGGGACATCCTAGAGTAGTTTCTGTAGTCAGATTTGTGTGGCTATAGTGTGGGCACTTGGTCTTGGTCTTCTGCTAGTTATATGACTTTGGATAGAGATTTAACCTTTTTATTCTTTAATTAACTCAGCACTGCAATGGATGTAGTAATAGTATTCTTACCTTGCAGGGTTGTTTTGAAAATTTAAAATGACAAGAAGCTATCTGCTTCTGAGTATTTATTCTATAGAAATATTCACAAGTATACAATTATTTATAGATATGAGGATAAACATAAATGGCCCTTGTTTTTAAGTTGATAATTACAAAATTCTAAGTTTCCATCAGTGAATTCATTATACATATTATAGTACATACAAGCAGCAGAATCACATACAAACATTCAAAATAACGAACTGAGACTACATGTGCTGACATAGAACAAGAACCAAGCTGAATTAAATGCAGAAACAAATTCTTAGAATAAGATGACCTTATATTTAAAATAAATACAGAAACAAGCAAATGAACAATCATATGTATACTTGCTTATATTCATATCTGTTCACATTTATTTAAATGTTTTTAAAACTCAAAATTATTATTACCCACATTCTAAGAGTAGTCGTAGCTGAGGGATAAAATTATCTATGTTTTATATATTTCTCTACTGCTTCAAATTTTACATGGAGTTATAAAACCTTTATAATCAAAAAAATACACTCAGAATACATATATTTATACATTATACATTTAATTTAACATTGAATGTATTTTGTAAGATAAAATAATTACACCAATAAGATGGTAGGAAAATAACATCTTATTGGATGTGAATGATAATTTCCCTGAACATTTGATCAACAAATAAAATTGCCCTGAATTAATTTTTTTGTCAGTCAAAATTCACTCTAAATATGTTTAAGCACATTCCTTCAACATACTTTGATATTTCTAGTTTGTCCTCTATAACCTATAAAATATCCCTATTTTATATTTAAATAGGGAGTTTTCTATCTCCAATATTTGATATTTGACTGTAGCAGACTCCCTCGCCTACCTGGTAGAAGCAATCCCACTGAAAAAAGGTGGCCCTTTTCTGAGCTCACCAGCTGAAATGTGAATTCAAACAGCTGCTCCTAATCATTTACACAAGTGAGGTTTGGGAAACCTCTCCCTCTGCCTGGAATCCTGCCTTTCCTGTGTCCAGATCAAGTGGCAGACAGAGCCATAAAGGTATTTGATATATGGAGCTCTTTTCAGAGCCAAATGAAGGACTCTATCATTAAAAACACATTTTGAATTTGTATGTGATTTTTCAAACGTTTTACTTCCAGGTAAGCAAATTCCATTCCATAAAAGAAACAGAGAAAATAGAAGCCAACGTATGAACCAATGGAGAGATGAAGTAGCACACTATGGTTAGACAATATTTATTCTTTATGTTCGGCCAGAAACTCATGAAATGTTTTGTGTACTGCCACAGAAGAGGAAGAGCAAGACCAGTTAGGACGATCTCCAGCAAACAGAATTCCTACACCGCCCTTCATCAGAGCATCTTGGCCATTAACCGATGAGAAGTTTTCTCTCATGAAACTCTGTATATTCCTCAAATTTATTCTTTTGAGCTAGTAGCAAAAGGCACACTTTTTAACATAAACATCTTGGCATCTTTATTATGAGCTCAAAGGTATATGATATGTCTTTGAAAAGGTAACTAAGAAAAACATGCCTATGCAAGTTTCTTAATTAATATTCTAATCATACTCCTAAGAACTACAAATTTTGAACTCTAATATAGACCTGGAACTTTGTTACAGAGTTTGCAAGGGTTAGTCAGTGATGCGCTGGTAAATCCACTGTCTGGAAAGGAAAATTAAAGCTCTAATTTGCAGTATTTTTCAATTTCCATGTTGAAAAACTACCCCCATGGCCAATTTTAAACTGAGAAGATTTTAACAGCTAGCTTTCAAAATTCCTGAATCATTAACAACTAGCTAACTCCAGCACATCATCGCATTCTATCTGCAACACAGAGCCTGGTAATAGGAATTATTGTCCCTTTTTACAGAGGTTTAAACGGAGACAGAAACTGATGATTTGTCCAAGGTGATACTTTAAGTTGGGGGAGGGGAGGTGATGCGTTATGCTTCTTCGTGTGCATTGTAATTATAATCTCCTTTAGAGAGAAATGCAAATTAGCAACCAAAGAATAAACTAAATCAAAAAGAAGAAAACTCAAAGCCAAACTTCCCTCTAGTGTGCTATTTGCCTAGAAAAACCTGCCACGGTAATGGATTCCAATGGGGTGTGTAACTTAGCAGTGAAAAAATACTCTAGCCTGAAAAACAGAACTGACAAAGCTTTCCTAAATGCTTAACACCTTTTTAAGATTAAAAAAAAAAAAACTATGCTGAATTAACAATATAATCATATTCCTAAGGACATGATTCTTAGCTACAAAATAAGAGTTAATCAAGGTTCTAAAGTTGATGGGTTCATAATGTGGTGATAATTGGCTGGAGAACCGTGAATAGCTTCTTCTGTAATTATTAGTCATCATTTAGTAAAAAGCATCCTGCTGCAATGTTATGAATATTTCTGTGAAAGAGTGAAAAGAACAATTCTTCTAGAAGATTTAGCAAAACAGGACAAAGTAAAGGAGATTTAGCAAGAATTGCATGAATGATTTTACCATATTAATAAGCATTATCCTTTCAAGGAATTTATGGAAATTAAGCTTTTTCAGAAAAGATCTAATGTAGTAGAAAGAAAAATACTGATCATGGTAATCACTCAGCACTGAAACCTGACTTTGGGTCCCAGCATTTCTACCTATAATCTGCATATACATAAATAAGTTGCTTAACGTTTTTCTGAGCAAAAAGAAAAAGGAGTTCTTGTCCAGATTCAAATGATATAGCGATGATAACAAGCTTTGTAAAGCAATTTGAGTGTCCCAGGCACTATGCTAAGTGATTCACATGCACTAGTTCACATAATTCTAACTCATTGCAGACTAAATGAGTTACTATTTCATTTTATTGACAGGAATCTCTTCAGCTTAGGACATGGCTATTAACTGCCAGAAAAGGACCAGAACCAAGGCTTCAGTCCTCCCAACCTTATCTACCACTCTACACTTTGAATTCATATAATGAAAAGAAATGAGTTCTTCACAACTGTGATGACCTCATCTTCTTCAAAAGATTGTGGTTTCATGAGATCTGGAATGGTTTCATATTCCTGTCGATATCCCCAAGTACAGGACTGTACCCTAATGCATGAAGAATGTAGGAGTGAATGGATGTGTTACTGGTGATGGGTGAGAACCTCCAAACCACACTATGAACATAATCATCAGCCTAGAATCTCAAATGTGCTTTGTTAAATGGTTTGGGGAAACCTTGTAAGTTCCAAAGAATTGGGTTTAGGCAGCGCTTGGTAAGATAATAAATAACACTTAACATTTAAATGTAATATACCATTATGTTGGGAAGGACTAATTGGAAACTATTTCTTTTGAATTATGATTCAAAGATCTTGCTTTAACAATTTTAGAAAGCTTTTCTTCACAATACCTGTTCTCCAAATTTCAAAGATGTAAATCTTTGATTTATTTCTACCTGTGACTATCTGTAGATAGTTACCATGATAAGGAATCGCATTAGGGCATTTGATAGAAACAAGATAGTGTTTATTTCGGCTCTCTAAATCACTACTAATGGTCAAGAAACCCATATCTCAACAGAGTTTTGTTTAGCTTCATTTCCTTGTTAGATGTTTCATGCTATTTCTGGATTTGGATTTATCATTTTGAGCTAATGAGACCAACAATGCTAGGATGATCTCTATTTAGAACTGTTAATATTTCTATTCCGCTGTTGCATCCCACATATATGAAACCTTATGCTGCAAATCCCAAGTGAGATGAGTACAATTCATTATCTGATAAAAACAAAAACAAAAGCTAGCAAACAACACATGTCCCTACCGTAATGGATTAAACTGGCTAGATTCTTTTTACAGGGCAAATAATATAATTTTATGAACTGTTCTAAGCTTTTAACAAATTACTTTTTTCCTGAACTTTTATAGTATTTTGTGAAAATTTTCCTTCCTTCCACATAATTACTTTTCCACTGTGAATTCTACTTAATCACTTCTCTCCTGTTCTAACTCTACCCTTTTGGTGCCTTACTTTCCTTCTCCTCATCCCATTAGGCTCAAGACAAGAGCAGTACCTCCCCTTCCTTTTCCTTTTTGGCTCCTTACATGCTACATGGCATTTGGAGGATATGTTTAATAAATATTACTTCTAAAGGTTAAAAGTTATTTTCTCTTTGCAACCCTTCACTGTATCATGTGGCATTGACAAAAAAGACAAAAAAGGAGATGGAGGGGGAAGGAGAGGATGTAGGTCCCTCTTCAGAGGATGTGGCTCTGTTAACACTTAACATTGACCTGAGCTTTGTCAGATTAAGAACTTCCAGTTAATTCAAATAGAGTCTCCTCGAGAAATGTTTTGAAATGACAAACATGTTTATTTGTTTCACTATGGTAACTATTTTACTAGCTGTATGTATCCTGTAGCACCATTTTGTACTACATATGCACAATAAGATCTATTTTTCTTAAAAAGGGGGGGCATTTTTGAAGAAAATATAAAGCATATTTTTCTTCCCTCCACTAGCAAGCAAAATTTACCCACCAGAGGGATGATGAGTTAAGATAAACCACAGAGATCCTTATGTTTTATAGAACCTGTGACACACAAATTTCCCCTTTTTTTTATTCCAATGGGCATGTTTATCAGCCACAATGACACAAAGGTTGTTAACAGGTAGTTTCTCAAACTTCTGGTCCTTTATCTTACAGATGGATTGTGAAGGAAGATTTGCACTACCTCATTCTCAACACACAAGAGGATGAGCGCACTCATCTGATACTCCTCCACAGTTGCACACCTGGGGTGCTGGCCTCTGCTAAGAACATCATGAGACTCCCTTACTGTCCACTCTATCCATAATCAGATACTCCCCAGAAAAGAATCCCACATCTAGCCAGCTCCAACCTAAGAATAACATAATTATAATTTCATATTTTTTGTGTAACCCCAGTTGGCTAGATTAAGAATTCTGAACTCTGGGAACTCCACCCTGAAAGGGAGAAAAATGTAACCTAAATATTGTATCCTTGTATTAATTTGAATAAAGTTCAAAATAAAAAATAATTCTGAATTCTGGTTTCCCCTGGGACACAGTACTCAAAGATTTGAAGCAGCTTAGGAAATACAAAGGTTGGGGGTAAAGGGACAAAACTGCAGCTAACACGATGTCTTTGTGCTGTCACTTGACTTGGTCAGCACAAAAAACAAAGCAAGTGTGATGGAGAACACCTGGGGCACCTCACCAGCCCTGGAGAGCCTGCCCTACGGGGGTGGGGATGGGGGGTGGCTGCCCTGGGAAAGAATTCAAAGGAAGCCAGAAACAAAACAAAAACCAAGCTGCAATAAGGTTTCAGTCTTTCTTACCTTGCCAGTTAAAATGACCATCCGATAGGCCAGGCTTATGTCTCTGGAGCCATGGACTCCAAGGGTCTCTGGCTTCGGTGTGGCCGGCACACCAAGCATGAGAACTGTAAATCTAATGGTGAAAGAACTGCAGTAGAATGGTTCCCAGGAGGGCAACTTTGTAAAGGATCATAAAACGTTACAAGGGAAACATCCTGGCTGGCTAACTGAGCCCTTTTCCAGCCTCTCTTTATATAATATTAATCATCAGACTAAAAAAGATAGAAAACCAGAGAAACCAAAAAGTGATCCCCAAAAGACCCAGCAGATGTGATGCTGGAAGTCAGCTCCTCCGCAGCATGGTCTCCACCAGCAGGAGGCAGAGTAGACGTCATCTGGAATCTCAGTTAGAACTGCCCGTGAGAGGTCACAGCCCATCAGACGTGGGTCGGAGGAGCAGTGCTGCCCGGCTGGCAGGAGCTTCCTTGCTTCTTGACTGACACATCAAGAAACACTTGCTATGCGCCATGTACAAGCAGCACTGAGGGAAATACTTTCTAAATTGCTATGTTTAAGGAAAGGAAAAACAGCTCACTTTATGAATATTTAGTGAATTAATAAACAGAAATAAAGATAATGACAGTTTAGAGTAGGGGGAGAGAGTTTCCATCAGGAGCCTTCAGAGAAGGACTCAGGAATGAAGTAGAATGTGAGCTTGTCTTCACAAACAGACAAGTCAAAAGAAGGAAACTCATTAAGTATGGTCCAGACATGGTAACGGTGTACAGAAAACTGGAGAAGCAGGAACACAGAAGTTATATTTGGACTGTGTGTGTGAGTATGGTTAGGATGTATATAATGAGATATATACGTGTGTACACACACACACACACACACACATACATTTATATGTGATTTCTTTTTCTGTTCCTATTCTATTTCCCTTTTCTTGGCTGTAGCACCAATTACCAGCTTTATGACCTTGGTAAAGGTAAGTTAATTATTTACATAGTGAGGTAAGTTAATTAACTTCTCCTAGTCTCAGCTCTCTTAATTGCGACATAGAAATAATAAATGTTCCTAACTTACTGAGTTGTTGCACAGTTGAAAATCAATGCTAATAGGTTAAAAATAGTGGCAAAACCATCTTAAGCACTCAAAAAGTGTTTCTGATTATTATTTCTATTGGCTCTTTTAGGCCAAGTTCCCTTCATCTTCTGATAGTCTTATTGCCACACTGTGAGTTCTCTGAGGGCAGAGAGAATGCCTTGTTCACATCTGAACCTCAGCATTCAGCATAGTTCTGTGTGTGTGCTTGGTGCTCATCAGTGTCTCTTGAATGCTGAAGTCGTCCTGGTTTTTGCACCCCTGCAACACTTCTGTGTGTGGGAGCCTCCAAATTCACATGCTCTGACTCCCAGCCCTCTTTTCTCTGGACTATTTTATGCTCCCCTTCTTCTCCTGCTGCCACGGGAATTGCTTCTCGGTCTTTGTGCTCAGTCTATTTTCTATTATGGTCCATGGCAGTTTTTCTTATTGAATTTCAGAGCAAATAGGAACAGTAATATGTAATCAATAATCTATGGCTCTGGATTCTGACCTTCCTGTTCCAATATGGAAGCTAGATCTATTCAAATATGAATCTTCCAAAAAAAAAAAAAAATCTAAAAAGGGTACCTAGTTAACATGCCCTGCAAGTTTCACTCCCAGTAACTTATATTTTTACATTAAAACAATTTGTTACCTAAAGGATGGAAAGTACCATTATGCCTGCTTATATCCAGGGAAGGATCTACCAATATTCACATTCTCTGCATGGTTAAGGCTAAATTAAAAGATTATTCCCTTCTCTAGCTACTTCGATTACCAAAAAAGATAGCCATGTAAGATTACTTTGCCTTTTCTGACTTTAAAAAGTTGCCTGCTTGCTACCTTTTTTTATCTGAAGCCTGTAGGCAGATTCTAATTTGGCCCTGCAAAAAAATCTGTTTGGCCCTGGGCTGAGGGAAGATGTTAATTTTCATGACTGTTTTAGAACACATCAAAATTCAGTATGCATTTTTTTCAGGATTTCAAAGCAATATGCTTAAAACATGCAATTTAGAGCTAGAACATATAGAGCATTTAAAAATATTCAGGTTTTACCAAGAATCCTTCCGGTCTATTATTACAATAAGTAGGATACAAAGATATCTTTATCTGCTTGTGAATGAAACGATCTACCAAGAAAAAGTTCAAAGTAAAAATTGCAGCTTTTCGAATTCTACAGAGGTTTTCTTACTTGGACACTAGAAATTTGGTGTAGTTGAAAAGAACAACATTATAAAATTGCATATGCATTAATCATTTCTCAAAAATAATAAGAAAAAAATAGTGTCTAGCCTTTAACATCAGTCTTTCATATATCCTAAATAACACTCTTAGTTTGGTTAAATGCATGTAACTAAAAACGAGTGAGAATATGACTCATTCCGCCAGGGAGACCTGTTAAGAAAGATGCGCTGAGTGTTCCCATAGGCTTCTTCCCCTGTGTTTATGCTCCATTATATGAAGCAATGGTGACTCCTTTCCAAAACCAGTAGGAAGAAGAACTTTAAAAAGTTATCCAAAGGAATGGACTTTGTAATTCTTCAATTCACAGATGCCAAAATGTACTTTGAATTTTAACGAATTTTTCCTTCTGGGCTTACATTATCCTGTTCTTCAGGAATGACAGAAGTTGGAGGTTGAATGGAAGTATGGCTACAGATGTTGTCATTTTTAGCTCAACCAAATTAAGGTTTTAAAATTCATTTAGTTACTTTCTGCTCCTCCTACTCAAAGTCTACATATTTATATTATCAAAATGGGATCAAACGCAATATCAAATAGACTCATATTCATGCAGAGATTTTAGAGTCCAATTAAGAAAAAAGTGGGAGAAAATGAGCAATGGTAATTTCAGAGCCACTTTCTCAGGTGAAGATCACACGGTTTTTGTTGGGGCCTCACCCAAAGATAAGGGATAGAGTATCTACCTTAATGTTACTTCTGAAATAAAGCCACAGCTCACATCTTTTCAGAGGCAACTAGATTTCTACCTTTTTTTTTTTTTTTTTTTGCACACAAGTCAGACATTGCTGAGGCATGTACATTGTTACTTCTTGGAAATAGATGTTCTAGGATCACATCAGTTAACCTTTCCTGAGAGCTGACTATACGCCAGATTCTCTGCTAAGAGTTTTTCCCATATCATCTCATTTCATCTCACAATGAGCAGTAATACAAGTACCACTGACAGCTCTGTTTTAAGAAGGAAGCTGAGGGTCAGAGAGGTAAGTAGTCAAATAAATCATAGGTAGTAGTAATAGACAAACTAAGATTTGAATACAGACCATCCAACCACAGGGTACGCACTTAACTACCAAACTGCATTGCTTTCTTTACACTTGCACTTATAATCTTGTAAACTAAAAGAAATCTTAACTGGATGTAACAATGAGGTGAAATTTGAAGAGTGAGGTAACAAGATCTAACAAGATAGCAAAGGATGAGGATAAGGAGGTTTAGAAAGAGTCTTCTCAAGGGAGTTCAGCTGACAGTCAGCTAAAATGAGGCACTCCCAGAGAAGATCAGCCAAAAGAAATATTTTAAGATATTTGAAAAGCTAAAATCAAACGGCACTGTAAGTCTGAGAACTCTGGAAAACACAGCAGTAGGAGCTGCACCTAGCATTCTACAAAAAGAAATAGAATAGCACCAGGGACCCCTGTGTAGGAGATTCTTCCAGTAGGTACAAAAGGTTCAGGTTGCAAGAGGTCACAAGTCAAAGTGCCACTGGATCAAAATTGATCCCAAGCACTCAAAACCTTTCTGAAGTTTTCTTTGGAACTGCTTTCAAAGATCATGGTAGAGAGTCATCACCCCTTGAAAATCAATTCAATATTTGGAAACAACAAAACTGGTAGGAATTGTAGTGAAAAATGTCACTAAGCAGAATGACACGAACACACAAACAGTAATAGAGGAGCACATGGACAGTTACACTGATTTCTTGAGTGCCTACTCAACCAAGTAAGATAGGACCCCAAATATTTTAAGTGTCAGTATTATTATCCAAATAAGTACAAAGAAAAAAATGTATTGGAATTCCTAAGTTCTGATATATTTATTTAAATATCCATTACTTTTATTTTCATACATCAAAAGTACATTTGGTCCCAATTTGAAATAATTTATGGAATAAGTTTTTTTATTTTAGTTTTTTGGCCAGGGCTGGGTTTGAACCCACCACCTCCAGTATGTGGGGCCAGCACCCTACTCCTTTGAGCCACAGGAGCTGCCCGACTGAATAAATTTTTTAAAAGTATTTGATTCAGTTCCTTTAAAATTAAAAGTCAATTGGATTTGGTTTATTATTGAAAACTGTATAACTAAACTAGGGTGACTGTAACAAAATACCACAGGCTGGGTGGCTTAAACAGCTAAAGAAGGGAGACAAGATGGCTGAACAGAGACACCAGCTGCCACATTATCTGAGAAATAAGGAAAGGTTTTAGATGAAAAAGAGAATAAACAAACATAGATCAGGTGTAATTCCAAAAGAAAAATCCTGGAACCTATCAGAGATTCATGGAAACAAACTGTGGAGCAGAACAAGAAGCAACATAGGCAGAGAATGCCCCACAAGAGGCTTGAAGCCCAGCAAGAGGGTAGGTGGAGTAGTTTGTGTCTCCCTTCTTCACCTCTCTGGCAGTCAGAAGGCCCTGAGCTGCTGGAGAGCCTTTCTGCCCTCATAAGCTCAAAAGTTGCTGCTGCCAATGAACTGGAAGTTTCTTGAGGCTGCCAGCCCCCTCAGGGTCACTTCTGGTCACCACAGAATAGGGCCAAGATGGCAGGTGCCATACGGCTTTTCCACCCAACATATGCTTCTGTCCTCCCAAGATGAGCTGCAGTCCCCAAGTTTCCATATCACTCTTTCCTCACATTTTCCAACTGTGCCCAGACTATCAGAGCCACAGAGGCTGGTGTGTACCAGGGGATCTGAATGACCCCAGAGCCTAGACCTTCCAGGTGAGCTGCCTTCTCGAGAGAGGAACTTCCTGAGAGGTTCTGGCATCAAACCAGGTTGAGGGTCCACATGAAAGGAGAAGAGTCCAGCCTAGGGATAAGGAAAAACTTTATTAGAGGGAAAAGCAGAATGGAGACTGACCGGGTGTCAGCCCAACACACACACACACTTACAAAAGGCTGTTATTAACCTTATCAGTTTAGCTGAATGGAGCAGTGAGCCTAATGTACCACCCAGGGCTATTCTCTAATATGGGTCAAGATTATGAGAATCTATGAGTAGGGTGTTTCCCAGAAACTCTGTCCTTGAAGCACTCCAGTCATCTGGGCGAGGAGATTGCTTGTTTTCTAAAATGGCTGCACTCTTGTCAGGGCTATAAGAATTCCTTTCTCACACTACAAAACTGCTAGCTTTCTTCCATTCAGATGCTTTTCCCTCCCTGCACCTCCATGGACGCCAAGACAGACAACTGAGCTGGGGCTTTCAGCTGCCTGCCCTCTGTTGGTGTGCCTACAACAACAAAGCTTGAACAGAGAGTAGATCCCAAACTTCTTTTTATTTTTATTTTTATTTTTATTAAATCATAGCATTGTATGTTAATACTATCATGGGGTACAGTGTAGAGTAGATCCTAAACCTTCATTTTATTTTTATTTTTATTAAATCATAGCAGTGTCCATTAATACTGTCATGGGGTACAGTGTACTGTTTCTGTATACAATTTAAAATACTTTCATCCAACTGGTTAACATAGCCTTCATGTCTTTTTCTTAGTTATTGTGTTAAGACATTTATATTCTACAATTAAAGAGATTCACATGTACCCTTATAGGATGAACCATAGGCGTGATCCAACCAATCACCCTTCCTCCACCCACCCTCACCCCTCCCCTCCCCTCCCTAAACCTTCTTTTTAAAGACTTGCAGGAGACAGAGGGGTGATCAGACTGTGAGCTCATTGGCCCTTCCTGATGCTCCTTGCCTGATGGTACATTGCAGCAGTATATATTAAGGTGATCAGATTTTAACATTGGTAAAGCAGGACTCCATTGATGGGGGGTGGGGGGAGGGAAGGGGGAGGCGGTTCTTAATTAAAAATTTGGTCTATATGGAGCAACAAAAATTTTCATAGAACATAAAAATAGTATTGTAATATGTATCTTTTAATTTCAACATAAGTACAATTTACAAATATAATACATTAAAAAATTATGTATAATATTATTTTATTCTTTGGCATATTTCTCATTTGAGTGAATTTTTTTTAGTAGATTGCTGTCGTTGTTTAAAAGGTCATGAAATTTTTCACAAGAATTTGTTAAGTTATATTTCACACATAAAATGGCTTTCAAAGTCTCAACACTTAATTGTGATTTTTCTGATGTCCACACTTTATTTACCATAGAAAAAACACGTTCAGTCTCAGCATTAGTTCCTGGCAAGGACAGCGCGTATCCCACAATTTTTAGTGCATTATTGTATGGAACATGGTTTATTTCAAAATGATGAAATATTTCTAACCATTTGTTCTCTATTGTGATTTTTGCTGATGCCCAAGATTTAACCTTTTCCTTATCAATATATTTTTTTAATAATGATACCTCGTAAGTCATAAGTGTCACTTTCAAGGCCTGGGCTAGACTTTTTGCCACCACTATAAAATATAAATAATACAAGTACTGTCTGTTAAATTCATGAAATAAATAAATAAATTACTTACGTAAATTATCTGAATAGCTGATTTGTTGACATCACTTGTTTAACTAGCACTACCACATAGTATGATGTGTATCATCTGAGAGACAGTTACAAAATGTTTTTGATGTTGCCAATGCCAAAAAATGCCATTGTTCATTAAGTCCAAACAATGGTGGTCAAATTCTAACAACTGATCAACATTGCAAACTTTGATAAGCAGTTCTCAATAATCAGTTCTCAACAATTATTTGTTATTATTAAAGTTTAACATTATAAAATTAACAAAAATAGTATAAAACTCATATCCTGGCTAAATAGCCACATGGCAGCCGAAAACCATATATTCCCTTCCCATTCTCCTGCCATTCCCTAGCTTGTCATACATTCTTCCCCAAAATCAGACTTTTTTAAAACACCATGGGATGCGGGACAAATTGTTAAAAATTGGGACTGTCCCACCAAAAGTGGGACTTCTGGTCACCTTAGATATATCCCAAAGCAGAGAGTTGCCAAACCTGCTTGAGCACCTCATAGACAAATCCATACCAGCACACCTCTCCCTGGCACAGTCAGGGATTGATCCTTGGGGACCAAGGAACAGGTTGCTGTAGGCCGGTTGCTGTAACCTCAAGGCTCAATCATGTTGCTCAGGAACATAGAGGAATTTTTGAACTAATTTCAGGAGGAAAGAAAGCCTGCATGGGCAGAACAGAAAGGAGAGTCCCAACCACAGCACACTTGTGGAGCACCCCCTCACACACCCCAGGAAGGCAATGTTTTCAGCCCAGGGTAGGATCTCAGACAGGGAAGATATCAGCCCACAGTGTCATGTGGGAGAGCTCAACTAGTTTGAGCTCCTGCCTGCTGGAAGATTCTAGAGGAAGACCATTGAACAAAGAAAAGGAAACAAGAACAAAACCCACTCTCAGCAATCAGGTTGTGAATCTCAAATGGCCCCTCCCTGACAAGCATACTTGCTGGGGCTGGGTGGGGCTGCATCAGCTCCTCCCTGGTGGCTGGCCCCAGAAGCTGGGGAGCAGACTCCCTGACCCCTACCAGTATAGCCACAGCTTTTGTGGAATCCAAGGGCAGGCCTACTCATCCCAAATCCATCCAGCCTCTCTCCCACATGCACCTCCGCTGTGGTGGAGAGCAAGTATTCACCTGGAAGTTCAGGGCCCTGCTTATCTCCTCAACCATCTTAGGCTTCTCCTGAAAGGCTAGAGACATTCACACTGCTGTTCGTTCCTTCTGGTAAGTACCGTCTACTGATAGTAAGCTCCATAGCCCCTTACAATATTTAATTACTAAATCATTCAGGGTGTGGTTAATTTTTACCAACAAGCAACACTTACTGTCCCTCAGATTAAATTAGGTGTGCCAATATAATTCACTCAGTTAAGAAGACCATAGGGTTGGGAAAAGAAAAAAAGACTCCAAAGGCCTCCATCCTCCCTCATCAACAGGAGGCAGGACATCTCCCCATCCACAGAGCTCACCACTGTCTACAAACAATTAGCAACTGAGAAAATCCCCACACCAAGAATATTCACAACCAAGGCATAAATCCAGATCCTACACCCCAAAGTGACCACAAACAGAGCCAAAAGTTCTTATCCAACATAGGGAGGCAGAAGCCCCCTATAATCAAAATAAATTTAAAAAGTAAGAAATGACAGCTACTGCAGGTAAGAATTATATTGTAATTATAAAAATTCACAGCTAAAGAACACCACCAAAGGGAACACCAGCTCGCTTGCAATGAATACCAATCAAAATAAAAACATTGAAATAGAAGATAAAGAATTCCAAATACATCTATATTCTCAGGAAATTTAAGAGAAAACATAAAACCAATTCAAAGAAACCAGAAAAACAACTTAGGAAATGAATAAAAAATTCACTAAAGAAATTGACATTTAAAAAAAATAGAACTCTTGGAAATGAAAAATTCATTAAAAAATACAAAACACAATGGTAAATTTTAAAAGTAGACTAAACCAGGGAGGAGAAAGAATCTCAGAGCTTGAAGAAAACTCTTTTGAATTAATTCAGTCAGTCAAAAATAAAGAATTAAGAAGAATGAACAAAGCCTTTAAGTAATATGGGATTATGTAAAATAGCCAAATGTAAGTATAGACATCCCTGAGGGTGAACAAGAAAATGCACCAGGGCTGGAAAACCTATTTTAGGGAATAATTGAGGAAAACTTCCCTGAACTTACTAGAGATTTAGATAACCAGGTATAAGAAGCTCAACAAATACCTGAGAAATTCATTGCAAAGAAGCAATCACAGAGACACATAGTCATCAGACTGGCTGAAGTCAATATGAAAGGGGAACTACTGTGAGTTATGAAGCAAAAACACCCGGAAACATCCAAAGGAAGCCCATCAGGCTGACTGCAGACTTCTCAATAGAGGCCTTTTAATCCAGAAGGGATTGAGGGGTCTCATCTTGAGTCTTAAGTTCCATACACAAAGGAGAAATACTTTTCTAGACAAGCAAACACTGAAGAGCGTTGCAAAGACAATACCCATCCTATAAAAAATATTCAGAAAACTGCATTATACATGGATCAACACAATAGACACCCACCTGTGTAAAGCCATCCAAAAGCTCATATAAAGCAGTAGCATATGCAGTAAAAACAAAGCTATAACAGGATGAAGAGAAGAGCATCCCACATATCAGTTCTATCAGCCAATATGAATGGTCTGAATGCCTCACTCAAGAAACATAAGCTAGTTGAGTGGATGAAAAATACAATCCAAGTAACTACTGTCTCCAGAAAACACATCTAACTCACAAGGACTCATATAGACTCAAGGTGCAGAAAATGGAAAAAAAATATTCCGTGCAAACAGAATAGAAATCCAAGGAAGCCATTCTTATATCAAATAAAATTGACTTTAAATCAACAATAGTAAAGAAAGACAAAGATGGTCATTATGTAAGGTTAAAGGGAACAATTCAATAAAAAGACATAACAATCCTAAATACTTTTGTACCTAATATAGAAGCACCCGACTCATAAAGCAAATTCTACTAGGTCTGAGCACAGAGACAAACAGCAACATCAGAATTTCTGGGGACTGAAACCCCCCACAGACTAGCTGGGCAGGTCAACGGAGCAGAAAATACACATGGGAACATTGGACTTACATGGGACTACAGAACAAAGGGGTCTAACAGGCACTTACAGAACATTTTATCCAAAAACTACTGAATGCAAATTCTTCTCATCAGCACATAGAACATTCTCCAAGACTGATTATATGTTAGGCCACAAAATACATCTCAATGAATTCAAAAAGATAGAAATCAGACATTGGGTCTTCTCAGACCACAGTGGAATAAAAACAAAGTCATTTTAATTAAACAAATAATCTCCCGATATTATGGTCTCAGGATAATTCTATTATTTTTTGTTTCTTTTTTGCCACATTCTAGACTCTATTGCTCTGTGATATATTTTAATTAAAAGACCGTTTGGTAGATTCTTGAAGTAGCTCAAATTTTTAATGCAATTTTTAAAAAGTAATTACTGTCATATAAAATCTATGGTGTTCTAGGTAGTATAGTTAAATAATAAATACATTATTTCACTTAATTCTCAAAAATATCTCTATAAGGTAGGGAATATTGTCCCCATTTTATTAATAAAAACCTAAGGATTAAAAATTTTAAATAACCAGCTCCAAATTATATCCTAGTAAATGATAGAGCCTAGACCTGCCATAAGTCTGCCTTGTCACCAACATTCAAGGAAACTGCCGTCTAAGTCTCCAGCATAGCCATTTGAAGCCGGTAACACAGTGTAGGAAGGCAGTTCAAGGAAGGTAATTTCCTTGAATGTTGGTCAAAAGGTAGACTCATGACTGGGTCTGGGCTCTATCACTTAGTGGGATATAATATTACAAACATAAATCCAACTTATGTTTATTGATGATCTAGGATGTGTAAAGTACTGTAGTAGGCCCCAAGATTAGGATAATGAACAGGACATAATCTTTCAAGAAACAATCTGGTTAGGAGGATAAACACTTATGAGGCAAATTGCAATGGAATAGAGCCAGCCCTAGAGACTTTTATTCACTCAAGAGTCCTGGATAAGGCAGTATCTGGTCAAATACATAAGGAAATCCTCTAGATTGCAAAATATACTCACTACAATAGTGATTTTTTTCACAACACATGTGAATTTCATTTTAAAATAAAAAGCAATACAATAAATGGCAAGAAATCATGCTTGCATGTCCTTAATGCACAGTTCTATCCCATTCTCTTCCAGTAAATTTCAACAAATCTCAGCTGAATTGTTCCATTTAACTTTTACTATAACATTTTTATAAACCATACTTTCTGATCAATGATGCTTTGGCTATGGAACAAGGTGCATGCCTCTCCTTATACACTTAGAAATCCAGCTCTCTATTTACCAAGCATAAAGGCAAATGCCAGTTAAACTACTTTTAGTTCCATCTTTCTGATGTTCAAAGGCAGGAACAATTATCTCCATCAATATTTAATGGCCTAATCCTAAGCAGACAGTGCCACAAGTGTAGGCAACAGTCCCGTTAACATGCTGTTAATTTTCAAGCATAGAAGCAGAAATGTACTATACAGTTACTGAAAATGCACAGTGGTACTTTTCCCTAAGGTAAAATTCTCTCTGTATTCTGTGGTCTACCCTCATTGATAATAAGGGAATTAAAACCATTTCAGAGTTGTGTTCCGTGAGTTAAGCTTGTATACTCTTTAAAATTCAGGGGAAGAATGAAGCTTTCTTAGTTTTCCAGTTTTTTGAATAACAAAGGTCTGCAACTCGGATATGAACCAAATATCTTATGACCCCACAAACCTACATTTTTATTTGGTTTAGTTTTGTCCTTTTCTGGACAAAATTCCATACAAAATATATATATATGGATAGATAGATAGATAGATCCTCATCTAAGTTTGATACAATTAAGTTTTAAACCCAAATCTGTTATGATTTTCCACCGAAACAGAAAACTTTCCGCAAGTTTTCCTCTTCCATGTGAGGAATTACTAGAAATGCTTTCAGAACACTGCCATGATTTCTTCTTCTTTTTGTATTTCACCAGTCTCTAGATTTTTAATAGCCTTCAAATAGCCATTATTATCTAACCAGCATCATTGCCCAGCACTTTAAATCTAGACCATTGGACATAAAGTAGACATCTTTCTGTAAAACCTAGATGTGAATGTCAATGTGACAAATTCATAACAAATATTAATTAAATGCAAAAGTTTTTACAATTACAACATAAATAGAACTTCAGTAGTTTAGATCATTTCATTGAGAAGACCAGAGTGTGGACTGTGTGTGATTAATTCTCTTTTCCTTTTTATTGTCTTAAAAAGACAGAAGACAGAGAAAGAGGAAGGGGATTGCCATGTAAAACCATCCTTTGGGAGAAAATCAGATTGGAGAAGGATAGACATAAAGATTCAAAGAGCTGGAGTAACAGAAAGCAAAAGGTCCTTCTTTATCTGTTTATTCACAGTTTCGATACATTCCTGGAAACAGTACTTGAGAATAAAGTCTGTACTATCTTCTTTATGGTCTCAAGTTTGACCTCAAAAATTATAGAACCTCAAGGTGGTGCCTATGGCTCAGGCGGTAGGGCACCAGCTCTGTATACTGAGGGTGGCGAGTTCGAACCCGGGCCCGGCCAAACTACAAAATATATATATATGGATAGATAGATAGATAGATAGATCCTCATCTAAGTTTGATACAATTAAGTTTTAAACCCAAATCTGTTATGATTTTCCACCAAAACAGAAAACTTTCTGCAAGTTTTCCTCTTCCATGTGAGGAATTACTAGAAATGCTTTCAGAACACTGCCATGATTTCTTCTTCTTCTTTTTGTATTTCACCAGTCTCTAGATTTTTAGGAGTTAAATAAATATCATACAACTTATTAAGGTTAAAGAACAAAACTTAAATACACTTTTTCTAAGCATCAAATTAGTCAATGTTGTTCTTCTACAGCGATGTTTTTCAACCATTTTATCTCACAGCACACTCAAACCTGTAGTTCAACTTCCACAGCACATGTAAATTATGTTGGTCAAAAAGAAAATAAAAAAAGAAATACACTTATTGTGCTTTTCTGTGGCACACTTCAAGTATGTCAATCAAAAAAAAAGAGTAAAATAGAGAATATACTTACAGTACTTTGAACTTCTTTCAAAAATAATTTAATTAAGGGTCTTTAAAATTTTTTGCAGCACTCCTAAGATCCTCTCATGGCACAACAGTGTGCCATGGCATACAGGTTGGAAATCAGTGCACTAGAGTAACAACAAGAAAATTTGTAACCCAGGACAAAATGCATGGCAAAAAAGAAAGAAAGAAAAAAACAGTAAAAAATTTGATCAGTTTGGAAATCCAGTTGACTCAGGTCAACATGGTGATAGATGTTCACTATTTACAGATTTGAGGGGAAGTGACTTCATGTACACAATTTTCTCACTCTTGTAAGGAAAAGTACAGAATGTTGTTGTAAGAATATTTCATGATCCTTGGCCAAAAATGGTTTGTAAGTATTATGTTTATATTACCATCCATCATGTTTGCCCAGCAGATGCAAAGGCAGCTATCTCCCATTTGTCAGAAATACGGTCATGCCTATTATGTAAGGTACTTTGGAGTAGATTAGAAGCTTTCTCCATAAATGCTCAATAAGGGCCTAAGGCATGGAGGAAGAGTAGATGACTTCTTTTTGAAACCCTGCCTCTTTTCTGCTGCTCTCCCTGGACACTGCTTATCGCCAGGGTTTTTCATTGTATCCCTCCCCCAGACCCTGTTACTGCCCATGTCTTCCCTGTCATTCATTCCACAAATGTTTGTGGAGGGCCTTGCCTATGCAGCCAAGCAGTGCTTCCGGTAAGTATCTGGGTATATCAGTGAACCAAGCAGAGATGCCTGGCTTCATGCAACTTACATGCTAACATGGGAAGCAGAAAATAAATACACAAGTAAACAACATAGGGTGTTAGATAACATGGCTATGGGAAAAAGAAACATTCAGTATGGAGAAGAGGTTGAGTCTGTGCCAAGTGGAGAATACAGAGGGAGGACAGTATTTTCAAATCAGATGGTGAATATAGGCCTCACCAAGAAGGCGGCTTCTGAGCAAAGAACTTGGGCATTCAGGGATCTGGAGGAAAGTTCTAATGAAATCAAGATATGCCTGGTGTGTTTGAGAAACTTCAAGGAGTTAAATGTGACTAAAATGGAGTGAGACAGAGAGGAATTGGAGAGGAGAGAGAAGAAACAGGCTGAGAGAGGAGTGGGGATTCCAGAACACCATCAGGAAGATTGGCTTAAATCTGTCTTCAATCTCATCACAAAGTTCTGTGCTTTGTTATGCCTCAGAGCTGGCTAGTCTGATGATTTATTTATTTATTTATACACTTAATCCTTGATTCATTTAGTCAACAAATATTTATGGAGGGTATAAGCATCATGATATGTGCTAAGAAAAACAGACATAATTCCTGTCCTCCAGTTTGCAATCTAGTGAGGAAGGCAGTCAGCAAGGTGATGGTCACGGAGTGAGGGCTCTGAGGCCAGGGAAGCAGAGGCGCACACAGTCTCAGAGTCCTGAACAGGAGAACTTGACTTAGTCATGGGGTGCAGGCAGCATTCCCCAAAGAAGCCAGCAGTGAAGAGAGAAGTGAAAGAGACACAGGCATGCAGGACGCAGACCAGAAAAAAGTACTTAGGAAGAGGGGAATGGCCAGTATAAGATTTCTGAAGTGGGTGGAGGGGGGTGAGTGCAGGGACATGAAGAAGGTGGAGTGGCCACACTGTGAGAGCAGCAGGGGTGAGTCTGGAGAGGTGAGCAGGTAGGTGGCATGGAATGTTCTGGGGCTCAGAGGTTGCACTGAGCAGTTTGTCTTTATCTTAAGCCCATTGAAAAGCTGCTGAAAGATTTTAAGTCAGGTAGCAACCTGACCAGATTTAAGTTTTAAAGATCACTAATCCATATTGAACATGTATTAATGAGTTTATGTATCTATCCTCTAGATAATTTGTTTGCATTTAGAGGAGCATTCTACAGGTAATCCTGAACTCAAGGAGGTCCTGATGGGAATATTAAATATTGTTAACAAGCTGATGAGGAAAAACAATTGAGCAGAGAGATTATTGAGCCACCCATCAATTCAATCAAAGAAGGAAGCCAGATTCTATGTGGTAAAACTGTAAAATATAGCTTCGGTTAATCTATTAAGATGTCAGTGAAGAACAAATTATTGTTTTAGTTAAATACTAACTACCTTTATTTCTTTAATAAGAATTTTGAAGCCTGGTCATATGAAATAACTTCCCCAAGGTCACAGATAAATTTTATAGCAGTTTTTCCATCTCAAATTCTTTGAAAAGTATGTAATAGGCAAATTAATTTAAGACGCAAACTGAAAGGTGTGGACATTGTAATGACTCCCAATTCTTTTGTTTTTACTTCTAAAACATTATGGAACACTTATGTCCATATAGCTTTAAAAACCCTGCTGCTCTCTGGGCACAGCTCATAAATCCCAGTCAATGGTCTTGTTTGCAATATCTTCCTCACAGCTGTGTGATGCATTTTCTCAAATTAGTCCTCAGAGGAAAAGCTATCCCATGTGTGCCTTTCTTCTCCCCCACTTTAAAACAAGCCTCTCCCACCAGTACCACTGCCACAAACATTTAATCCAGTCAACAAATATTTATTGAGCATCAACTATACACCACAGTCTGATAAGATCAGAATATACACAGATTTTCTCCAAAACTTCAGTGCAGTAGAGGCAACTGGCCAAAAAATGAATGAATGATTAGAAATAATGTCCCAGGTTATCTTCAGACTTGGACGCAGGAAGTGCACCTAACAGTGCTTAAGAAGGAGGCTTCATGGACACAAAGTCTGACCAGTTCTGATGGACTTTGAAGAGATTGTCAGGCAGACGGAGGAGGGCAGGACCACACATACAAAGAGCTACTCCAAATACCATAGACAATGGTACTGGGTTGTATAGCCAAGAGAGACAGGATTAGACTACAAAGTAGCCAAGGCACAGATCCGAGAGGGAATTTCATGCCAACCTAAGGATTTAGTATTTTCTTCTAGCAATAGAGAAGGCCTGAAGGTTTCTAACAGGTGTAAAATGACAGAAAATATAACTGATGAGATTTCTCTCTTTGATACAACTTGCAAATGTCATTGTATTCCTAGCTTAGTTATCTTGAGCTTTATATATTTCTGGGAATATGTTCATTATGTTCATTGAATTTGACAACTAGACTGGCATTCATCCTGAATTGTCATTGTACTGAAATATGAAACAGCCATCATTTTATTTCATGCTGGCCACACTAGGTCACCTAAAATATTTCCCATGTAAATAACTTGACGGTTGTCCAGAAGGCTTCATTATTTCTTCAGAGTATCAAAAATTACACATATAAACTAAAAGACTTGTGTCAAATTCCCTCTCGAAGAGGAATTTTTCTAACTATGAAAAATATGTTAATAAGAAAAAAATACCATGAGATATCTATTTGGGTGTGTTAGCAAACAGTGTATATGGATGGACTCCCTAAAAAAGTGATACAATTTAAGTTTAAAGAAAAAAATTCCATGATTAGCAATAAGCCTTCAATAAAATAGCATTGGATAGGTAGACCACTCAATTCATTAGAATCATAACAACCTATGAATCAATAAATTGCTGCCAGAAAAGTTTTGACAGAGTTAGAGAGAGCTATAAGTATACTCATAGCTTATGAGTAATCTCAAAATAGTAGATAAAATACTACTCAAATGTAG
The DNA here is from genome assembly GCF_000181295.1 of Otolemur garnettii. Classification (NCBI taxonomy): domain Eukaryota; kingdom Metazoa; phylum Chordata; class Mammalia; order Primates; family Galagidae; genus Otolemur; species Otolemur garnettii. Next base: position 26,379,774 of record NW_003852412.1, read on the forward strand.
TATATAAAATAACAGTGCTATATACTGAAGCATTCAAGAGATAGGTTTTTGCTATTGTACCATAATATACCTTTTCTGATTTTCCCATTATTTCTTTGATAATTCCAAGAGATTTGGTATGAACTATGTAATTTTCTTCAATATATTTTTAGTCTACAGCAGCACTGCTTCTACCAAAGTGAGTAAAGTACTAGACTGAATTCCCCCAGGCAAGCCAATGAACAAATATATGTACATTCATGTCATTAAATGACATTCACAACTTAGTTAATGTCAAACACTAACCACAGAGGTTTTCTCTCATGTGCAATGTAACCAAAACACAACAAAATGTAAAGTCCTTAATGTGCAAACTATGTTACACTTTATTGTTATTTCCCAGGACTACATTTGTAAATTAAGATTTTTTTAAAGAGAAGTGAATGAATAAGGAATTTAAATTAAGTTTGATTGAACATTTGTCACTTACATGTATATAACACTATGCTCTTATTTAAAATTTATTGACATTAAATGATTCAAAAATTGGTATTTTATACCCACATATTATGATTACAACACGATAGTACAGATTCCACGAAATTAATTTTGTCTTAGTGTCTTAATGCTCGCATCTTGTCTCTCCTACCTTTACTTTGTTTTATGCTTTGTAATGTTCAGAAATCAATAGTATTTTAGAGCTAAGGTAATATATATGTATAGTGTATACAGTGTCACCACAAAGTTAGTATATTAGTTTTGTATAAATAAATACATGTATATTTTTAGGAAAGATTCTTTGAATGACATGCTAAAATCTACCTCTGGATTGAGCAAAATGAGAAGGCTTTTTTTTTTTTAATTACCTGGAGTTGACACACCTTGAATTAATTTTACTCAACTGTGTTTTGTTGTGATAACATCTTCTTACATTGAAGGATCCAAAAAGAAACATTTCGGTGCACCTCACAGGGCTCATATAGGACCCTGTCCTTTGCATAATGCATTGTCGTCTTTGGGAATGTAGATCTGGTATTAACATAAATAGTTGAACTTCCTTAAAGTGCCCAATGTTTCATTTTTTTAATTATGTATCTTGAAAATTTAGTAACTGAACACATTTTCTTCTTTCCCTTTAGAAAACTTAGAGCCAGATTGAAACCTAAAGTTTTTAGTCTTTTTATTGTTTTGCTGGATTGTAATGCATTTTAACACATTTATCAATTTAAGACTAAAGTTTTAGTCTTTTTATTGTTTTGCTGTATTGTAATGCATTTTAACACACGTATCAATTTGTGTGTCCAGCACCACAATCAGGACACAAAAGAGCTTTATAACCCTGAAAAGCACCTTCATCCTATCTTTCGTAGTTTACACTCCCCTCTGCTTCAACTCTGGACAACCTCCACCATTTCTCATCAGTATGATTTGTCTTTTCAAGAATGCCATGTAGGGCACAGTGGCTCACACTTGTTAATCCCAGCACTTTGGGAGACCAAGGCAGGAGGATTCTTGAGGCCAGGAGTCTGAGATCAGTTTGGACAACATAGTGAGGACACCCCCATCTCTACAAAAGAATTTTTAAAAGGATGTCCTATAAATGGACTTATATAGTATGTGAGCTTTAGAGACTGCCTGCCTTCACTTACCATGAAAGTGGTAAGTCATTTTTGAGGTTCATACAGGTTATTGAACAGTCATCTGTCCCGTTTTATTATAGTTCATGGTAAGGGTGCATCATAGTTTGTTCATCTCTTCATTCACTGGAAGGTACTGACTTGTTCTTAGTTTGAGGCAGTAAGCAGTAGAACACATAAACATTCACGCACAGGTGCTGTGCTGACATAAGAGTCATTTCTACAGAGTAAATAGCAGGGATCACTGACTCAGGTGATAGGTATATGTTTAACCTGGTAAGTCACTTCAAACTTTTTTCCAGAGTAGATATATAATCTTCATTCTTACCAGCTATGTGCAACAGTTCCATTTACTACATGTTTTGTGCCAGCACTCAGTATTGTCAGTATTTTCATTTAAGCCCTTCTAAGTTATGTGTGGTAGTATTTCACTCTTTGATTTGAATTACCCTAAAGGTTTTAACATAAATTTCCTTAGAGGTCCTTGTACATCTTTTCCTGTATTCATTTTCATTTGTAATTTTTATTCTATAATTTGTTTGATTTTCTTATTTCTTTTTTTGTAGGCACTTTTAAATTTATGATATTATGCTATTTTCTTTTATTGTGGAAATTCAAGACATTTCTGGATTAAGTATGGGTATAAATACATAAGAACAAAATAGTCACAAATATGTAGCGTTTCATAAAATTCCAATTTCAATGTTTTATTACTTTAGACTTTTCCTTTGTAAACTAAATAAATTTTATGCTTCCCCCCAACTTGTTGGCTGAATGGACTCCCCTTGGCTAAGGGGATTGTGGGTATGAGGGAACCTAGGTAATCAACCACTGATAGGACAAAGGTGCCTGGAGGAAGAGACAGACCAGTAAGAGAGTTACCAACAATTCCAAATGGAGAGAAAGAGGATACTTACACCTAGTGTTTCTGTCCCTCCCTCTCTTCTCACTCATGAGAGGAACCCACCGCTAATGCTCTTAGAAGTGCTCTAAGCTTTCTCTTTTATCCTTAAGTAAAATTCTCTTTGTTACACTAAAGCCTGTGCAAAGTTACCTTTGCTTTCTATGCACAAAGCCTGTGCTGCTTGAGTTTTCTTTTGGTTTCCACTCACTTTTGCTTTCAGTTTGCCCATGCTTTGGTTGACCTTCCTAGTTCCACCAAGTAATCACACCAGACCGACTAGGTTCTGGGAATCAGGACCCCCAATCTGCAACAGGGCTAGCCTAACATTTAGTTGCTAGTCGAGAGCAGAGAGAGTCAGACAAGCCTTGTCATGCCCCTCCCTTCTGGTGGGTGTCCTTTGTAACCCATTAACAGGCCTAAGGCTGTGCAGGACAAACTTGCAGGTCCTTAATCTATATAACAAATCACCTGAGTCTGGGTATAAGGCTGGTGGTTTATTTCTGATTAACAGACTTTCTTATCTTCAAACATTCCAAACCTTTAGACAACGCTTCATTTTTTAACAAATTATAAATCCAAGAGTCTTTAAACCCACCTATAAACTGTAAGCCCCTGCACTGAGATGTCCCAGCTTTGATGGTCAACCCAATATGCACGTCCATGACGTCCATGTACTGATTTACTGCTTTACCTGTAACTCTTGTCTCACTGAAATGTATAAAACCAAACTGTAACCCAAACACCGTGAGTCCACTCCCTCAAGGCTTCTTGAGTGTGGCTCCAGGCCACAGTCCTCAAACTTGGCTCAGAATAAGCCTCTTTAAATTATTTTACAGAGTTTGGCTTCTTTTCCGTTGTCACCCTGCATGTGTTTTGTGGTCTAGGATATGTTTAAAACATTGTGTTTTTCTCCTCTGATTTCTAAGTGTGATGTTGTCTAAGCTCTGGAATGGAATCTAGAAAAAAAAATCCACTAAATCACTGTAAGGAGACAAGATAATACTTTCAACAAAGAACCCCATGGAATTGTTCATTTGAAACGTTACTACATTGTCTTTGTATATGTTTGACTCTGCCAATTGCATTCTGCAAATCCTGTTCACTGCCAGCTCTGGGAAGAGAGAGAGCCAAATAACTGTGGGTTTTTGATCTAGTTGTCACCAAAAAGTTTGACAAAAGTCCCTGAAGCATTAGAACTATAAAAAACATTTAAAACAGGGCCAGAAAAAGCATGAAGTTTAACTAATTTGGTTCTGCTTAAACCCCTGGTTTAGACCAGGGTCATTAAAAGTACAAATCTTATTGCAAACATGAAATTATTTCAAAAGAATTGATTTATGCTCTGGAAAGTTGCCATGAAAGTTTTGGTAAAATATGACAGTTTCGATTAAATTTTCATTTGAAATTGTGCATGTAAAAATCAAAGCTAAAGGCAAAACTCAAAGAATATTATATTACCTAAACCAAAAATCCCCCTGCTGCCGTTCCCCTAAGAGGTTAGAGCAGATGCTCTACTACTTTATCATTATACTTGGTGCACTGTGGATGCAATGCAAATTTGCCTACTTAAATCTGTGAATTTGAGCCTCTAAAGTCCAGGAGAATTAGTACAGGCTTCAGAGAGGCCTGCATGTATTGTTTTAAGCTTCTCCCAGGGATTAGGACTACCTGGTGCTGGAGGAGTGAGTGAAGTATTGACCCTATTGGCCTCCCTGCCTCCAAAATGGTTAAAGGTTTACTATAAGGCCAGTCTGTGGTTTATTGGGATTTCAAAAACAGTAAGAAGACCTCCCATTTCCTACATCTATTTGCTGAGGCCCAGCCTTCTTTAGGAAAGAGTGAAGGGAGGAGAGGACAGTGGAAGGGAGGGAAGAAAAGAAGGAAGGAAGGATGGGGGGAGTGGTTACTGGAACAAAATAAAGAATAAATGTGTGTGAAGTGAATGAATAAATAAATATAAATTCCTTTAGTAGTATGGATGGATTTAGTAATAAAGAATGAATATTACATTCCCTCTTACTAAAGTATGAATAACAGAAAGTAAATGGACAGGGAAAACATTGCTCCTTAATGTGAAAGGAAAACACTGGGAAAGGACACTAAGATGTCACATAGTTGGCTACTAGATGACGTTGCCCACAGTCGGCCGAGTTTTACTTTATCAATCTGTGGGTTAATTAGTCGATATGGCACATACATGAGCACAGATTCCAAAGGCAGATTTCCTGGGCTGAAATCCCAACACCAATTACTGACCATCCTGGAGCCTTGCCATCTCTGTGCCTCAGCTTTCTCATCCATTCAATGGAGATGATAGCGTTACTGTAAGAATTGAAATAGTTCATATATGTAAAAGCATTTAGCACAGTAAGCATAGTGAATCCATATTATGTTGGTTCTCATTATTTAAATAGACAAGATAATGAAAGGTTTATCACCTATGTCTGGGTTACATAAAGAAAAAAAGAAATTATCCTTTTCATGATTTCAGGCCATCAAAATGTTGGACTGAATATATTAATATAAATATTTCCATTGTAATTATTTAATTGGTTTTATAGAAAAATTAGCCTCTTATGAGTTTAAATACCTTTTCAAACAAAGGCTGAGATGAGTTAAATATGAGATCCCAGAACTACAGAGCTAAGAAATACATAAGGGGTAAAATTATTCCCAAGGCTTCAGGAAAGGCAATCCTCCTGCCTCTGCTGGTGGACCTGTAGCTTCAGTAAAACCAACTTGTGACTACAGGAGTAAGCAATTTATTGGGCCTCAGGTCGGTACCATGATTACCAATTATTTATTATCAGTAGTGCCTCTCAGTAGAGTAAGAAAACAACTGTTTTCTCTCAGTAAAATTTTATTGCATTCTGGAAGAAACAAAAATCCCATGTTGTTTGAGATGGGATTTGGCCACAATACCTAAAGTTAGTTGACTTGCAATTATAAAAATGATTGGTGATAATTAGAGATCAAGACCATATTTTTATATTTTAATTTTAACCCAAGAGGAGAAAACCCCAAGAGAGGTGGCAGGAAAACAACTAAAAGGTATTCACTTCTTCCAAATAGTCATCAATATGGATTGTGAACAGAAAGGATGAGAAAATCTCACAGCCTGGTTGGGCATGGATTAAAGACATAACAGGAGGAGGTTTAGTCCATGTGGAATGGGGAGGATTGAACTGCCCTAAGAAGGTTGTACTCTGTGCTACACTAACTACTTTATTTATTACTTACTAACAAGTTTTCAATATTAATCTGTTTATTTTTTTAACAAGGTCATGCATGAATCAATCAGCAGTTAGTACCAAGGGCAAAAAACAAAATCGCCATTGATTGCTGCAGGAGTTTTTGTAAAACACCAATTGATCAATAGTGATCGGTGTGGTGAACTTTGATGTCTCTGGAGGTTTGCTCAACCACAGCCATTCTCTGGAAATACTCTCGTAATGCAGCATCCCTCTGGATGTTCAGTAACCTCATTAATGGCTGCCCTGTGCTCCCTGTCTACTTTTAATTTCTTCTAGTAATAGAAAATACTTCATAATGGAAGATTTAATTAACTGAGTTTCCAAAAAGCTATTTACAGTGAACTGGGAACATTAGCTTTAATTTTTATTGTTCAAGAATGAAGATGCCCTTTTTACAACAGATTAAATGCAGCAGGAAAACAACATTTTAACCACACTAAAGTGGGGAAACCCACTGGCAAAAGTCAATTGTGCTGCTGAGAAGGCAAAGGCTACAGCAGCTTGATCCGAGGGGAGAGGCCATGCCTGAAGCTCCTTGTCCCTTCATTAACTTTCCTCGAGTGACCCTTAACAGGCCTCACTCAGACTCACAAGAGCTCTAACCTTGGTGACAGGCAGGCTTTCCCCCAGCAGAACCAAAGGCTTAAAGTGAAAGGGTGCAAGCTGGAGGGTGGCTTCTGTTCCTCCACCCACACACCTCATCAAACTAAAATCTTGCATATTTTTCAAAGAACATATCAAAAGTTTTTCTATGTATATAAAAGATGTGCCTTTTACAGACAGGTCCTGTTTCCAAGAAAATATATCATTGGACAGTGTAAAAGAGGGGGAAATAAAAATCAGTGTGACCTTCATGTAACAGAGAGTTTTTTTTGTTTGTTTGTTTGTTTTGCCAGGGCTGGGTTTGAAACCGCCACCTCTGGTATATGGGGCCAGTGCCTTACTCCTTAAGCCACAGGCACTGCCCAAAACAGAGAGATCCTGAGGTCAATTAGGTTAATAATATTTGTGCAGAAAATTTTTTTCTATAGCACTTCTTAATTTGTAACCTTTAAGTTTGTCCCATCATAAGCTTATAATACATAAGGTTTGCTTGGCCAAACTAATATTTTGCCCAGTGAGTCATCTAATCCTGCATGCAAACACATTTGGGCCATGTGTATCACTTGCTAAAATGTGTCCTTCAAACATTTACAGAAATTTGTTGCTGAATATTGCACACTAGTCATTTTTCAAAGTGAGTATCTTTCATAGTTTTACCATTTCACTTACCAAATGAAATTAGATGACATTATACACTAATACCTTCTGAACTGCGTTTATCAGATCAGAGCCCATTTGAATTATGGAGATGCATGCACCCAGAAGCAGAAAATGTCCCGTGAAAAGGCAGAGAGGAGCTTAAAGTTTATAGCACCAAGAAGCTTTTCATCTATAAAAAGCCCTGGGTTCAACGTTTTGCTTTCAGCCTGAGCAAAACTGACATTCATGGCTGTGCTATGACTTGTATCACAGATACTCAGTCAGATACCAAACTCAGATAATTGTTGCTTTGCTACAAATGGGGGACCTGAACAAGAATGGCAGCCACATTTTGCAAATTGCTATGAACAGTGGAATCATGAGCTGTTTCTGACTCTATTGTGCCCAAACTGGAGGAAAAAAACTTTTGAAGAGTATTTATTCTTCAATAAAAACAGAAAAATATTTCTACATTATGCCCCCAAAGACTTCATGATGTATACCAATTACAACCGTTTACAAGGACCAAGTTTTAAAGATAATTTCAAAATCTTTCCCTTGGAATGGTATAAATGTTATAGATTTTATGATGTTTGGACCTCTGAGGGAACTGATTTAAGAGTTAACTTTTAAAGGAGTTTACCATTCCCCCAAATAATTCATTACTGGTGGTTATTCTGCCTTTGCAATTAATCAGGTTTCAAAGTGCTGCATTTAGGGCATTTGTATTGTTTAAATAAATCTGGAAACACTAACCCTGTCACGTTCAGGGGTCGAGTGTGGGAATGAATCTGTAGACACAGAGGGTAAAATACTTCAAGGCGTATCCCCAAGAGATTTCAGCTGGACAATCAGAATTTATTTTCCAAGAGGAGGGTGTCCCCATGCTAGTGAACCCTGTGGTGTGTTTTAAGGTCTCCTTAACCTGTCTCGGCAAATTGCATAAATCACAGCAATAAAGTCTTCCCATTCAGCATGTTAGGGCTCGAGAAAGCTGACCAGCTTTTGACCTCTTATTCTGGGCCCCAACTGACCCTAACTTAGAAGTTCAAGCGGTCAATTGCAGGTCACTGAGGGCAGTCTCAGAATCTTTTTAATTCCACTTGGACTACAAAGCTAAGCTCACACAGTGCAGGGACTTTCCTAGGTTTCTGGATGTGGTTGCTGTTCATGGAGTTCACACCTAGATGACCAAAAGAGAAAAAAGAGAAGAGTAAGAAGTGAGGAAAAAACAAAAACTTTAAGCTGGTACCCTAACCTGTTCCTCTTTACTATACACCAAGTGGGTCGTTTATCAGTATAATGGATCTACAGACAGCCTTGAACAATTGTCAAACATTCTTTTAAAAGCCATTAGTTTTTCAACTAATATATATCTGTTTTGTGCATTTGTTGAACCCTTCACTTGTCACTGAAAACAGCCTGTTAAACTAAGCAGAGGCCTGATCAGTTTTCAGCAAGCGCTGAGCCTCAGGGTTCACCTGGGTCATCCAGAAGATTTATGAGGCCCAGTGCCAGTATCTGATTGGGACTGTTAGTGCTAAAGAAAACTGACACTTCCTCCCTTTCCCTCCTCCTCAAGCCCAGCACACAAAGTCCAGTGACTTAACTTGTACGTTCCCACTGGCTGCCTAAGAGGCAGCAAAATTGATGGCCTGTACAGACACCAAAGTGAGCATCAATAAAAAAGAGATGGATGTGAACAAGTGGAGTGACATGCCTCATTGCTGAGGGGATGGGAGGGGAGAGGAAAGGTTAAAAAGACACCAGAAAGTTATTTATATAAGCTTCAAGGACAAGGATTTTGTCACTAGGAACCTAAGGAATTGCTCTTAAAATATTCTTTCCTCTGGATTCCTTCTCTAGTTAGGAAAAAAAAAATAAGTTGGGATCTCTGGTAATAACTAGATAATTTTATTTGTTTGGCTTAAGCACAGAAGTATTTTTCAATCCTTTTGTCACAAAAGATTAATACCCTGAGATGGACCTAAATTGTTGAAACATATACAAGAAAAATGTAGGGCAACATGTTGAGAAAAGAACCACAGTGGATTACACATTACTAGTGTGCTTCTTATAATGGTAAAAATCTTGGGCAGATCACATTTTCTATAAGATGTTCGCTATGAATTTTCTAAAACAACATGCTCTCTTTGAAGCTTCTGCCAAAGAATTGTCCCAAAACACTACAAGTTATACTCTTGAAGTTGAAATCCATAGAATATTTTATAGTGGGCAAAGAGAAAGTAACTGGATTAGCCACTATGTACTAGGTAAGTTTCTCTTTTATAGCACTTGGAAGAAAAAATATTTTGGTGGCTTAGCTAGTACTCTAAATTAGATCCCAAAAGGACAAACGAAATGAATAAAAGAATAATTTTTAGATTATTTTCTCTTTACTTCTTGATGTGTTGATTGCTTCATAGGAGGCATGGTATGTGTCCATAGAGGAGATCTAAATCTAAAAGGCAATTAGTGGAATCTCACTTAACGTGCACAAGGGAGGGCATTCAGCACACCCCATGGGTGAAGGACTCAATCACAACTTGAACTTTATCTTGGAAGTGAAAACAAGGTAACCTAAAAATTAGTACCCTCATATTAATTTGAAATAAAAAATAAATTAAAATTAAAATTAAAAAATAAAATATGATTGGCACAGTTAGAGTGATTGTGTACTCAGCTACCTCAGAAGAAATGGCAGATGACCCAGATCACAAGGTTTATAAATCACTGTTCCATATTAACTCTGCCTGCTTCAGTAAATATGACCTGATGGTCTATTATCATACAACAGAAGAAAAGTACAAAACTACAAACTTTATTTATAATAAGTTCAGTTGTTCCAGATAGTAGCATCTATTACGTTGACATAAACCCCTATTGGGTTCAAAAGCAAGACAGCAACAATTAATGCTGTCACGTTTTCTTTCTGTACAGAGGCTAAGACTAAGCCTGATGGAGTTAGAAGTTATGCTTCACTTTAGCAATGCTGAGACAGGGCATTTTCAAAGTCCACAGGCTGTGTCTCTCATTGTGCCCACAATGATGGCAATAAAGATGTCAGTACAACTAGCTTTTCACTCAGATCACAACTGAACTTGTGACCAAGTGGAGAGAGCGCATTCTTATCTCTGGTAACTTTGTTTTTCAGTCCGGCACAGCCATCCCGTGCAGAGTCAAAACCCTGAGTAAGGGTGCCTGGAAGTCTACACACTCTGGCCAGGCACACGACTGAAATCATCCCTGTGATCCTAGCATGCTCAGAGGCCGAGGCAGGTGGATTTCTTGAGCTCAGGAGCTCGAGACCAGCCTGAGCAAGAGCGAGTCCCTGTCTTTACTAAAAAAAAAAAAAAAAAGAAAAAAATAGAAAAACAAGGCAACAATGTGGTGGCACCTGTAGTCCCAGCTACTCAGGAGGCTGAGGCAAGAGGATTGCTTGAGCCTAGGAGTCTGAGGTTCCTATAAGCTATGAAGCCACAGCACTCAAGCCAGAGGGAACAGACTGAAACTCTGTCTCAAAAAAAACAAAAACAAAAAAACCCCTGCACATTCCTCTCCCCAGGCCCTCAGGCCCTGAGCCAATCCACCTACCACAGGTAGTGTTGTATCCAGGACACAAAGAGTGACTTTTGAGCATGAAGGTTTACTGATAAAAGAAGAAGAATATCAGTCAAGTTTGGTTTGTCACCATTTCTATTTTAAAATATTATATAATACTCAACCAAATAATCTCTGAAGAAGGCCTCTTCCAACCCTGCCACTTAGTTTGATGCTGGCTCAGTTTTGAAAGTGGCACTAACTCAGTCTCTCCCAGTTCCCCACACGGGACTTCACATCTTAGCACTTAGATCCTCAGACTTCTGAGAAACCACCACTGGCTCTTCTCCAGGCTCAGCAAGCTACCTCTACTGCTGTAAAGTAAGCTAAGTCTCCATTGAACTTCAGTAAGATCAGCAGGAAGGATTTGCATAGACAGTCTCAAGCTCATCTTAAGACCTAAAGTAACTGTCACGGGCAAACAATGTGAGTTTACAAAACCTCTGATCCAACAGCATGCAAAGAAGGGTTTAAACATCGTGTGGGATTTAACTTCTTTTTATCTTTTTAACATCATATGCAATTTTTTATTAAATATTATGGCTATTATGCTGTTTTCCTATTTGGCATTTTTTCCTTCTTTATAATGATTTGACAGGGTTGTGAGACTTACCTAGCATAAGGCATGGTGTCAAGAAAATGTATTTAATACATTTTAATTACTTTCACCTCCCATTGGCCTCCTTTGCAGCTGAGCCACAATCCCCTTGGAGTGTGGGATTTCGGAGACCCTTAACCAAAACACATGGCTCAGTGTTCCGACTTCAGTTGGTGAACTTAATAGGGAAAGACAAAGCATCAATGTCACTTTCTCTAGAATATCTAAGAGGCCCTCTGAAATATCCTTCTGAAATTCCAATGATTGTTCATTTTCATTTAGATGCACAAGTATCATTACTTCGTCAAAAGATGGTTCAAGGCTGGGTGTGGTGGCTCACAGCTCTCTTGGAGGCTGAGACAGGTGGCTTGCCTGAGCTCACAGTTTTGAGACCAGCCTGAGCCAGAGCGAGGCCCCAACTCTAAAAATAGATGGGTATTGTTTGCGGGGGGGGGGGGCTGTAGTCCCAGCTACTTGGGAGGTTGAGGCAAGAGAATCGCTTGAGCCCAAGAGTTTGAGGTTGCTGTGAGCTGACACCAGAGTACTCTACCCAAAGTGATGAAATGAGACTCTGTCTCCAAAAAACAAAAAAAAAAAAGAAGATGATTCAGAAAACATGGTTACATTCTCTAGTTTCATCACTGTCTATAAGGTCATTCCAAGAGTTTACTGGATAGCCATGAATGATACTTCCAAGAGACTTAGTGTCATCTGGCTGGGAGGAAGACCTGAGTGCCAGATGCCTAAGGAAATGCTGGCTCTTCAAGGGTTAATCGTAGCTCCCCCATCTGCTGGGCACATCTGATCTTGTCTTCCCAGCAAACTGACAACATGAATCTCCAATTAGCATCAGGTAGCAGCATTTGAAAAGTTTCCTCAAGCTATGCAGGATAGGAATCTAGAGTGCTCTGTTCTGGGAGTCAGACACACATGTTGCCTGGAACTCCATTCATGAAAGAGTCCCAAGAACATACATCATTCAGATTTACCGGAATGACACTGGGGAATTCTTAACTTTTTAATTCAGGGTCTGTAATGTGTGAGAAGATTCTCAGAACCTTTGAAATAAAATGAACATGTCCAGCTGGTCAGAGAAGCCTGCAAGTTTGTGAGTCAGATTCTGGGTTCCAGCTGATGTCAGGCAGCTCCAGGGGCTGACCTTGGCCTTCTTTGGGCTGAAACATAGATGTGAACAGGAAGTTGCTTCCTCTAGCCTCATATGATTCTGGGAAGTGAACAGCCAGGGTTTTTTTTCAGCTTAACACAAAAGTTGGTTCTGCCTCACTTGATCTAGATGAAATCAATTGACTAAGTCTTCCTGGTGTCTCAACATAATATAAAAGTCTCCTGGAGTTCAGAATTCATGTTGTTATTCTTAAAAATAATGGATATTACCAATGAATGAATGTGTTGGGGACACATGACAGAGAAACTTATACCAGTTTTACTAATAAATACAAAATCTGCCAATTCTCAGGGGTTTTTTTACTAGAATTCTGTCTCCAGGAAGGAGATAGTAAAATGAACTGAATTACTCACCTTTTCTCCTTTCTTTATATTTAAAGGGTTTTGGGGGGGGGGTTAGTTTAAAAGAGTCAAATACCATGACAAAATGCATGAGACCTGAAGAAAAAAGGTAGTGAGAATTAAAGTAGATAACCAATCAGTATCAGCAGTTAGGTGGAGTCACATTAAGTGAATTCTTTTGAATTTATTAACCAGTGTAGATGTCTCTAATTGAGAAATTGAGTTTTAGAGCTCATGTGGTGTCATGCACCACAAAGGACATCTTAGTCAATGACAAACAGCATATACAACTGTGGTCCCATAAGACTGTAATGGAGCTGAAAATTCCCATTACTAAGTGATGTTGTAGCCACAGCAATGGCCTAACACATTACTCATGTGTTTGTCAGGATGCTGGGGTAACAAACCTACTGTGCTGCCCATCATGTAAAAGCACAGCACATACAACTATTTACAGTGTGTAATACTCGATCACAATAATAGACTATGATGTTACTGGGTTATGTATTTATTACATTATAATTTTTAATATTTTAGAGTCTGTTCCTTTTACTTATTTAAAAAATGAAACTTAACTTTCAAATAGTCTTAGGCGAGAGGTTTTCCAGAAGGCATTGTTACCACAAGGACAGCTGCATACACTTTACTGTCCCTAAAGACCTTCCAACAGGATCAGACCCTGAGGTGGGGGACAATAACATCAATGATCCTGACCCTGTGTAGGCCTGGGCTAATGTGTGAGCTTGTATCCTAGTTTTTACAAAAAAAGTTTTAAAAGTATAAAAGAATAATAAAAAATTTAAAACTAGGAAAAATGTATAAGATAAGCATATACAGCTGTACAGTGTGTCTATGTTTTAAGGTAAGAGTCAAATAATTCAAAACATTAAAAAAAAAAAAGCAAAAATATTACAACAAATTAGGTTAATTTATTATTAAAGAAACAAATTTGGAATAAATTTAGTGTAGCCTAAGGGTATGACGTTTCTAAAGTCTGCAGCAGTGTACAGCCACACCTGAGTCCTTCACGCATCACTCAGGGCTCATCCAGGGCAACATCCAGGCCTCGAGCTCCATGCATGGTCAGTGCTCAATAAGGGTGCACTGTGTCTGTCTCTTTTAACATATTTTACTGTTTCTTTTCTGTGTCTAGATATGTTTAGACCCAGATACTTACCACTAGTGTTACAATTGCTTACAGTATTCATTACAGTAACACGCTGTACTGCTTTGCCACCCAGAAACAACAGGCTATATCAGATAGTCTAGGTGTATAGTAGACTACACCAGGTAGGTTTGTGTAAGGACAATGCCTGATGTTCACACAACGATGTAACCACCTAATGATGCATTTCTCAGAATGTATCCCCATCATTAAGCAACACACAGATGTTTCTCAGCATAAATCTCTATTTTGCATATAAATAAATAGGCACATACTTCATATTTCCCTCTCTGAAGAGAGAGCATAAAATGACCAAATACCAATAACAACGCAATTTCAGATATTCCATCTAGGTGTCTCCCTATAAGACCAGAGAGTGTTTCAGAAATCTTAATAATTTATTATATAAATTACGCCATGCAGAAGATCTCTCTGAATCAAAATAGCAAAATCAATCCTCTGTCAAACCATGTTTTATTCAGAAAATACAATTTTGTCAGTTGGCAAATAGAACATTATCACAATAGATCAGCAAAAAATGTGACCGATGTTTTCTGTGCTTTAAATATTTGTTTACTTCTTGCCAAGAGAATTTATACTAAATATCTGCTCAATTTCTAGTTATTGGGCATTGCTGGCACAAAAGAACACATCACAGAACTGTGAAACTACATTGTTAATAAAAACGGACTGTTGACTTTTCTCCCACAGCAAGAAAGTCTTTTGTCACAATGATCAAAATTTTATTTCCACTCAAAATATGCCCCAATAAAATAAGCATTTGCCTTTGAAATTCCTTCTTATTTGAACTATATCAAGTAAAATATTTATTTGGTAAGATGACTGTTTTATAAGGAAAACATTTTACAGATTGATGCAGCTGAAGCTACATATGCCCATTTTTTAAATGCAAATAGAATTTCAGTTACTTTAAACTAAAAACTACTATGATTTATTATTGTTGTCATCATCATTATTATTACTATTGTGGGGGAGGAGAAGGGGAGAGCAGAATGTTATCTCAGTCTGTTCAGGCTGCTGTGACAAAGTATCATAGACTGGGCAGCTTAGCAGAAAAACATCTCCTGTTTTTATTGTTCAGTGTTCTGGAGACTGGAAGTCAGCAGTCAGGGAGCTAGCAGGGTCAGGTTCTGGTGAGAGCCTCCTGCCGGGCTGCAGACTGTCAACTTTTCACTGTATCCTCCCACAGAAGAAAACAACTAGCTAACTAGTTCCTCTGCCTCAAAAGGGCACCGATCCAGTTTGTGAGGGAGGATTCCACACTCATGATCTAATTACTTCGCAAAGGTGCCACCTCCAAAAAATCATCCCATTGAGGGATTAGATTTCGATTTAGGAATTCTGGGTCAGGGAATCAGAGACACTCAATCTGTAACAGGCATCTTGATTTTCGCCTAGAACTACCAATGGCCTTTCAGCAATAGTTTCCTTGAAATTAGTGTCACACCTCTTCCAGGGACTGTTGCAGTAGTTCTTTGAAATCACTTGCTAATAATTTTGGACAAATAGTACTAAGTGAAAAGATGGCAGTTACATGGTTAATTTCATTAAATGGCTACCTACATTGATCCAGAGAAGAAATCCACATATGTGTCATTAGTAGAGTGCCCCACCCTACTTAAGTAACCCGGGCAACCATCTTCATCATCCACGGGGACCTTCCCACCTAAATTTATTGTTCACCTGCTCATATCATTAAGACTTCAGTGGTTGCAAAGCTTTATTTGCCATTCCAGCATTCAAATTGTATTTCCTCCCCAGACATCGGCAACACTCAAAAGCACAGAAATTTTTCTTTTTTTTAAATTACTTTCTACCACTTATTGTATTCTGCCATAGTAAAAAAAAAATCCTATACTGCAAACTGTGGAAAATACTTTGCATTGTCTATTCCCAGGGTAACTTTTTAAACTACGCTGTGTCTCCCAATGGTGCTGATACTCATTTGACAAAAACTTCCACCTCAATAAACAGCGAGTCTGCATATTACATGAGAAAAAGGATAGGCAGTAAAAGAACAAACAACAAAAAACCCAGCTTTTAAAAAAATTCAAAAATAGAAGCCTGGGGTGCAAATTGGAGAATGGGATTTTGCCCCCTCTTCCAGAGGGTTACTTTTGTCACCAAAATATTTCTCATTTCCATGAATTGTTTTTTCGATTAAGATCTGCAGGGGAAAGAGAAGCGAAGGGTAGTGTGAAACTTGCTGGAGATGACAGATGGCTCTTCTTTAATGACTTAGAAAAGTGGCATCCCGAGTTTTACTTTATGTAACACAGAAGGGAAATGCTCAGCAATGCTGAAGATCTTACCTGCTGTGCCCGTTGTGCTTATTTTTTGAAATATTACTTTGCTGCTATGAATATCGACACCTTGCTAAGGAGCCTGTCCCGTAATCTTGACAAGACTGAGTAAATACAAATTCAGGCTCTTTTCTCCTTCCTAAATTGTTAGTAACAATGAATCCTTACAGTGAACTCTCTGGCCAGTAAAAGGGGAAATTTGCAACTAAAAGGACTAATGTGTAGAGAATTAGGAAGAGTTCTTCAGACAAAGGAATTTTTCATTAAAAATAGAGAGTTGTAAGTACTAATTTATAGCAGGTATTCTATGAAATATTTCTTCTGATAATTTAGCAAGATATATTGGTGAAGTTGCAAGTGAATAACATCTGTTATCTTCTTATCAAAAAAAAGTCCTGGAAAGTCCAAGATTAACCATGATCGATATTATGGTGAACACTTTTTCATATATATAAATATACATACATATATATACCCACATATACATAAGGTCTGACATTTAAGTTCACAAACTCATCCTAGAGAAAGTGCTACATCCCTCAATGCCGAATATTGCTGTGGTCACCTTCAGTGTATTCACCTTAAGAAGCTATGGCCTGACACCAACCCCTAGCTCACCCTTCAAAGCACTTTCCTAGAATTAGTTCACAAACCTCTTAGGAAGACAGCTCTGATGTCCATTCCAGAAAAAGAGTTCCAAAATTGCTTTGAAGAGTGGACTAGGTGCTGGTATCAGTGCATAGCTTCCCAAAGGGAGAACTTCCACAGTGACCATAGTGATATTCAGCTTTTTCTAGGATGAGTACCCAAATTTAATCCTCTGACCTCATACAGATATACCAGTATATTTCATACACATTATATACATACATATAAATCTGGAAACACACACACACATACCCATAGAATACGTCATTCTTTTAATAAATAAGTTCATGTTGTATATAACCTATATATTTTTGAGACAGAGCCTCAAGCTGTTGCCCTCGGTAGAGTGCTGTGACATCACAGCTCACAGCAACCTCCAACTCCTGGACTTAAGCAATTCTCTTGCCTCAGCCTCTCAAATAGCTGGGACTACAGATGCACACCACAATGCCTGGCTATTTTTTTGGATGTAGTTGTTATTGTTGTTTGGCAGGACTGGGCTGGATTCAAACCTGCCAGCTCTGGTGTATGTGGCTGGGGCCTTAGCTGCTTTGAGCTATGGGTGCTGAGCCTATATATAACCTATTTTTAAACACAAAAATATATTAAGATATAGTTCCATGCCAATAAAAATAAATGTGTCATTAGTTTGAATAACTGCATAGTAGTCCCTTGGGTACATGCAAAATAAATTTGTTTCATCATCTCTTCATTGATTTTTTTTTTAATTTCAAAGTATTAAGTAGCTAAAAAATGTCTTTGTTACATGGATAGCTTTCATAATGCTTATGTAAGAACTATTAGTGTGCCCATCACACAAATAGTGTTCATTGTACCTGTTACCTAGGTTTTTAGCCCTCCCCACCTCCCTTCCCCCTTTCTGATTTCCAGTGAATTTTACTTCTCTCTATGCTCATGTATGCCCATCAATTGCCTCCAAACTATTGGAGATTCCCAGTGATGGTGGGTTTTGCATTGCTGAGATACTTAGGGTGATGGTCTCCAGTTCCATCCAAATTGCTGAAAAATACATTAATTCATTACTTTTTATAGCTAAGGAGTACTCCATGATATACATACACCACATTTGTTAATCTACTCATGAAATGATGGGTGCATAGGTTGATTCTACGTCTTTGCAATTATAAATTGTGCTGCAATAAGTATTTGAGTACAGGTGTCCTTTTGATAAAATGACTTCTTTTTCCTTTGGGTAGATACCTAGTAGTGGAATTGTTGGGTACAATGATAAGTCTGTTTTTATCTCTTTGAGGAATCTCATGCTATTTTCCATAGAAGTTGTACTAATTTGCAGTCCCACCAACAGTGTGTAAGTGTTCTTTATCTCTGCATCCACATAACTATCATTTATTTTATTTTTTTAATAAACAATTCTGACAGGAGTAAGGTGCTATCTCAATGTGGTTTAAATATGCATTTCCATGATGATTGAGCATTGTTTCATGTTTGGCCATTGGTCTATCTACTTTTGAAAAACTCGTGTTTGTGGTTTTGTTACTTTTAATAATTCTTTTTCTTCCTATTTTGAGTTCTTTTTATTTCTGGATATTAGCCCTTTATTGGATATATAGTTTATGAATTTTTTTTCATTCTGTGGGCTACCTATTGAATCAATTTTTATTCTTGCCATAATTGCTTTGGGGTCTTCGTCATAAATTATTCACCTGCACCAATGTCTAGAAAAATTTTTCCTACATTTTCTTCTAGAAGTTTTATGGTCGTATGGCTTATATTTAAGTATTTTATCCATCTAGAATTGATCTTTGTAAATGATGAAAGACGGTGGTTCTGTTTCATTCCTCGGCATGTGGCTATCCAGTTTGTCCAGCACTATTTATTCAGTAACACTTCCTTTCCCCAGTGTTATGTTGTTTTCTTTGTCAAGGCTCAGTTGGTTATCAGTAAATGGCTTTCCTTCTGGGCTCTCTATTCTGTTCCATTGATCTATATCTCTATCTTCACACCAGTGTCATGCTGTTTTGGTTGCTACACCCCTGTAGGATCAGTTAAAGTCCAGTAGTGTTCTCTCTCCAGATTTGTACTTACTGCTTAAGATTGCTTTGGCTCTTTGGGCTCTTCTTGGTTCCAAATGAAGTATAGAATAATTCTTTTTCTAGAATTATGAAATACGACATTGGTATTTTGATGATGATTGCATTGAATCTATTAATGACTTTGGGCAGCATAGACATTTTAATGATGTTGATTCAACCAATCCATGAGCATGGGATATCTTTCCATCTGTTCATGTCATCTGGGATTTCTTTCATCAGCATTTTGCAGCTTTCGTTGTAGGGATTTTTCCTTCCCTCGTTAAGAATATCCCTAAGTATTTTACTTTCTTTATAACTATTGCATATTTCTTTGATTTGATTCTCAGCTTGACTGTTATTAGTATATAGTAACTGCTGACTTGTGTGCACTGATTTAGTAATCTAAGAGTTTGTTGAATTTGTCAATTTTAGGAGTCTTTTCATGAAGTTGTAGGATTTTCTAGACACAAAAGCAAAAAAAGCAATGATTGGGACTTTTTCTTTCCCAATTTGGATACCCTTTATTTCTTTCCCTTGCCTTATTGCTCTTTTACTTCTGTTTATGTGCTGAATCACTATTATTGATGTAAGTACATTAAACCACTTTTGCATTCCTAGAATGAAGCCCACTTCATCATGATGGATTATCTTTTTGATGTGCTGATGAATTTGGTTTGCTAGTGTTTGGGGGGGAGGGGGAGTTTGCATCTATTATGATAGGAATATTGGTCTGTAGTTTTCTGTGTGTGTGTGTGCACCCTTTTTCACTCAGTTCAAGAAATATTTGGATTTCCATATTAATCTCATTATTATCCCAAGTACCATTCAATATCAGGTGGCTTAATTTCCATAATTTTGTGTAGATTTAAATGTTTCTCTTAGGACTGATTTTTAGTTAAATTTAACTATGGTTTGAAAACATATGTGACATGATTTCAACTTTTATGAATTATTGAGACATTTTCTGTGGGCTAAGATATGGTCAGTCTTGGAGAATTTCCCCGTGTGCTGATGAGAAGAATGTATATTCAGTGGTTTTAGACATAATATTCTATAAATGTTTGTTAGGCTCATTTTTTTTCTAGAGACCTGTTTACCTCCAGTGTTTTTTACTGACTTTCTGTTTTGAAGGTCTTTCCAGTTCTGTAAGGAGGATGTTGAGGTTTTCAGCAATTATGATGCTACTGCTTATTCCTTTCTTCAGATTTAGTAAAATCTGTTCCATAAATCTGGGAGCTCATGTGTTATGTCTACATAAGTTTAGGACTATCATGTCTTTTTGTTGAATTGCTTCCTTTAACATTATATAATGACCTTTTTTTACTTTTCCTTGCCATTGTTGATTCAAAATCTATTTTTTCTAAGATGAGAATGGCTATAATCATTATCTTTTGGTTTCCATTTACATAGAACGTTTTTCCATCCCTTTACCTTGAGTCTGTGTGAGCCATTATGGGTTCAATGTGTTTTCTTTGAGTTGTGTTTTTTTGTTTTGTTTTGTTTTGTTTTGTTTTTTCAATGGGGCTGGCGCCCTACTCCTTTGAGCCACAGGTGATGCCCCATGAGGTTTTTTGTTGTTGTTGTTGTTGTTGTTATTTTTAATCTATTCAGTCAGTCCATGTCTTTTGAGTGGAAAACCCAATCACATTGAGTGATAATATTGATATGTGAGATGCTGTTCTACTCTGTTCATCATGTTGAGTAACCCTTGTTTTCTTTTCTCACTTTTGCTATTATGTTATATGAACTGTGAGCTTTAACTTTTGACTGATTTTACACTGAGATGCCTGTGGTGCTGATTCATGTATAATGTGTTCTGAATATTTCCTATAGAATGTGTCTAGTTATGACTAATTCCACCAGTGTTTGCTTTCTGGAAACACTGGTGGAAAAGACTTTTCCACTTTCTGGAAAAGTCTTTATTTCTCTATCATTTATGATGCTGAATTTAGCAGGATACAAGATTCTTGGCTGGATACAAAATTCTAAGAAGATTCAAGATTGGATCCCAATCCCTTCCTGATGGGTTTTCCTTTGCAGGTTAGTTGTTGTTTTTCTTTTCTGCTTATAGAATTTTCTCTTTGATTTTGACTTTGGCTCATATGATTTACTATGTGTCTTGGGGATGTCATATTTGCTATGAATCTTCCCAATGTTTGATGACTATCTTGTATCTGGATATCTGAATCTCTAGTGATAGCAGGGAGGTTTTCCTCACTAATTTTTCAAATAGATTTTTCAATGATTTTTGCTCTTTATTCTCCTCCCTCTCCATACAGAAACCTATAATTTGTTTATTAGTTAGCTTTTCATAGACCCATATTTCTCTCAGTGATTTTTCATTCTTTTTTCTACAACTTTGAGGGACTGGGTTAGGTTGCAAACCTTATCTTCAAGTTCTGAGTCTCTTTATTCTGCTAGGTTTAGCCTATTGTTGAAGTGTTCTGTTATATTTTGAAATCTCCCAGATTTCTCTTTCATTTCTTTAAGTTCTATTACATTCTTTCTTATGTTGCCTATCCCTTTAGTGATTTTTTCATTGTTTTCATTGATTTCCTGAAGTTATTTTTGGCTTCTTTTTGTAGAATTTTCACTTTTTCTACTACTGCATTCATCCTATTTGCCATCTATATTCTGAATTCCAATTCAGACATTTCAACAATTTCCTTTCAGTGCTGATCCATTGCTGTAGATACATTGTCATCCTTGGGGTTATCTAACTATTTTTGTTTGTTTGTTTTTGTCATTGTTATTCATGTTGCCAAAGTTCATTGCTGGTTTCTGTTCATCTATATCCTCCTTTCTCAGCTCAGGGCTGATAGGTTTGCAGTAACCTATTCTCCTTTGCTGGGAATTCTCCTACTTAGTGAGAAGAAAGGGAGAGAGACCTAGATAGCACTTTTGCATTTTACTCTGGAATGATGACCCAGCAGGGAATGGTTGAGTTTCCCAAAAGCCTGTATGCCACTATTCTGCTTTGTCCCTTTCCCCTGTGATTGTAACAGTTAGAGCTGGTGTTTGGATGATCTTCATGTGGCGTGTTGAGTTGTTCTGCAGATCATTATTAGAAGCTAAATTTGATAGTTGGGTAAGACTATCTTCGCAAAAGCTGCTGTTATGGGGAATTGCTCTGCCCTATGTCTCCCCATGTAGTTGATATTGGTAACTTGGTGAGACTATCCATGATCTAGACAGTCATGGGTGTCCTGGCTGTAGCATTTGCTTGAACTATTATAGATCCAAGTGTAACGTCAGGTTGAGGTTGGAGTGGGGTGTGTCTCTCATGTAGGATTGTACCTCAGGGAAGTTCCATAATCCCAGAGGCAGAGCTGGAGCCTTGCAGGGTAGGGCCCACTGTTCCCAAAGCTGCAATGAACCCTAAAGGGTGGGGCCTCAGTCCTGGGCATAGTGGGAGACTCAGGGCCTGATCTACATCCTGGAGACAAGGCAAGAGTTGTGTAAGTGGAACCACAGGGTCAGACCACAGCACAGGAACCACACTCTGTACCTAATAGCTCAGAAGGTAGTCAGTTGCATAAACCCCAATTGGTAGCCACCAAATCCCTCTGTCCCTGCTCTTGAGTGCAATATCTCTGTACAGACTCCAGGCAACTGTCCAATAAGTCCAGAGATTTGTTGTGATGGTAGGAGCACCCACACAGCACAGGCTACAGAGCCTCCTGGGTGAGCATGAAGCCCCAGGGCTCTGTCTCATCCTGATCTTCCAATAATTTGGTGCCTCCCCACAGATCCCATTGATCTTGCGAAATGAATCACATTATCATCTCCTTCACTCTGAATGTCCCTCATTGCTTCTCCAAAATTATACATTCTACAATGTTCTTTCCAAGAAGTGCCCTCTATACGTAGGCATCCACCTACAACTTTTGATACTCTCCTTGAGAGCAGCATGAGCAGGCTGCTTCTAGTCAGCCATCTTCTCACCAGTGATGAATTTTTAAGTTGTGTCAATTTTTTGGGTATTATTAATAATGTTATGAAGACCTTTATTTTACTTTTTTTTTTTTGAGACAGAACCTCATTCTTGCCCAGGCTAGAATACTGTGGCATCAGCCTAGTTCACAACTACCTCAAACTCCTGGGATCAAATGATCTTCCTGCCTTAGTCTCCCACTACAACACTCAGCTAATTTTTCTATTTTTAGTAGAGACAGGGTCTCACTTTTGCTCAAGCCAGTCTTGAACTCCTGAGCTTAAGTAATCCTTCCACCTTGGCATCCCAGAGCAGTAGGATTACAGGTATTAGCCACTGCTCCTAGCCTATTTTTCATCTTTTCATCTCACTTTTTAGGTTATTTTTAAGAAGAGAAATATAGTAGAACCTCCATAGTTCACCAGCTTCCTACATAGGTCACCTTGTTGACCTAATTTTCATAGACTGGACATGTACTACACATAATTAATGGAAGACTGGCCTCTATATATTTACCAACTCTGTAACCTGTATCTTGACCACTTGGACTATAACACACAGTATTAATTTTTCCTCTATCATTTGACCAGTTGAGTTCACTCTACATCAACAGGTAGAAGGTATGGGCTTTGTTACTTAGTTGTATTATTTTTTCTTTGGTATATGTTCTTTTTTGATGTTTATTACCATGCATCAGAGTAGATCTAACAGGTTGTTGTTTATCTTGCATTGTGGAATTTTTTTTAATATTAAGGAATAGTCCATCCTATAATTTCTGAAAAATGTTACAGTTAATCAAGACATAATAGTCCAAAGGACAGAACTCAACTAGCTGACACTGAAGGAGAAGACTGATCTACATTTTCTGGAAAGCAGCAACCAAAGAAAGATGATAGAATACTTAGGTGTTAACAATACTACAGTTAACAACATCCACGAATATACACATGAGTACTTGAATAAATATGGTAAAGAAAATGAAGAGCTACAGCAGAAAAGAAGGAAAATTTCCCTTGAAAAAAATCAATGAAGGCACATGAAGCTAGTTCAAACAAATGAGGGCAGTTAACATCTGAATCTCCAAGACAATGATCCAAGAAGTTGCTTAAAAAATTGCACAGGAGTTCAGGGTGGCAATTTCCAAGTATCAAGTGGTCAGCTAGATAAATTTTTAACTACAATACAAGAAAGTCTTATGTGGTGAATCTAGTAAAGTTCCAGTAGAAGTTGTGGAAGAGTTCATCAAAAAGTTTCTGAACTTCTCCAGAGACTTCAAAGATAATGACTTCTTTAACACCTAACATGTGTAGACTCTTTTTCCAGGTAATGCCTAACAGGAGCCTTTTCATGAAAGGTAACAAATATAAGAGCAGAAAACTTTCCAAAGAATGTTCTGCTTTGCACTAGCTCAACCAGACAGAAACTAAAGCCATTAGTGATTGGTAAACTGGCAAAGCCACACTCATTCAAGAATATGAAGCCCATAGTCTTTCCCATCACTTGGAGATCAAACAATTGCTCATGGATAACTAGTGTCCTATTTGTGGAGAAGGCAAGGGGTACCAACCAAGAAATGAATAAGAAATGGTCTATTCTACTGATAGTAGACAACTTGCCTGGCTGCCCACAAGTGAATCATCTCACAAATGTGACATTGAAATTTCTGCCTCAAAATACAACCTAAAATACCCAACCTCCTGACCAAAACATCACCAAAACATTTGAAATGCACTACCAAGCCCAGCTCTTAAAGGAAGTCATTAATAAAGCACAAACCTGTGGTCTGCCTGTGGAAGCAACTTCATTCACAGCATTGGTTAACAGTATGGATGCTATCCTCTGGATCAGTCTTACTTGGAATATAGTCTAGCCAGAAAAGTGTTTCAAAAATGTTGGATTTGTGGCAACCAAGAGCATGTTGTTTTGGCCTATCAGACAGTCTATTTTCCATGGCAGAAGTCAAAGGTATAGATTTTGAAGGTTTTGTTGCACTGGATGATGAGGTGATACCCTGTAATGAACCTGACTCAGAAGCAATTTTCCAAGTGACATTGACCAAATTACAGACCAGCATAGAAGTACACGAAGCAGTTGATGAAGGGGAAGATGCAAGTGAGGATGGCACAGAAATTGTGGAGACTCTACAGGAAGAAGATGTCAGGCATCTAATGATGCAGTTGAAGTCACTTGCTGTGGAAAAATACCCATGTGTGCTGAGTGGTGTAACCAGTGCTAAGAGTGCTTTCTCCACTTACGTTTGTAAGAAAAATAAGAAACAGACCAAGAATGTTTCTTTTTTTAGAAATAATTATTAAACTATAATAAAATAGCAAAAATATCAATTTTATGGTACTGTATAAATGATTTTACTGAGTTTGGTTTACGTATGATTTCATGTGATATTATCTTTAAAAAAATGTACAAGAAAGTAAAGTACATGTACATATAAGTACAATAGACCTACTTGCTTATGTTGACCACTTCTTTATGTTGACCAGTTTGTTACAGTCCCTTGGTCAACTTACAGAGGTTTTGCTGTACATATGTTTTAAACATTCTGTTACATATTACCAAATTTACCTCCACAGAGGTAATACCTATTTACATTTCCTTCAGTTTTCATGATTACTTTCCTCATACCTTAGAATATACAAGATTGGGTCCATTTTGCCGGCCAAATAAGAAAATAAATGGTAGTCTGTTGCTGTTTTTATTTCTGGCTTTGGTGCTAGAAGACCATTTCTCCTTTGCAAACTTATTATTGTGATCTTCATTTATTCCTGATTTGCAAATGTCTTTTTTAATTTTCAAAGCTTTAAATTTCAAAGCTTTTTTTTTTGTCACAGTATAATGATTATTTTTCCCTTGTATCTTTTCACTATTATTTATAATGAATTTTGGTCTTTAGATATTTTTAATTGTCAAGCAGTCTTATGTTCATTTTTGGTTCATTTGGTCAATATGGTCACATCACATATTACAAAATACTCATATATATGTTCTCCTAATTTTTTTAATTTTCCATTTACTGTTCGAGTTCAAGTGTTTTTAATGGAGTGTGCCTAGAGGAAGCTTCATATCCATTATAGTCACATATTTGATGGGTATTTTACCAATTTTTAAAGCAGATGACACTATTGCAATTATTGTTACCTCATTTGTTTGAATATATTTTAAACATATTAAAAATTGTATTTTGTGCCTTTGAAAACTTATTGATATTCCTCTTTTCTTTTTGGTCCTATATATTTAATTTTAGACCCTGTTTTGTAAAACATGATACATTTTAAATAGTAAGGTGGCCAGACTTTGCTTAATATAAGGAAGAACCCTCAGACTCTACTTTTCAGTACATTATATATAATATAATAAATAATCCTCCCTCAAATAATCTAAGAAATAAAATATCTTCTTTTGTAGATATAATCTCTTTTTTCTTCTCATACCTAGTATAGAATTTAAAATTCTAGAATCTCCAAACAATTTAAAATGAATAATTATTATCTCATTCCTAGACTTCTCAGAAATTATAAGATCATGGAGTCAATCAAAATCAAACGTCTTAAGAAGCTTCTAGATCAGATCTTTAGTTACAAGAACAGCTCCAATTTTATTTTGTTATATGTTGGACAGCTAAACTTTTTTACATCACTTGAAAAGCCTAATGTTATAAATATATTTTAAATTGATCTAATTCTATGCAGTCTGTTTTGTGGAAGACAAAGACCAGGAGATTCTTTTTCCCTATTCTTTAAACTACTACATAACTTCTGTTTAAGGACCTGGTGACAACTGTAATGGGTAATTTACAACCTACAGGGCTTCTGGATTAAATAACAGAGGTTCTGTAAACCAACAGGCTTCAGACTCCGGTGAAAGCACCAGTAATTTGTTTATTGCCCTTTCTCAGTTCCTCAATTACAATTGATCTCTGCTAAACAGTCTAGCGTAGCTAATTGTTGAGAAAGGTGGAAAATAACTTAATCTTTATAGACATTTTCTAGCCTAGGATTTCTCCTTATAATTCAATGCCATAATCTGACCTAAGCACAGATATATAGAATTCACACATCTAACCATAACAAGTACTTTCAAAGTGAATTCCTAAACAACTAAGTTGAAGGAGCTGAGTTTGGAACAGAAGAGATGGTGACTGATTATATCTGATATTGAGCCAATGACAGACAAACAAGAGCACTTGATTAGAGCTCTTGTCTTGCCTGATCACTTATTTGAATTCTACTGATAGGAGTTTAATCAGCACTTAGTCTCCTTATCATGTCTAGGGTGTTGATCAATGTTAAGTACTTAACAGAATACAGACCCCCTACAGGCATTTCCACTTCAGAGCCTGAAGTGTAATGGTTAGGTGCCTCCTAATCTTATTTTCCTCCATTAACAGTGTTGAAAAGAAATGCAGGTCATCATCAACTAATCATGTTCTAATTTAGTCTGTTTAAACTTCTGAATTGTTTCTTTTGAAAGGTTTTATTTACACTAAACCTTCGGGTATTTTTGCCTGACAGTTTTAGAAATTGAAAATGTATTGTACACATACCTGTGTGTTGGTATAAAACCTGTTCTAATTTACAATTTAAGTTTTGAGTTATTTGAGAAAAGCTTGACTTATTTTTTTCTAAACCTTTACTTTCTTGACCAAACATGTAAGAAATTAAAGATACACATGCATGCATAAATATATGTATATTTGTACAAATTCCAACTTCTCATTTATTATATGTCGCTACAATGTCCAACTGAACAAGTATTACAAGCATTT
The DNA here is from genome assembly GCF_000181295.1 of Otolemur garnettii. Classification (NCBI taxonomy): domain Eukaryota; kingdom Metazoa; phylum Chordata; class Mammalia; order Primates; family Galagidae; genus Otolemur; species Otolemur garnettii. Next base: position 26,407,420 of record NW_003852412.1, read on the forward strand.
CATCAGGACACAATGAAAAAACACCTTCTGTCATTCAGCATTGTTACAGGTGATGTTCAATGACAATTTTTGTAAATCACTCCCTGGCGTGGTGAGCATTCAGCATATCCACATTAAAGTTCTTCCTTTAGTCATATGGCAGCCTATTAAGTGCAGGTGTATTTACTACATATTTCCTATAAAATATTTAGTATTAAGTATTAATTTTTGAATTAAAAGCACTTATTTTGCTATACGCTGTCCTCCTGAGGGCTATCTGCCTATAATATTTCTTTGCTAAGATGTAAGTATTTAAGGTGCAGATTGTCTTCATGGCTCCACAACAGACTAACATTACTTCTCTCTCTCTCTCTCTCTCTCTCTCTCTCTCTCTTTTTTTAGAGACAGAGTCTCACTTTGTCACCCTCCTAGAATGCTTTGGTGTCACAGCTCACAATAACTTCCAGTTCTTGGGCTTAGGTGATCCTCTTGCCTCAGCCTCATGAGTAGTTGGGACTACAGACACCCACCACAACACCCAGCTATTTTTTGTTGCAGTTTGGGCAGGGCTGGGTTCAAACCCACTACCAGCATATGGGGCCAGCTATCAGTATATGGCGCCAGCGCCCTACTCACTGAGCCACAGGCGCCGCTCAACATTATTTCTTTTTTATAAAAATTAAAATAAATTAATTGAAGGAGGCAAAATATTTAGAACTATACAAACTAAATATTATGCACATAGAAATGATAATTTTTAAATATGGTGCTCAATATGCTTTTATTTGTATTTTAGTTGCTTCAAATGTTCAATTGTCTACTAATTTCTTATGGCAGCATATATCCAAAACAATGCATAATAACCTCTATCTTGTACAATGCACTTCTCTTGGAAAATGTTAATTCAGAAAGGAAAAATATTTTACCTTTTGGAAAGATCAAGAAATTCACACTTTCAGCACAAGTTAGTCCTTCCAAAAATTATTTAGAACCAAACTGAAAAGTTTTCAATTTCAATCAATTGAAAAACCCTCTCAATTCTTTTATTATTCTATCAATTATTTCATTATTGACATTTTGTTCAATCTGAAATGATATTCACACTTTAGGATGTTTGATTTTATTTTATCTTATCTAAAATAAGTTTGCTCTTTCCTACTTTTAAATATAACCATAATTTTTAATTCAGTGATAAATATAAATAAATATCCAACCATCCATACTGCAATCAAATATGATTGATTTTATTCTATATTTCTATTTGAAATAGAGGCTTAAGGCATTTGCAGCATCTTATTGGTTGAAAGATTTCTACAAATATTCATAAACACTATAGTATTTTACTTAATTCAGAAAGAAGGGCCTCTTGATAACTCAAATACATAAAATTTAAGAGATTAACTAAATATACTGTAAACAAAAGTAATCCTTTTTAAAGATATTTATTGAAGATATTTTAGTAAAATAGTAAAAATACATAAGTGACAGAAAATTGATTTACATTAATGGTATTCTACTATTCTTGTAATTACTGACAGGATTCACTGAATCTAAACTAGGAAAGAACATGGCTCTCCAAAACTGGTAACACTGAGCTAAATAGCAACGTTAGCTAAGTAGCACTGAGGCATAAACAGGGAAAAATAAAATAAAAGTCTATTATTTCTTGACTATAAATGCTTTGTAAAGTAACTCAGGTGCTTCCATTTTATTTGAATATTGCTTTTTGTTTCCTCTATTAAGTAGTGCTTAAAAACAACAACTTCAGTCAATCAGTAAACAGGATCATTACTTTTAAGTGTTTCAGATTCTAAATCAAGAGTTTCATCTAATTTTCCTAGCAGAATAATGCATATAGATGAGGATGTCAAATTGCAAATAACCTGTATTAGAATAGCGTTTACAGTGCTTATGGTAAGTAATCAACATTATTGACTTAGCTCAGGGATTTAAAATGCTGAAAAACACTAACAGAATAAATTGATTGGAAGAATAGAGAAGTATATCAGTGTGTTAAAGATTTGAAATGAAAGTGGAACGCATCATATGATTTTGTAGTTTAAAAGTACATGTGCGTATATAGATATGCACATAGATGAATAATGCGGGCATTATTGATTTAAATTCCCCATTGGGATTAAAGGGAGAATGCCTAGTTTCGTTTCAGTGGTAATGTTGGTATTCATTATCAATATGATAAAATACAAATTGGTGGCTCGGTAATACAGATTAAATGCCCCTGCTGAACTTTTTTCTTTTAGTAGCTAATGGCTATTCCTGTTTACCTTCTATGACTCCAAATGTTCATTCCATCTTTTTTCTGTGATGTAGTTATACAGGAAATGATTTTGCTAAAAACAAAAATATTCTACTTTATTTTAAAAATGATAGAGCTTGCATCTGTAAACATGACTTTAATCTATGCCTTCTATGATGTGTCAGCATTCTCAAAAAGAATCTTCTTCTGCATTTATAAAATAGAAGTGAAAAATTTCACAAGTTGGAATAGTAAGAAAAAGCTTGTTGCAATGATTGAAGTGAAACATTTTGCTCTCGGAATAGTTTACATTTTTAACATATATATTAATACATAAAGTGAGCATTTCATTTTCATCATTAAAAATCTTTTTATCATGATAAACTAATCTATTCATTAAATTGCTATTTTGTCTATATAGCAATGGTTTATTTTTAGAATAGCTTTCAACTACTAAGTTGGATTTATTTTAAAGAAAGAAGAATCCAAAAACTCTTATTAATTTATTTTAATTAAAACCATTACAATAATCCCTGGAGAGAAAACAATTAAACATTGAATAAGAAACCATAAAAAATCAAGTTCATTTCCTCTCTGCATTTGAGTTCCCTTAGTCATCTCTTTTTCTCAAAATAAAGCCTTTAATTTGTAGATTTCTAAGTGAAATACCATAATTTTAAATGAGGTTACGGTACTAATACTTAATATGATTGCACATGTACTACATACCAGACACTATTCTAAGCCATAATGTACTCACTTAATTCTCTCAAGCAAAATTATGAGGTAGAAGTTCATTATTATGTTCATTTTACATTAAGAAAGCTGCAAAAATATCGTCAAAAAAAGCAGAAAGACAAACCACAGAATAGGAGAAACTATTGGCAAATCACATATTATATATGCAAATTAAACCTCAATGGGATACCACTTCATAACCACAAAGATGGTTCAAATCAAAGTAATAGAAAGTGTTGGCCAGGATGTGGAGAAATTATGACCCATGCACCTTGCTGTTAGACTAAAATAGTGTAATTCCTTTGGAAAAAAGTTTGAGACATCCTTAAAAGGTCAAACAGAGTTACCATATAACCCCACAATTTCACTTTAGGTATATGCACAAAAGAAATGGAAACATATGTCCGCACAAGAACTTATATTAATACAAATGCTCATATCAGCATTATTCATAACAGCCCCAAAGTGGATACAACCTAAAGATCCATCAACTGATAAATGGTAAATAAAATGTAGTATATTTATATAATGGAATATTGTTTGACATAAGGAATGAAGTTATGATATATGCTGCAACATGGATGAGCCTTATAAATATCATGCTAAGTGAAAGAAGGTAGACATTTTATATGATTGCATTTATACAAAATGTCCAGCATAGACAAATTCATGGAGACCCTGAGTAATGTAGTGACTGCATAAGATTGAGGGAGGTGGGGGATGGAAGGTAACTGCTAATGGGTCTTTTTGAGGTGATAAGAATGTTCCAACCTTGATTGAAGCTGCACACAACACTGCCAATATATTAAAAACCTTACATCTCAAATGGGCCAATTGCCTCTATGGTATGTAAACCATATCTCAAAGCTGATATATACAGTATATATGTGTGTAAATATACATACATATACACACACATACATACAGAGTTTTAAAAGATATTAACAAATGTGTGGAGCGTTTAAACAACTTACCCTAGGTGACAGTCTGGCTCCAGCGTCCACAGATGCAAAAACCACACTTAGTGATTCTGTTCATAGCAGAACACCTGCTCTTCAGGGTGGTGACTGATGTCACTAAATCAAATAGTGTGTTTAAGAAGCCACAATGCAAGCTAGCTCCAAATGAAAGTTTTCTGAGTGGGCCTGGATGATTCTTTCTATAATAAAACCATGTGATACATGGTGCATAACGATGTTGACTAAGTTATTCCAAGATACTAATATGTTTAATTTTGAATGTCAGATTCTTAATAAATCAGCACAACCTGAAAAGAATGCAGCATATTTAGTTGCTAACAATAATAAAATATTCTCCATAGATACTCAGCGTTTATGTTTTTATTACCTTACCCCCAAAGAGTTTCAGTTATCAACCAGTCACATTTCTTAGTTTAGGGAAAATAAAAATGACAAATGTCAAAATACATTTTATATATTATTATGATTATTTTCTCTTTTTCATTCAGAATTCTGTTGGAGACTTGTAGAAATTTCAGAATGGAGTCAGACAGTGTAGGAGCTAAGGGAACTAAGACCATCTAGTATATTAAAATGATATAACTGAAGAAAATGTAACTTAATGAGCCCAAATAATTTATAAAGTCACTAGATTCAACAGAGACTAAAATCAAAGTCATCATCATCAATATCTTCACAACAGTAACAATAAAAATAATCAGCACTTACTTTAAAACTCTCATGGTCAAGGCAGTGCAATATACACACCTCCTTGGCTCTGCGCCCGTAGCTCAGCGAGTAGAGTGCTGTGCCAGCCACATACACCAAAACCAGCATGTTCAAGCCCAGCCCGGGGTCTGCAAACCAACTACAACCAAAAATAGCTGGGCATTATGGCAGGCTCCTGTAGTCCCAGCTACTCAGCAGGCTGAGGCAAGAGAATCACTTACGCCCAAGAGTTTGTTGCTGTCAGCTGTGACACCACAGCACTCCACTGAGGGCAACAGCTTGAGGTTCTGTCTCAAAAAAAAAAAAAAAAATATATATATATATACACACACACACACACACACATGCACCTCATCTCATTTGACCTTCTTAGTAACCCTATGTTTAATAATATTATTTCCATTGTATAGACAAAAAAAAAACCTGAAGAAAAGTTAAGTAATTTGCCCAAATCATAGATGTGTAAATGGTGGGCCTGAGATTTAAACCCAAGGTCTTCTGATCTATTTTTAAATGCTACTATAACTTAATCACAATTAATTCAGCAATCTTTTTTTTTTTTGAGACAGAGCCTCAAGCTGTCACCCTGGGTAGAGTGCCATGGCATCACAGCTCACAGCAACCTGCAACTCCTGGGCTCAAGCAATTCTCCTGCCTCCACCTCCCAAGTAGCTGGGACTACAGGCGCCCCCACAACGCCCGGCCATTTTTTGGTTGCAGCCGTCATTGTTGTTTGGCGGGCCTGGACTGGATTTGAACCCGCCAGCTCAGGTGTCTGTGGCTGACGCCTTAGCCGGTTGAGCCACAGGCACCGAGCCTAATTCAGCAATCTTATCATTTCTATTAACAATTAAAATTAGAGGAGTTATTAGAAATACTGACAGAAATTTGAATCCTATAACAAATTTGAAAAGAAATATTTTTCCACATTATATGTATTTATCACACTTATATTTTATAAAGTAAAATACAATTGAAGCATAAAATAAAACTTATCATCATAAAAAGAATGCATTCTCCATAATATGGACTTAAAAAGATATTGTGACAGATTATAACCTTCAGTCCTAAACAGTATATAATGGCAATAAACTGTTTTCTTATCCTGATGCAAAAATAAAGTAGATTTACACCAGAGAAATGCACTTGTAATAAATTATACAGAGCTAATTTAATACCTTTTTTGAAGTTGTTGGTGTGCCTTACAACAAAGACTCTGCCTACAAATGATGGAATTAGATCAGTCACTTTGGAGACCCACATGTGTATTTGTCATCACAGCATGGAGATCTCTGCAGCCAACAGGAGGCACAAGACTGTGGGTGTCTTCACAATGTGGGGGGGCACTCTTAAACTGAGACCAGTCTAGGAACCGGATACTCCTCTCGGCCTGCCTCCCCTCTGCTGGAATGACTTTACTCTTCTCTCCCCACTCTCCTACAAATGTCCTATCCTCTCTCCTGTGATTCTCTTCCAACTCAGAGATCCTGGAGTTAATCAAAAACTCTAGATCATAATTGGGTTTGTCCAGACTTGACAGTTAGCTATGGCTTCTATAGTAATCATATGTTACTGATCATATATTTTATTGACTTGAGGTTGTTTCACATGCTTATTCTTTACCTGTGCCAAATGATCATACATTTTTATGAAGAAGGACTCTAAACTTCTATTGATTTGTTACTTAAATTTTACCCAGAAAGCTACATATATGCACACTGAGAGATCTTACAAACTTTGATGTATGTGGCCATGAACAAAAGCAAAAATACTGTTTTTTTCATTTTGTTTCTTTTTATTTCAAATCTAGCATCCATACACCTTATGGGACACTTTCCCCAGGGCTCTGCCAATTCCCGATTTGTCTTCAGGCAGAAGATCCCGCTCCTTTAGGAACTGATCACAGCCTTTATGGAAAAAAGTCCCTTCATCCCTTCTACATGTAATAGAACTATCTTACAACAAAATAATGAAATTTGTATCATTATTTTTTCCTTTTTTTCATGTTACTTTTTAAGCTTTTAGATAGAAATGCTGATGTCTCCATATACTATTTTGAAACAGTGAAGTGACTTCTAGATTCATGGCATTGCTACCATTCTCTCGTAAGTACAAAGCAATGATCTAATCCTCTCGTTCCACACAATTATAATTTTTAAAAGCCTTAAAAAGCCTCTCATTACGCACAATTATAATTTTAAAAACCACTTGATGTTACTTCACTTTTTCCCTAGGAGTATTAGAATTCCCCTTCACTTCTGCTGAGACTGAAAACCTTGATTCTCCTGCTGTAGGCTGGACCAGGTAGATTGTCCAGGAAGCAACAACTCAGAGCCTATCTCTTGTCACGTTACTGCAGCTGCTACAGATGCTCAAAAGAGCTGCACTTGGGAGTCTCGCATTGCAGTTATAGGCATTGACTTGGGACCATCACCCAGCCTCTGGAAGATCCCCCTCTACACACCCTGCACAGCTTCCCAGTAAACACAATTCTGTATGACTGCTGGTTTGAGCCGCCTGTTGATGAAGAGGGCTCATGCACTGTCGTGGTACATAGGACCATGCCGTAAGCGCTACTCGGACCACGTCAGGGAGCTGGTACTATATGACATTCAACTTTCCTGTTCTCCTACCTGCTATTCATCTGTATAAGTTTTCCTTAGTATCCTTAAACACTGTAATTCCTAATCTGAAAAGTTAATGTGCTATACAGAATTCTTTTATAGTATATTAGAGTTAAATATTTCTGAAGAAGCACAAAAGCTCCTATAATTTCAATTAAATTTAGACCAGAAAGGAATTTTGTGCTACTTTCTAAGAGAAAGGGAAAAATAAAAGAGGTATTAGATGGACTTTTCCCTCCAGGAATTTTTAATATCACTTAATTGAAATATGAACATGTACAATATACAGATGCATGGTGGTTTCATCATTTAGATATCAGTCTGCATTTGAATTGCATCATGTCAGTTATACAGGTTTACAGGACTAAACCCTAAGAGATCAGAAATTAAATATTTTCAAAAGGCAACTCCAAAATTCCTTTGGTGGCAAAAACTGACTCAAATTGGCATAAGATTATTTATTTGCCTTGTGTACATCCTCATACATTTCATTTTAGAAATATTTCTAAGTTTGATTTCAGGATGTTGCCCCAGTCTCCTCTGGTGGTATTGCATAGTACATGGTATGCACACTGTATTATTTTTCTCAATGCCAAGAGTTCTAAATTATGAAAGCACATCTAGCTCCAAAGGCATTATATGGATCAATTGCTAAGTAGCTGAATGCTGTCTTAGGAATTATATGTATATGCACACACATATTATACATATACACACATACACACTAATAAACCCACACAAGTGAAATAAGAAGGCAAGACTCAGAAGAAAAATTGAGAAAATGTTAAACTTCTGGCTATATTCAACATTGTACTGTGTAGAATAAAATTGAAAACATCATAAAAATGACCAAAAGTAGGGCACTGACTAAATATATTCAGGCACATATGTAATAGGAGAGTACTATGTAGACATAAAAATGAGAACTACTGCAGAGTGTTTGGTGATGGGAAAATATTTACAGTATGATTTGGGGTGGGGAACCGTGTCTCACTCTGTCACCCTTGATAGAGTGCTGCAGTGTCACAGTTCACAGCAACCTCAGACTCTTGGGCTCAAGTGATCGTCTTGCCTCAGTCTCCCAAGTAACTGGTGCCACCACAGTGTCGCACTTTTTTAGAAACAGGGTGTCACAGGCTGGTCTCCAACTCCTGAGCTCTAGCAATCTTCCTACCTCGGCCTCCCAGAGTGCTAGGATTACAGGTGGCAGCCACTGTGCCCAGCCTACAGTATGTTATTAATAGAAAAGCAGTTCACCACAAATTTGAATGCAATAAAACTTTCTAAACCCGCTTACATATAGAGAAACAAATGTTGAGCAAACACTCGGTAGACTAAAGGTTGTTTCCGGATGACGGGCTTATCAATGGTTTTTATTTTTCACCTTTTGTTTTTTTTTCTTTAATTCCTCTTTTAATCATAAAATTTTACTGCTTCTATTTTGTTTTTGTTTTGTTTATTTAGAAAGCTTATTGGAAAAAATAATGATGCAAATTTCATTATTTTGTTATAATATAGTTCTACTATATGCAGAAGGGACTTTTTTCCCATAAAGGCTGTGATCAGTTACTAAAGGAGAGGCATCTTCAGCCTAAATGAGAGAAACAACCTGGACAAATACCTGAATGAAAGACAGATGAGAACTGAACCTGGAATGCTGACTGCCCTCACACCTTTCCCTGGCCGGATATGCGAAGAGTTGGTGCCGGTTTGTTTGCTCTGATGGGTAAGAATTCATTGCATGAAAAAAGAATTATACAGAAAAACAAAGAGAAAGTTTAGCATTTATGGGCTGTGCTTGGCATACAAAGATTATTTTATTGGCTCCCTGACACTGAGGAAACCTCAGTATTTCTTCATGGCTGCAATTACCCGTTTGGGGAATGAACCAGACACCATAATTCCTGGGTATGATGGGGAAGCGCTGGGGCTGCCTCTTTTTTGTTTTTAAGTTCCATCTGCACACAGCAGAACGGTAATGTACAGCTCTAAACTCCCCTCCTCTCCAAAGTGTGTATGTTCTTTCAATACACAGTATTTCAGAGTAAGTGTGCAAATATCACTCCCATTCCGGACACGGCATGCAGCATCATCTTCATCGTTATAATACGGTATTGTAATAAGCATATAAAATCCTGTTTGATAAAGTACTTCCTAACAGGAAATATTTTCACACTGAGAATAAGTATAAATCTGGGCATTTGGGGAATTCATATAAAGGAACTTTGAAGGCAAATCTAATACTGACCCGCCTGGAGTCTTATGGTAAAGTTCTTAAGTGTTTTGTTAATGAATCGGAAATAAGTATCTATGAAATGCCTTCACAATGAAGCCCAAAGCACGAATCTTTCCCTGTCCTTGGAGAGCTTACATTCTACTTGGAAAAAACAAACATTTATAAATGTGAGTTAAATCATAATACAAAAATTCAAATTAATCTATGCCAAGATATGTTACGTGGCTGCACGCGATCAAACGCCAAACATTTGCAGGTATTTTTAAGTCAGAATATTGTTGTTTCCTGGGATTTGGAGGTGTATAAATCCATGAAGGAAGCAGAGCTGAGAGAGAGCCTGGTTTCAAACAGGCCTTGAATAAGTTGCAGGATAGAAGCAGGGGCAGGAAATACATTCTACCTGGTGAGAAGAGCATGAGTCAAGATGCAGAGGAGACAAGAGGAGTAACAGAACGGCTGAGATGCCCTGGAGGGTTAGTGTGTGCAGTGAACTCCCATCTCATTTAATGCTCACAAACAACTTTATGAGATCAGTGCAAACACAAATCTATGTGAGGCCACCCTGCCTGGTAAGGACCGTTCTGATTCTCTGTGTCTACCATATTAGCCTGATCTGTTTTCTTGATGACATTTTCATTATCAAAAATTACATCACTTACTAATTTATTTACTTTCTTCATATAAGCTGTAGGGAGGCTGGGACTTGTTCTGCTATAATATCCTTAGTGTCTGAAACAATTCCTCAATCAGAGTTACTATAGTATGTCCTCCAAAAGGACCACCTCCTGCAGTGACAGGCTAAGGGACTAGCCCAATGCCACACAGTCAGGATCTGAACTCGGGGCTCTCTTTACTCCAAACCACGTGCCACATTATCCTCCACTAAGACATTAGAAAACAGTGGTTTTTGTGTTAGTCATTGTTCATTGCATCCTAATAGTAGGAAATAAAAATGCCATGAAGTTTACTATCAAACTTCTAAAGGTATTGATTTTCAGGTTAAGATTTTTGAATTTTCTGATGATAAGACATTTCTAGAATGTAAACAGTGTTGGAGAAACTTAATGTATCTGTCATCATGTTGTAGAGGCTGGAATGAGGAAGAGCCTGCCCAAAACAAGAGTTTTATGGGGTTACTGAGGGGAGTGGCAAGTGCAGTAAGTCTGGACTAGGCCTTACCAGTGAGCAGGACAGAGAGAAAAAATATCAGAGAAATAAAAGAGAAATTGGAATTTTTGTTATGCAAGTCTCTCTGTCTACAGACTATTTCACCTGCTTGTCCTCTGTGGGAATCAAGAATGGCACAAATTGAGGCTGTTCTTGGATTTCTCCATCAGTATTTTCCAGCAATTCTAGGTGGAAATCCTTAGCAGCATCTCGCTCAAATTCACTCAGTGTCACCCTAGAGTGTAATACGGTTAACAACCAGGGGAGAGGAAAATGTGTGCAGGTCCTCCAGGAGTTTCTTAAGAACAGGGATTAAGTAGGTCTTATTCATCTGTCCGCCTCTAGCATCTACCGGAGTCTTGGGGTCTATGATGGTCATCTGTGGGTCAACTTCCCTAAGTCTTCAGATACTCAGATATCTGGTTAAATGCTACCTCTGCTGGGTCTGTCTGAGGGTGTGTCCAGAAGATACTATCATTTGAATCTGTAGACTGAGTAAAGCAGATTGCCCTCCCCAGTGTGAGTTGGACATTACTCAGTCTGTTGAGAATCTCCACACTCTGCTTGATTGCTTGAGCTGGAACTTTTATCTTCTCTTTCCCTCAGACCAAAACTTACACCATTGGCGCTTCCAGTTCTCAGGCCATTGGACTTGGACTGTAACTCACCCTGTTACTTATCCTAATTTGCACTGAAACAACTACAACACTGACTATTCTGTGTATCCAGCTTACAGATGGACATGAGATTTCTCAGCCTCCATAATCACATGACCCAGCTTCTCATAATAAATCTCCTATTAGTTCTGCGTCTCTAGAGGGCCTTGAGTACTAAATACATGTACAGATACTTCTGATGCTAACATTTATTGTATGAGCAAAGCAGACAGCTGAGGTTCTCAGGTCTGGGTTTTGGATAGAGATGGCCATTCTGGCAGAAATGGGCACTCCAGGAGAGGACTGACACAATGGGTTGGGAGTTGGGACAAATAGAGACATCCCAAAGGAAAGCCTGGAAGGAGGAGAAATGCAATTTTACACACTAAATACAATCAAGTGATAGGCAGGTTGAAATGTTGAGCTAGAATACTGAGACCTGAAGGTCAAGATTGAAGAAGCGAGATTTGACTATTGACCACACAAAGATGAAAATTGAAGATGTGAGAGTAGATATAACACACATATTCACAGCAGCTGTGACAACAAATGATCAAAGAACTAAGAGCAAAATCATGGAACAGACCCACGGGAGGAAGCACGGGAGACACAGGCACCCTGGGGATAGCCACAGAAGGACAATGAAACACAATCTCATCATCTAGTTTTATGCAAATTTATTTTAGGAAGATTCTCTTTGAATGTAATGTATGTACCTCTTTTTACATTCAAAACTTAGAACTTGTGGAACCAAATATTCAGTTTCTCTTGCCCTCTCTGTCATGTTATTATCAAATTAGAAATATTTTGACATAAAACTGCATGCTGATTTGTATTAGAATACAGGTTTAAGTTCTCAGTCTGGTCAAACAAATATCATATAGCCACCAAAACAGAAAATTGTGCAAGCTTCCATAATTCGTCTTATCACTAACCATGCCCATTGCATTTTTTAAATTATTCTAACAAGATATTCAACATCAACAAACTGTAATTCCCTAGCAAGGTATAAAATAGGCATTAAACCAATTTCTGAACTATCATCTAGGATGATGTATAAAGCATTTCATATAACAGCAGACTAAGTATCATAAAATATTAGCCAAGTACTAACACAGTCATTAATACTCCTCTTTAACAAAAGGCAATTTCACAGCCTCATTTACCAACTGGAATATCTCACGTCTACTTCATAATTATGTGTTTTATTAATCTCTGTAAATTTTATTTAGTGCTTTTTGGCAATTTCTTAACATTAGTGCCCTGGATGCTGTTAAATTGGGTTAATAGCCTTATAAGTAATACATACTATATATATATATTTAACTGTACGCAATTTGACTTGTATTGTGGCAATCACTTTTTTTAATACCCTGTTATATGTTTGGAATTTATTTTATTGCAACTGATTTTTTAACCTCAATATTTTGCAACATCTCTTTATGATGTTAGTTTCATAAAAAGGACACAGAAAACTGGGGCTGTGGTCAGCCCTAGCTCCCCTCACATTGTTTTGGCCTGAGGCAGGCCTGGGGATAGAACCATTTCAGGTGGATTAGAATCCAGATAAATAACCATAAAAGCTTTGCAATGTTATCTCTTCTTTAAAAATAGACAATTCCAACTCTTTTCAATGAGGATGGAGGATACAAGTAAACAACTTCATCAGGCATGTTAAAGCACATTTTTAAGAAAGTACTCTTGGCTGAGAATTATAGGCATCTTTCTGCATCAGCCTTTTTTAAATTTAAGGACAATCTTTCAATTAACTGAGTCTGCTGCTACAGACTCAAATGTAGTTTGAGTTAACCGCAGTTTGATTGGTCATTCAGAATTACAGCTTCTGGGAGTTCTTAAAAGGTCATCCACTCCTTCTCCCTGCACTTATGCAATTAAAATTGCACTTAAATATGGACTGAAAGGACAGAATGGGGGAAAGCAGATTTATTGAAGACAAACAATAGGCCAAGCACAACTGGAACAAAGACGAATAAATCAAGGCCTCGGTCTCATTGAGTCTGCAGACCTACTTGGTTTATGGCCATAGAAACAAATAACTGTAATAATGCATGCATAGTTTTTGCACAGTACCTGGCACATACATGCTCAGTAAATAATATTCCTTATTTTAGTTCCTGATAAAACACTCACCCAGGGCAAGGAATCATCAGGCTAATGCACAATAGTCAAGAAAAACAGGCTTACATTTTAGTCCACGGGATTTCATATCAACATGGTTTCATTGGAAGTTCATTCATTCAGTCCTGGAAGGTATTAACACAGTGCAATAACTAATCGTCCAGACTGTTTGACTCCAGTCTGTGAGCTACACTTAGCCAACTATCTGCTCTCTGACTAGCAAACAGGCATGTGGCTCATTCACTAGACTGTTTTGAGTGTTGCTGAATTTATATGAATCGATACATGTAAATGCCCAACACAGAGCAAGTATGTAAAACATTCAGACATTATTATTTTCATCACGTTTGCAGTAAAGGTTTACATGATAAAGTACTAGGTCTTCTTGGCCATGCGAAAGACTATGCCCTCTTCCCAGCCACACCCACTCCATTCCTGCCTTATTCTCTTGGCAGGTCACAGCAGCCTTCTTTGGTTTTCATAACTACTTACTAGTTTGCTCCTCCAGCCCCTATACCTTTGCTCATATGGCTTCTCCCCAGAAAACTCTTCTTTTTATTTCTATACAACTCTCAATTTATCATATTCAGGGCAACTATCCCTTTCACTGGGAAACTTTTCTTGATTGCTCGATTTAAATGTTGTTTCTCTACTAACTCTTGTCATACAATTGAGTTCCTTTACTGCGCTCATCTCAGTTTGCAGCTGCTTTTATATTTTGATCAACCTTAGTATTTTCTACTAGAAGATGTACTCGATGAGGATAGGCATCTTTTCTGTTTTTCTCAAAATTGTATCCCAGCTCCTAGCACAGTGCACAGTAAAGCACGGAATAACACTTCAATAGATATTTACTAAAGAATGAATGAACCCAACATGTGCCTGTTTTATCAATATAGGATGTCTTGACTTTAAGTCATTTGTAATAAAGATGAAAGGTTAATAATGAATAGCTGCATGGGTCCATTGTCTCATTTAATCTTTACAATAACTCGGCAAAATTAGTATTATTTGCATTTTGCTAATGAAAAAGTTGAACCTAGGAGGGCTTGTACAGAACAAGATTTCTAGCTAAAGAAAACTGAAATTAAAACACAGATATGAGTTACTCCACTCTTTTCTGTATATTATACTTCTCTGAAAAAAAGCTCTACTAGTTTGTGTTTGATGGAGAGTCAGTAAAATAAAATAAAAAAACTATACTAAGAGAGATAAGGCCTCATTTGATAATGCACTTTGATGCAGAAGATAAAATTCCAGAAATTAATAAGTAAGGTGAGTGTACTGTCTCGCCTTCTTTCTCCATTTCTAAGCATCACTCTTTTAATATTGGGCACCACCAGCCTTATGCGTCCTCATGGTACACGAGAGTCACCAAGTCTCTTCTCTTAAATAGTTTCAAGCTACATTTACAACTTAGCAAATGCGTCCTATATCTACAGAATGTTTCTGTTTCAATCCAGCCTCTCATTCTCTAGCTTTGGGCTATAATACACCTTTAATGTCTACTTCAGGATAACAACTATGTGCCTTCAGATGATAACACGTGTATTCCATAATCTAACGATCTCTAAGAAGAGGGCTCTAGTGATTTTTGCATTAGCTATTACACTCGTTAGAGATAAATGCTCAGCTCTTAAAATATTATTTCTTAAATTAGAAAATTGTTTCAAATTATAAAACCATGCATTTATTTGATACGACAAAACTCATAATACAGAAAAGTATAAAATGAAAAGTAAAATGTTCTATTCTCAAACCAGCACCTATCCCATTACCAGAGGCAAATTCTTTTAATGAATACAGTTTTTATATCTTTTCACAGTGGTTAGTATCATACTCAAAATAAAATATTTATAACCTGTATCTTTATTACTCTCAGATAAGTGTCTACTCACTTCCCACTAGGAAGAATGAAGACTTTAAACTAATTATACCATCCCTCACCTCACTCCTCCCATTTTCTCATTTTTATTGATCATATCCTATTACTTTGAGTTCTACAGCAATTACATTTTATCATGAAATTGTAACCTCAGGCCTCTATTGATTCTTTTTGAATGAATAGACAATATCTACTTACTATGTTACATTATTAGACAATATCTACTTAGTATGAATAATAGTATAAGATAAGGAAATTAATACATCTGCATTTCTACCTCTACTATCTGCTTTCTCCTAATTCCTGTAGGATAAACAATTATTCATATTCTCAAGGCTTATAATATTTACAGTTTATCCTATATCTATTTTTTCTTTCCACATTGTGCCTATAGGTGAATCCAGATCTTTGAAAACAACATATATAATAATTTATATAATTGCTACTGTTACTATTTAGATAATTTTTTACTTCAGAATTAATAAAGAAAGTAGAGGGTTTTTAGGTTTCAGTAGAATAATGGCAGCCACCTAGATTTGAATCACCAGATGTACTCCAAAAAATTTGGGATGGAAAGAGAGCAAATAATATCTAGAACTCATACAAAAAGCAGAAAGAAAGGCTAAGATATAGGGTAGCATATTTTAAATTACGCTCAAATTTTATGGCCAACCCGTAAGCAAACCCGACACCAGCAGAGGCCACTCCCACATGTACACACTTCATGGTAGAGAGACGTGGTGGGGCCCTGATGCTTTGTGGGATGTGTTTCTGCACATTTTGTGAGGATAGCAATTTGTTCCAGACTATCTTTTCAAGGTTGTTTGTACAAAGCGAGATATGCCTACTGCCTAATCATAAAGAGTTACTGTGCAAGGCTCAGCTTTCTGCTCCTGCGAGTCAAGGCCATGTGCAGATTGCCCACGTCCTCTTTGCATTGCTCTGTGGAGACAGAGGCTTGAAGAACTAGTAGGAAAAAACACCAGTACACTAATTGTTGTTATCGTTGTCCCTTATCTCCAATGCAGGAGTCTTGTGCCTTCTTCCAGCATTCATAAAACTGGGTCTAGTTAGCTTATAAGTAGAGAGAATGTCTGTCCCCTAGTTACCCTAGCAGTGAGGTAGGGCCAGTGCAGCAGGGAAGAGATAGAGTACAATCAGGTCCCCATGGTGGCAAAACAGATAACATCTACGAAGATTCCACCACAGAAAGACATGGGCCTACTCTGAGTAGGAAATTCTGAAGGTCTGAGACCTGGAGAGTCAGCATGAAAGACTTTGAAAAGCATGCCTGAGCAGCCAGATGTAAGAAAACCATAACCTACAAGGGGAAGAATATTAGAATGACTGCCGATCTCTCTGCTGAAACCTTTCAAGCTACAAGAGGATGGTCATCAACTTTTAATCTCTTAAAACAAAATAACATTCAACCCAGGATCCTGTGTCCAGCCAAATTGAGTTTCATTTATGATGGAGAAATTAAATACTTTAATGACATTCACACATTGAAGAAATTTGCCATAACTAAACCAGCCCTACAGGATATTCTCAGACCTATCCTCCATAATGACCAGTAAAATCCTCCACCACAAAAGTAAACTCACTCAGAAACTTTTGATTAAATTCCAAATTCTACAGTGGCAAAAGGATTAAAAATATCCACTGGACTTTCAAAAAACTCGATACCCAAAATTTTACCAGACTTATCAATTTTCTCAATTAATGTGAATGGCTTAAATTGCCCTCTAAAGAGGCACAGCCTGGCTGACTGGATACAAAAACTCAGGCCAGATATCTGCTGCATACAAGAACCTCATCTTGCCTTAAAAGATAAATAAAGACTCAGGGCGAAGGGATGGTCATCTATATTCCAGGCAAATGGAAAGCAGAAAAAAGCAGGTGTAGCAATTTTATTCACAGATACAATAAGTTTTAAACCAACAAAAGTAAGTAAGTATAAGGATGGTCATTTCATATTTGATAAGGGTAATACTCAATATGATGGGATTTGAATTATTAATATTTATGCACCCAACCGGAATGTGCCTCAATTTATAAGAGATACTCTAACAGGCATGAGAAACTTGATTTCCTCCAGCTCCATAGTAGTCAGAGATTTTAATACTCCTTTGGCTGTGTTGGATAGATCCTCCAATAAGAAGCTAAGCAAAGAAATTTAGATTTAAACTTAACCATTCAACATTTGGATTTGACAGACATCTATAGAACATTTCATCCTAACAAAACTGAATACACATTCTTCTCATCAGCCCATAGAACATACACTAAAATCAACTACATCATAGGTCACAAGTCTAACCTCAGAAATTTTAAAAGAATAGAAATTATTCCTTGCATCTTCTCAGACCATCATGGAATAAAAGTTGAACTCAGTAATACAGGAATCTGCATACTCATACAAAAACATGGAAGGTAAATAAACTTAAGCTGAATGATAGCTGGGTCAGAGACAAGATTAAGAAGGATATTACCAAATTTTTGGAACAAAATGATAATGAAGACATGAATTATCAGAACCTCTGGGATACTGCAAAGGCAGACCTAAAAGGGAAATTTATAGCACTGCAAGCCTTCCCCAAGAGAACAGAAAGAGAGGAAGTTAACAACTTAATGGGAAACCTCAAACAACTGGAAAAGGAAGAACATTCTAACCCAAAACACAGCAGAAGAAAAGAAATAACCAAAATTAGAGCAAAATTAAATTAAATTGAAAACAAAAGGATTATACAACAGATCAATAAATCAAAAATTTGGTTTTTTGAAAAGGTCAGTAAGATAGATAAACCTTTGGCCAACCTAACAAGGAAAAAAAGAGTAAAACCTTTAATTTCATCAATCAGAAATATCAAAGACAAAATCACAACAGACCCCTCAGAAATTCAAAAAATCCTTAATGAATATTACAAGAAACTTTATTCTCAGAAATATGAAAATCTGAAGGAAATCGACCAATACTCGAAAGCACGCCACCTTCCAAGACTTAGCCAGAATGAAGTGGAAATGTTGAACAGGCCTGTATCAAGTTTTGAAATAGCATCAACTATACAAAATCTCCCTAAAAAGAAAAACCCAGGACCACATGGCTTCATGTCAGAATTCTACCAAACCTTAAAGAGGAACTATTGTTCAAACTTTTCCAAAATACAGAAAAAGAAGGAATACTACCCAACAAATTCTATGAAGCAAACATCACCTTGATCCCCAAACCAGGAAAAGACCTAACAAGAAAACAAAATTATAGACCAATATCACTAATGAACATTGATGTGAAAATATTCAACAAGATCCTAAAAAAAAAAAGAATCCAACAATACATCAAACAAATTATACACCATGACCAAATGGGTTTTATCCCAGGGTCTCAAGGCTGGTTCAATATATGTAAATCTATAAATATAATTCAGCACATAAACAATTTAAAAAACAAAGACCATATGATTATCTCAATTGATGCAGAAAAAGATTTTGATAATATCCAGCATCCCTTCATGATCAGAACACTTAAGAGAATTGGTGTAGAAGGGACATTTCTTAAACTGATAGAGGCCATCTACAGCAAACCCACAGCCAACATTGTATTGAATGGAGTTAAATTGAAATCATTTCCACTCAGACCAGGAACCAAGCAAGGATGCCCATTGTCTCCACTGCTCTTTAACATT
>NW_003852412.1:26426992-26444469 GCF_000181295.1 Otolemur garnettii
ACAGAATAGAAAACCAAGAGATGAATCCAGCTACTTACTGTTATTTGATCTTTGACAAGCCAATTAAAAACATTCAGTAGGAAAAAAAAAAAAAACATTCAGTAGGAAAAAGATTCTCTATTTAACAAATGGTGCTGGGTGAACTGGCTGGCCACCTATAGAAGACTGAAACTGGACCTACACCTTTCACCATTAACCAAGATCTATTCTCACTGGATTAAAGATTTAAAGTTAAGACATAAAACTATAAAAATACTATAAGAAAGTGCAGGGAAAACTCTTGAAGAAGTTGGCCTGGGTGAATATTTTATGAGAAGGACACTCCCCACCCCCAGGGCAATTGAAGCAGCATCAAAAATACACTACTGGGACCTGATCTCACCAAAAAGCTTCTGCATAGCCAAGAACACAGTCAGTAAAGCAAGCAGACAGCCCTCAGAATGGGAGAACATATTTTCAGGTTATGTCTCTGACAAAGGTTTAATAACCAGAACCCACTCAGAACTCAAACTAACATCGCTTGATGTTAGTTAAAATAAAACAAAATAAATAAATAAAATTAACATCTAGTTAAAGGTAGAAAGGGAGCACAAAATTAACCAAAAGGGAATATCAGAATAACAAATGGCAAGGAGGAAATAACCATTTAAACAGAGGAAAGTTTAAAAATTTGAAAGACTACTTTGCACAACTGTATGCAGATCAACTTAAAAACAAAGGAAACTATTTTCAAAATAATAGACACAGATGACTTTGAGAGAAGAAATAAAGTTATCAAAAAACTTTTCAAAAACAAGCCAGCCCCAGTTTCTCAGGGGAAATCTATCAGACTTCAAAGATCAGATAATTCCAATCCCAAGTAAACTGTCCCAGAGCATAGAAACATAAGGAAAACTGTAAACAGAATGAAACTAGTATAATCTTTACGTCTCTCTCACAGAAACTACACCAGAAAAAAGGGACAAAAGTAAAACATCACTTATACGCATTGTATTAATTTTCTTGAGCTGCCATAGGAAAATACCACAGACTCAGCAATTTATTTTCTCACAGTTTTGGGAGTTGGAAATTCAAGATCAAGGTGTCCGAAGTTTGGTTTCTCCTGAGGCCTCTCCTTGGCTTCCAGATGGCCACCTTCTCCCATGTCCTCACATGGCTTTTCCTCATCCCAGATGTCTCTTCCTTTCCTTATATGGACACCAGTTATACTGGCTTAGGGACCTATCTTTATGACCTCACTTAACCTTAATCCACACTCAAAAGCCTCCAACTCCAAATAAAGTCACATTAGAGGTTAGGGCTTCAACGTGTGGATGCATTAGGGGAAACAGTTCAGTCTTAACAAACATTGTATAACAAACTCCTAAATAAAATATTATCAAACAAGTCAAGAGCACAGGAAAAATAATAATATAACATCCATTGCTAAATAGAGTAGATTCTGCAAATGTGAGAAGAAAGTTGTCACCCAAAATGCCCTTTAACTTAGGCAGTGTCATCTCTAGGAAGCAGCTCTGCAGACCTTGCCCATGTATATGAAACAACATTTTATGTGCAGTTATTGACTATAATGCCTCATAATAACATAAGACAGAAAACAATCTAAAAATCTATCAATAGGAGTCTATGTGAATAAACTATGGTTCATCCATAAAATGCAGTTATAAGAAAGATGAAAAAGTTTTCTACATACTGAGTGATCTTCTGGTTAAATTATTACATAAAAAAAAAAAAAAAAGAAAGGGGCAAAACTGTATACCATAGCTACTTTTGTATAAGAAAACAATAGAAAAATACAGGTAGACATAGAAGAATAGATACACACGTGTGTGTATTACTTATTAAAAGAAACATCTATTTAATGGGAGGAAAAAGAGTTTTACATTTTCAATTTTTTCTTATGGATTTTGAATATTTGCATATACATACTGAGATAACTTGGAGGTGAGACCCAAGTCTAAACACAAAATTCATCTATGTTTCATACACACCTTATACATATAGTCTAAAGGTGATTTTATACAAGGTGTTTAATAATTTTGTGCCTGAAACAAAGTTCTGACTGAATTTTGACTGTGGTTTATCTCATGAGGTCCGAGGTGTCTCGGAAATCTCCACCTGTGACATCATGTCAGTGCTCCAGAAGTTTTGAATTTTAGATTTGCAGATGAGGGACATGCAGCCTGTGCTCTGTAGCTCCTTGCAGGGATAAATTCTAAAGATAAATGCACCCACAGAAAAAGCTTATACCTCACTCACTTGTTTTGTTTGTGGTAGTCATAATGATCCTGTAATTTTGTTGTTTATCAAAACTACATTCTGCAAGTGCTTTAAATTTTCTATTTCCTCACAAACAGAAAAATTATGAGGGGCATACAGAATAATGGGAGAAGGAGGGCGTAGGAGTATAGGTAGATGCCAAATCCTTAATCACTGGAAGAAAGAAGAAAAAACTAGTGGTAGCCTTTTTTATTTTCCCCTTGAGTCAGAAAAGCCACAATTGGGTGTAATTTTGTAAACCATTGGTCAACAAATACTTAAGTTTTGAGAAGTTTTGCAAAGACTAAAACCTCAGTTCAGGTCGTGAATGCATTTGTGCTATATCCAAATGAAGGTTGGGGTGTCCTCATGCATTGCAGAACAGATATTCTCTAGAACAGATATTGCAATGCAGAACTGACATTAGTCTGACCCAGAATGATGCCTCTTATTTTTCTAAATAAGAATTAGTAATAAGTATTAAGTGAGCTCTTTATGTTTAAGTATTTAGGTATAGCAGCCAGAAAAATATTGCATTATGCTTGGTGTTCTGAGGAGTCCTCTTCCTGTTTCAGAGATCATACATATTACACATGGGAGGCAAAGGATGTAAATTTGGGTGGGGGGGCAAAGAACTTAGATAACAAAATAAAAATGATGAAATTATATAAAAGTGAATAAGAAAGGTTGTGTGTAATTTAAAAATTTTAATTTCACAAATCCAAGATGAGAAAAAACAGGTTTAAGTGCTGTTAATTTTATTCCTTTTTATTTCATTTTATTGTATTTCTATTTTTTTAGAAAGTTGACCACACTTGAAAATAAGTCAAACACATTTTAATGAAGGTGCCAAAAGGTGAATACAGTCACAGATGTTAAAAGAGACACTAGCCAGAGCGAGAGAAGTAATAACGCCCTCCCTCTCTGTATAATTGCAAACCACATCTAGGCATCCCATTTTTAAAATAACACTGACAGACCTTCAGAGTTCTGTCCTCCAATTTTTCTGAGCCTCATGTGGGCAGCAGAGTGAGGCAGGATCTGTACATGGTTGTTCTTTATTGATTCACTTGACCTAAACTACTGGTTTTCAACCCTGCTATCCCTTAGTATTACTTGAGGAGGAATTAAGTATACTCATGTCTGAAATCCTAAAACAACCAAAATAGAATTGAGCAAGGGATAGGAAGAGATCAGGGAGATTTTAAAAGTCGCACAGGTGTTTCCAATGTTCAAGAACAGGAATCTCTGATGTTGGAAGTCCTGTGTTCTCTGTGGACGGGGATTTTATTTCCCTGATGGGATGGAGGAGAGCCAGAAGTGTGATGCTTTCAGAATTCATGCTATTTTTCTACCTCTAATTTATTAAAACAAAGCAAAAAAAAAAAAAAAAAAAAAAACACTGAGCTACTTAGTGTATTTATATTCTGGGTCCTTTCCCTAATACATTAATTTATACCCTAAGCATTGCATGAATATTATTTATCAGACTAGATGTCTCTGAAAGAATATTTGGCAATATTTTCATAGAAGATCTCAAATTGTAAGTAAAAATCAACGATTTTTTTTCAGGGTCTGATGCTAAAAAATGTTCAGTGATTCACATACAAATATTTTGTAATAAGAACATGACCTAGTAAGTACCTCAGTCCAATGCTTTTTTATTAAAAATAAATGTAAGAAAGCCGTTTTAGCATGATACTTTTGGATTGCAAACATATACTATGTAAGGTTGAATGTCTTAAAGGAATAAGAGAGAAAGCTAGTCACAAATGCACCGGCTGATAGAAAGACAGAAAGGATGGGATTAAATGTAAAATAAATATATACTTTGTTTTCTTAAGAATGAAGCAAGTGTTTAAAACTGTGGTAGATCTTTTAATCTGTTGCTATGCCAACAGAAAAATTTTAAATGGATCCAAGAAATGGGACAATTTTCAGGAATATAAGCACAACCTATTTCTGATAAGTAAAATCATATTCATATTATCCCCCAAGGGGATAGAGTCTTGAGGGAATTAGTGCAGAATTAATTGATCAGGTCTCTCCCCTTCACCACAGCAGTCCCAGGGCACAGAATCTCATGCTATATTTTTCTGAGATTTAGATCTGGATTTAGGTTAAACTTTTTCAGGATTGTGAGAAGCACTGTTCCCCGGAGCATAGCTAGCAGGACAGTAGGTTTCTACCATTTTAAGACTGATTAACACATATAAGAGACACAAGTCCATAAATCTTGACCTGTATTTCTTAGACTACACCAAGATGATATAATTTTCAAATATAAAAACATCTTAATAAAATACATCTCATATGCAAATTACCAGCATACTCTCTGAGTCAGACAAAGGCAGGCACTATTTCTCCTAAAAAGAAACAAAGATTAAAATGAAGGATGACCTGAATACTATAAATAATAGAAAATAAAAATTGCAAGTTCATTCAAATTCTATTTATATAAGATGGTGTTTTAACAACTGGATATTCGACACAATGGCCAACTTCATGGCTTTCTGACAACTAAATCCAAGCATTTCCCCTTTTTTTGTGGGAAAGTTGTTTTGTTTCTATTATAAAGATACATTTAGGAAAATATTTTAATACATCCACAAAGTCTTTCCTTAACTGTACATCAAATCAGGAATAATAAAAAGCCATACATTTCTGAACCCTACCTCCCAAAAAATAAATAAAAAATAAATTGCCTCAGCAAAATAAATATGAAAATTTAGTTCAACTGCCTTTTCTAAAGGTATTTCTATAAGGAAAGAAATAGATATTCACAGTAATTAAGTAGTATTTTCAATTAAATGCTGTGTGGGTGAGTCTGCCTTATTGCCTATGAGAGAGAAAGAAAACACCCACGTCAGCCTTTGTTTCAAATGTTTATTTTAAATGACTTAATGATCAAATGGAGCCGCCATGGAACATGATCCTTTTTCATATTATGATTTTTATTTTATTCTGGAGCTAAGAAAACATCTGAAAGTGGGTAGCATAAGGGGAGACGTGGTGCTCCTTTCTTTTCCACTGGGTTTCTATCATCTATCTTTAGTTTTTGCTTTATTTTTTAAACATGTGGAGCTGAACAGAGCCACAAATACACTGAGCTCAACTTTAAATCCTGAACATATTCACATAGACAGGGAGATTGCCTGGCTGGCATCACCCAGCTTCGCTTTACCTTTGTTTTCTGAACAGACAGCCTCTACTACTAGTTTCATTAATATTACATGATCAACGACAGCTTTATCTTTACCATAGCACCATTCAGCCGTCCACTAATGTGACTATGCTTCTGTCTAAGAAACAGAAGCCCCACTCACACTTACTGCTGTATACACCATTTCTCAGACGACCCAGACAGCAGCTTAGTTAGTTAACAGAACTACGGGGTCTGGTGAGCACGACCCCTACGGGGTCACCATATCCTTAAACACATCTGCCGTCCAATTCTTTGTCACAAAATCTGCACAGAAAAAGTAGCATTTTGGAAAATATTAATGAGTGTGGTTGAAAACATTGTCCAACACTGATCTTTAACAATGGCATTCAAAATTTTGAACAGGAGGGTAATTTCTTCAAATGCAATCTCTGTGCAGAGCCCAGTACACATAGTAAAGACTCACCAGGGATCTCCCGTCTCACCTGGCCTGGCCTGCGAGGCACATCCAGACTATCCTGGAACACTGCTGAGGATAGTTGGAGAAATACTGCCTTAATTTTTATCATATTCTTTCATATTTTTTCTCAGTTTTTCTTTCGTTAAGGAATACTATACATGCCAGTCCAAAGAGATCTGGCAACTCCTGCAGCACCTCAGTTATATTAGAGGTGACATTTCTGGATCTTCTATCTCAAGTCTTATTCAACACCTCTGTGCCTCCACTTCCTCATTTGTAAAATGGAGATTAAAGTCATTCCTAACTTATATAAAATTATCATATTTATATACCAGTTATAAAACTAATAACTTTATTATTATATAAATGTATGCATATATTAACTAGTTGCATAAAACAATAAAATATATTTTTCCTTATGTGCAGAAAGTACTTTAGACATAAACTGTAAATGAAGCATTTATCACTTAAAAAATAATTGCGTAAGTAATGCTGGTATTTTTATAAAAAACCAAAATGCTGTTTTCTGTTTTGGTTTTTCATTTTTTTATTTTGTGTTTGTTTTAGACCAGTTCATATTTTATTGATCTCGAAGGTGTTAGCAAATTTTGTTAATGTTAAGTATTCAGGAAGTAATGGGTCACAGAGCTTTCATTTTCCAAAAATGGACTCGTGGGCTTAGCTATCCAGAGGAAGGTCCTGGGGCTCTTTATCCCTCACTCTTGCCCTTAGTCATCTCCTTGGCCACTCACTTCTGTGCACCATCCAGTCATTGACGGATGACTTATCAGTGTGGTCTGTTCTAATGCCAAGGGTAATGTCACCTCTAAACCTAGTGATTTTATTGTTGACTCTACATTCAGAACGTTTATTGCACTTTTTTGTTTGTTTGTTTTTCTTGTTGGGGATTCATTGAGGGTACAAGAGACCAGGTTACACTGATTGCATTTGTTCGGTGTGGCAGCAGCCCTAGGCCCTGGGGGACACCTGTGTTTTCACTTCTCTCTCCTACACTCTGTTTACTTTATGTCCTTTACTGAGGGCTGGAGTCCTGATGGTTTAACTCTCAAGGATACTTCCAAGGATCTTTTTTGTCGAGAATGAGTAGAAAGGGAGAAAACTTGTGTCAAAAATTCTTTAGTGGTTTAGGTATCTAGAGAAACATGAAAGAAAAAAAATTAAATACGTGAAAAGTAGAGGGCCCAGATGCCGAGCAAAGGCCAGTGTTCAGCAGCCCGGGCTGTCAGACTGTCTTTCTTCCTGCATTTTTTGTCATAAAGTGTGTTTCTTCTTATTCTGTGCATCAAGTTATCTTAGAGTTCCAAGTATTCTTGACCTGATTTTGAGTAGACGTGAGCAGCAGCCCAAGGCACCCCTTATTTCATGGCATAAGCTACACTGCCCACAAAACAGAGACCTTGAAGAATTCATGAATAAACTTAAGTTCTGTGGAAGAACACACGACACACTCTCAGACTTTTGGAGATCTCACACCAAAACCATATTCCTGCAAATTTCATAACTGAAATATCTATTTGGCATCCTGGGTATTTCAAATAGAAACTCTTCATATTTTCTCTATTCACTCAGGGGGTAAAAAATGAAAATACAACAAACTTTTCAAAGCAATGAAAGCGTCTACTTTATGTAAGGAGAATCTATTTTTGTAAGCATAGTTTTAAAAAAATGTCCTTACTCCAGAGAGACATCCATGATTGAATTGTCAAAATATGAATTGATAGAAAACATTTCTAAACTGAGTGAGTTAAATTCTTCATAAGGAGAAGCTAGGCTACAGCCTGACAAGGTTGCTTGTCTTACCGTATTCTAGCTATCTGAAGTCATTGTGTTCAAATGCTAAAATTGCAGCTAGTAAGGTGAAGTGCACAATTTAATTCTTAATTCAAAATGTTTATTAAGCACCTCATATACGAAGGTCACTATGCTGCATGTTCTTCTGGACTCTTTGGGAAATGCAACACTATACAAAGTATTCCTAGTATCATTCCCTCAAGGAACTTACAGTCTAGTAAAGAAAATGCTATGTGTTCACAAATCACTATGGTAATAATGTCTAGGGCTTAAGGGCTATCCCTGTACTAAGTGCTTTCCCTGTATTAATGCATTTAGTTCTCACCACAACCTTGAAGTTTATAGATGATAAAAGAAACCAAGACACAAAGAGATGAAGTGACTTGTTTAAGAACCACAATGTTTTTAGTAATAGAGCCAAGATTGAGTCCCCCCAAGGGATCTGGCCCCCAGGTCCACACTGGAAGCTCCTACATCTCTCTATTCTGTCATATAGGATTGTGTGTTGCGAGTGTCAAATTAGAGTTATGGAGATCAATGAGAATTAAGAAACAAGACTAATAATTAAGGGTCCATGAAAGGAAATATTTCTCTCCTGGGTTAGCTGAGTTGGTTCTACTGTAATAGGAATTTGCTTGAGGAACACAGAAGTTTGACTTTCCTTATTGCCTTTGGTCAAGATGCTATATTTTGATTATCTCAGTCAGTACAATAATATTCTACTCTTCACTTACTAAGTATAGGAATTATAATTTGCATTTCATAGGTGAAGTGTTGAGGGCTCAGACAACACTTGTCAGGGTTTTACTCATGAGCCTGTATGTATTGAGAATAATTGGTATTGCCACAGGATTCTGTATGATTTTCCTTATAGGGTCATTTGCACTGACCTTATGTATTTAGTTAAAGTTTAATATTTTTATGATATAACTCTACCATACATCATGTAGACATTCATATTTTGAAGAATAAAAGATAAAAACATATATACTACCTGTGTGTATATGTTGTATGGAGGCACTTCGTTGAAAACTAATTAATGTCTGGCCTATTTATGGTTATTAGTTTTTGTTTTGTTTTTGTTTTTCTTTTTGTTGCAGTTGCAGTTCTCATTGTTATTTTTTAGCTGGCCCAGGCCGGGTTTGAACCTGCCACCCTCGGTGTATGTGGCCAGCACCCTGTCAACTCAGCTACAGGCTCCACTGGTTATTAGTTTTAATAATTTTCCATGTGAAAGAAAAATATTTAAAATTAAAAAAAAGTAACTACATCATGTTTTTTTTTATTAGGATCTAAATATATGGGTTTACAGCCTACTGCAAACTTTTAAAGATATGTCTTATGATGGATTCTGTCACTTCATGTTGGAAACAGGTCAGAGCGGATCAAGTGGCATCACCCAAACTAACTAGTCAAGCATTAGAGATACTGTTAAAATGTTTTTATGTTATTACTTATTTTTGAGTTAAATAAAAATAAAGAACAGGAGGAAAAGAAGAGAAGAAGGGTCAGCACAGATTCAAGAGGAGAAAAGGGCAAAATCACGCAGGACAAAGTAGCATGTGCTCTCCTCAGCCAGGATATGGGGTCCACGTGAGAGGGAAGCCGTTGGCCTTGGTGTCATAAATGTTCACTTTACAGTGATGGCAATGACCTTCATGAGAAAAAATCAAACAAGCAACAGGAAGTGTGACATTATGGGTCTGGAAAGTTGGTGCTGGCCACAAAGACAAGAAGTCATCTTCCAGCTGTGATCACTGAAGCTGTGACAACAGACCATCACTGGGGGGAAGTAAAGCTTGCATGAGGAGGCCCGGGATGTGTTGACACCTGTAGGACAGGAGAAAGAAGGAGGAACTAATTGGAATTGAGGAGCCACAGTTGTTGGGCCAGAAAACGGAATATGCCGTGTGTGCGATAGCAGTGTCCAAGAAGGCAAGAAAAAATCTGAAGGACTGGAGGGCCAAAATGCCAAATGCTAAATTTTGTAGCATACAGAAAAGAAACAACATTGATCTTGATACAGAAACAAGAAACAACAGTCACACAACCTATCCTGGGGAAAAACTCCATAAAATATTGTTCAAAAGTGTGTATGTACCTGGAATAGTCCCTGGTGAGGAAAAAATTAAAACATGTTTGCAGTTATTGAAAAGTATTTTTGAAATCTTATAGGAATATTTATGTTAATGTTATGTTTTCTTTCATACATATCTGGGAATTTAAAGAGAAAACCAGTATTTTCTTTAAAAATACAGTGTAAGTCTTTATTAGTAGTATGTCATGTGACAGGGGCTTCGGTCGATCCAAATGTCCAAATGGTGCATCTGCAGGTATGGGCACTGCTGAAGTCCACAGGTGCGTCATTCTCCCGGAGTGATTAAACCCCACCCTAGTGAGAGCGCTTTAGCATTGGCCTCTCAAAGCATCTGTTCAAAAAAGCAAGCACTTTGCCAAAATAGAGAGGCAGTGAGAGAGAGGAAGACAGTGCGTTGTGGGCCAACTGCCTTCTAGAACTTCTGGTTTGTCCCCAACTTAGACACACACAGTCTGCAACCCTGACGACTCACCCAGTCCTCAGTGATCTTAGCCCATACACACCTCATATCCCAGATATGACACTGCTTCCCCAGTTCAGTAGAACATACTGTTCACAAATTGGGCTTCAAAGGTAAGTATATCTGATATTTTATCAAGATCTTGCTCCTTATGCAAAAGGGAAATGTCACAATCAAAAAGAGATGCCTTTCTCTTTCCCGCTTGACAGTCCCTCCCTCCTTTTCCCTGCCTGTTTTTCTGCCTTCATTATTCTGTATAAAAATGAATGTACACACCACATTGCTGTTTCTTGCTAAGCAGAGACCTGTGTCCTGCAGGGTTTCTCAGCTAGCCTGTTTCACCTGTGGCAGGCTTAGGCAAATCTCAGATTGGACTTTCTGTGCTCGTCTAAATGGATCCTTTCTCACCTTGCCCCTAGGCCTCCGAGGTGTGGAATCCAATCTGGGTGTAGATGTTGCTCCGTGATAAGGCCAAGCAAGATTAGCTGTGTTCTGAACTGGATTCACGTCCTCACCTTTTAGTTGCCTAGGAGAAGGAAGAAATCTTTAGAAAAATATTTCAGAAAATCTTTTCTGAATTGATATGTAGTACATTTCTCCTTTTTTATACAAGGTGACAGCGTGCGTGAGATGTAAAGATGAGTTTGCTCAGGCAATTACCCCTTGTTGATAGCAGATTATTTCCTCTGGCAACTCGAAAATAACTTGTTGGTGTATAAGTTACTGCTGTTCTGGGGATGTAGTAATTTACTCTCCTGCCTTTTTTATGAGCACATTTATTTTAATCAGTAGAGTTCAGAATAGCTCTTTTTCATCTAACTCCATCTCTTTTGGAGTTATGCACCTTCTAACATATAATGAAGGAAGGTCCTTTTGTGCACACAGGAGAAAAGAAGCATGATATATTACTGGGAAAATGGTCTTTGCTCAGAAATCATACCCCATGATCTTTTTTTTTTTTTTTCTGTGTTAAAACACAACATTTATTCTCTATAACTCTAGCCCAAATTATTTTTTTTTATGAAAACAATGAAAACCTCACCAGGTACTTCAACATTATCTTTGATGGTGGGGACTGATCACATAGAATAGTTACACATGTAGGATGCAAAGAGCATGAAGGAATTCAGGTTAGCAAAAGCTTACAACTCTTAAACAATAGTTCCAGTTATGTACCTCACTGAATACCTGTAGAGTAAAAGCAAGCTAGAGAGGTTTACTCCCTTCACTATGTTGCAGATGAAAAAGGAGAGAGTCAAGAAAAGGTAAAGGCTTCCCCATGGCACCCAGGGATGAAACAAATATTTTAACTGTGATTCCTCACCTCTCCTGTTGGCCCCCGCATTCCCTCACAGAAGTCTTGCTAATTCTTAGACAAGTCTGGAGAAAATAAAACTCATTTTCTAACATTAATTCCTGGTTGACCAAGTCTGGATGAATCAGATGATTTAGTTGTCATGAAAGTTCAGGGCATGATAAAGAGACAGATCATTCACTCTTCTCTAGTAAGGACAAGATTAGTGACTTCACTGCCTAAGTCTTTTCTGAAAATAGTAAAGTTTAGTTGATGGAGCACAGACATGATCAAAAGCTGAGAACCCAGGTTCTTGACAATACCTGCTTCTGACCACTGCCATTCTTATCCCCCACTTCTCCCGGTCACTGAAACTGGGCAGTAGTTTCCCTCTTATCACGAGGATTATTAAGAAGACAAAGGACGGCTAGAGATAGGGAAGCAAGTGCTGTTTTGAAAATACAAAGGTTGTGATTTGAAAGCATTACTTTCTTGCACTACTTCCAGAGAAATTTTTCATTTAAGTGACAGCAGAATAGCAGAGATAATTTTCTTGGTGTGAAAAAAATGGGCAAAAGAGAAAAATCAGGAACTGCTTGATTATTTTACAGATATTTCTGTGACTTTTTCATATAAAACATATCTCAGCAAGTCAGTAATATAAATAAAATTACCCATGCTATTTATAAAGCCAATGCAACATACATCCACACCTGTCCGCATCACCACCTACATCTATGTGTTAAATATATTAATAATTAAACAGAATAGCAGGAAAGGTTTTTAAGGCTTTTTTTTTTTCTAAGTAGAAATTCTCATATCTGCCTAGCAGTAAGTTTTCTTTCCACGCCTAAGGTGATCATCCAAATCGATGCTGAAGCAGGAATGCATGGCATTTCTTTTAATATTTCAAAAGTAGTGAGTTTGCAAATCTATTCTCCTTAACAAACTGTCATCGAGTCTAGAAATATATACTAAACAGGTGCTCAGTCCTCTTATATCCAAATATGAATCTCCCACCAATAAAAAATGAAGGCATGCAGTGGCACACACCTGTGGTCCCGCCTACTCAGGAGGCTGAAGCGAGAACATGGCTTGAGCCCACAAATTTGAGGCCAGCTTGTGCAACATAGCGAACTCTGTCACTTAAAAAAAGGAGGTAATAACAATTTTGTATGTGTGTATTTGTGTGCATATGTATATGTATGTGTATCTCAGTAACCATACTTAGGGTCAACATGTTTAATAGACTGATATCGAATGTTACGTCATTTGAAACATACAGGCTCATCTGTCTAGTTTTTGATAAGCATAAGCAAGTTAATTTTTAATACATCATAAACATTACTCCTATTATTTGACTACTATTTAAAAGTAATAAAATAAGTGAGAATTGTTTTGTTTTTGATGATATAATTGTCAAGCACTTTGCAACAGGAAGCTCTGTACAAACCTCAAATAATTGAGTGGCAGTATTTAATGTGAAAATTACAAGAAGTTAAAACTTCTGAGGTTTGCATCATGATTTACTGACCAAATTAAGTTGAGGACAACAAAAAGAATCACATACACACACACACACACACAAACAAGACTTCTTCATAGAGACTCTAGGAAAAAATAAATGAAATGGATAAAATAATACAAAAAGCCCCAGAGACTGGTCATTTTATGAGGGAGAATAACACCATGTCTCATTTATTAAAAAATAATATACAAAGCAAATTACCTCTGAAAAAATATCCTCATGTCACTTGGAATGGTTTTGTCAACCTAATTTAATCTTTTAAGCCTAACCCAAGTATATAGAATGAAATGATCATCAATAAAAATAATTCAATGGAGTTCAGGCCTATGGCTCACACTCTGGGAGGGAGGCTGAGGCAGGAGGAGCATTGCTTAAGAGCAGGATTCAAAACCAGAATGATAAGAGTGAAATCCCATCTCCACTACAAAAAAAAGAAAAATAGAAAAATGTAGCCAGGTGTGGTAGCATGCAGCTGTAGTCCCAGATACTTAAGAGACTGAGGCAAGAGGATCTCTGAGTCCAGTTTGAGGTTGCTGTGAGCGTGATTGAGGCCTGTTTTTCTAGCCTGGGCAAAAGTGTGAGACTCTCTTAAAAAAAGAAAGAAAGAATAAACCTTAAATGACATAACTGGCCTGAAAACTTACTGTATATAAGCATATCAACCTATTTAAGGAAGACATTCATCTATATGAATATAAGTTGTGAAAATTCTTCCACATTACCAGCTTTAATTTGAAATGCTATCAAATTTAAATACTATCAGCTACATTATGATCTGTGAGTTGGGGACAGGGTGGGGGCAAGCATCAGATAATCCATATATTACACATCTTGCATCAAAAGTTAACTTTTGGCAGCAGTTAAGGAAGTATAGGCTACAGATTTTGTTTAAAAAAAAACAAAAGAGCATATTTAACAGAGTGGTACCCAGGGGCTGGGTGATAAAGGTTGAGCTGTGACAATGGATGCTTTGAATCGGCACGTTGTAATTGGACATAGATTTATGGGTACATGTGATATTTTGATATGCACATACAACATGAGGTGATCGAACCAGGGCATTTAGGCCACCCTTCCCATTTGCGAGGGACAGTGGCCAGGAGACTGGAAAGGGCCTCAGGGATAAGTCCATCCATTAGAGAAAAGATGAGAAGAACCTGCTCAGTGATGAGAAGAATAGTCCCTACAGCCCAGCAACTTGGTTTCAATTCCAGGGTTGGGCAATTTATCTTAGCCTTGGTTATCCCTTCTATGAAAAAACAAAAAAAAAGGAGGAAGGGGGAGGGGGAGGAAGAAGATAATTCCCCCTCAATAAAAATAGCTTCATATGAAGGTCAAATAAATTATTACATGTAAAATGCTTAAAATAATGCCCAACAGACAGTGATTCCTCGGCAGATGTTAGCTATCACCTCTGAAAAAAATATCCTCATGTCACTTGGAATGGTTTTGTCAACCTAATTTAATCTTTTAAGCCTAACCCTTTAAGCAAGGGCAAAAAGCAAAGCCTGTGTGGCTTCTTCCACGACCTCCCACTTCCAGAGAGGAGGAGACCTTTGGGGAAGAACAGGAAGGGACGGATGGGCACACAGGAGCACAGAAAGGAAAGGCTGGTGTATCTTTGAAGGAGTTTCCATCCCTTCTGTCGCTGCCATTGCCTTGCCGTGTGGCCGAGGGTATGCCGCTTAAATCCATGCACCTGTTGTCCCCGCCTAGACACTAAGGAATTTCAGTTTGATGATTTCTGGGTCATCTTCCAGCTCTAAACATCTTCTAGTCCATGATTTCTAGGGAAGGGTAATCTAGGGAAGCCCTGCCATGGTTTACACGTGTATGACAAGGCAATCTTACGTGTTTCTTTCTCCTTCTCAAAGGATCAGACAAGCAGCCAGAAGCACATAGAGGGTGGTAGACTGCAATGAAATAGAATTATGCCCTCCAATAGAGTGCTGTTTAATTCCTACCCTCTCGAAAATGCATCTGTGTGTTCTTAAGCATCTGTATCTCCAAATTACATATCCTAAAGAGTGGTGTACCTTACCTTGGTGTTCAGAATAAATCCCCACCACACAGTGAATTTTTAAATTGAGATGTTTATTCTATTTCATTATAATGTGTAAATTGTTACTTTATACTCGACTGCCCAGAGGTAAATTGAAGATGTGTACACAAAGTGAAACAATTCCTCTAATAAAATCACTGACATGTTAAGAGGGTTCCCATTTTCGTTATTTATGCTGTTTTCTTTCATTTTTAAAGATGACACT
Source organism: Otolemur garnettii (assembly GCF_000181295.1). Lineage (NCBI taxonomy): Eukaryota > Metazoa > Chordata > Mammalia > Primates > Galagidae > Otolemur > Otolemur garnettii. Next base: position 26,442,334 of record NW_003852412.1, read on the forward strand.
AGCCTTTATTGCACATTCCGAATGTGTGTGTTATACTTGTATGACACATTTTCCTTCCGTGACCCATTAAAGTAGCATAATGCTTTCTATATTCATGCCTCTCTTAGCACACAACCTATGGTTTTAAATATTTTTGCATTCTTTCTCAGAAGGGAAAAAAATGGGTTTCGTAGTGAAGGAAAAGCTTGGCCAATTATGTCATTTTTATCTCATTTTCAGTTTCAACCTAGCATTATCTTAGGCTTAGTAGTAACAAATGATAAAATGACAAATAAATTCTGACATTCCCTGCATAATCTACATTCTTGGCCATCGAATCTTCATTTTACCAGCCTCTTAAGGAATGTTTTAAAAAAAGAAAAAAGAAAACCTCCAACATGACTGCCAATCTCACCCATTGCATTCTGTGTGTCATGCTGCCACAGCAGCGCTTGGAATCTAGAGGCACCGAGTGCCACAACCCGTCTCCTTGTGACTCATGGCACCAGATGACAAGCAATCCTCTGTCCTTCAGCAGCACCAGAGACACTGGAGGATCCGTGTGGGTGTTCACGGCGCTGCGACTGCGTTGTGAATAGATCTAGAGGAGGCAGGAGTCCAAGCCCCAGGCTTCCTGCACGTATCACCATCCTAACAGATGGCATATTCTTGGCTACAGGCCAAGGACCTTGGTCATCGAGTGAACTTTCCCTGACTCTGTGCTATGTCGATATCCCAGACATCCAGGGACACAGGCCTTGCTTATGAATCATTCTGCTGGAAACCGCCTCTATCTATGTTTTCTGAATGAATGCTCATAAAGGTATTTTGCCTAAACCAAGTAAAACTGCTTAGCACTTTGTCAGGCAATCACTGTGGGTCGCATCAACACAGAAAGTGTGTTTTATAATTTAGTCCTAATGAATTTTTTGACCTATAAATCAATAAACCTGTTACACACTGAATAATAATATTTGCTTCTTGAAAACATGTATGATATAAACAAGGTCACAATTTACTGTCATTTTTAATAGGGAGAAAAAAAACTGTACTCAAGGGGCATTTAACATATTTTGACAAGGTGACCCACAATTATCCATTAACATTGTATTTGTCTAAGCCCTACCACATTGATATGCAGGGACCATGTAATAGTTCACTGATGTCCCACTTAGGGGTGGAGAATAAGGCAAGTGGGACCTTCCCAAGGTCTTTCACAGCCAGAATGCATCTGGCTATTGCTGTATTGATTAAACATTTGGATAGTTAATCAACACAGCTCAGCCCTTTTAACCTGCCATGCAGTATACAAAAAAGAAAGACAGAGAGAGAGATCTCTGAGCCAGGAGGGTGTATCACTCTTATTTTCTAAAGTTAACAGAGAAAGAATACCTGTACAGAGAATAGGACTGTAGAAAAATATTTCATGTGATCTTGAATAGAAAGATGTGTGGACGTACTGGCCTGTTTTTGTTTAACTTCCTTTCTCAACATTTTGTCTAATTTATTAAAATTTTTAAATAATTTAAAATTAAAAATGGTTAAATAAATTAAATTAAAAATAACTAAAAATTTATTTTTAATTGACATAATATTTGTATATATTTATGGAGTTCAATGTGAAGTTCCAATTTATGAATACATTATCAAAAGATAAAATTAAGCTAATTAACATCACCTCACCAACCTGCTTTTTGTGATGAGAATATTAAAAAACTTATTCTTAGCAATTTTGAAATATACATTATTGTTATATGGTCAGAAAGCAGAGTAATCGCTAGAAGTTATTCCTCCATTCCAACTGAAACTCTGAACCTTTTGGTCAACAACTTCCTTTTCTCTATTCTCCCCTTCGCCCCTTCCTCCAGCCTCTGGTGACCAACCACCTTCCACTTTGTCCCCTCCCCCCTTCCTCCAGCCTCTGGTGACCAACCACCTTCCACTCTGTCCCCTCCCACCTTCCTCCAGCCTTAGGTAAGCAACCATCTTCCGCTCTGTCCCCTCTCCCCCCTTCCTCCAGCCTCTGGTGACCGCCTTCCGCTCTGTCCCCTCTCCGCTTCCTCCATCCTCTGGTGGCCACCTTCCGCTCTGTCCCCTCTCCCCTTCCTCCATCCTCTGGTGACCACCTTCCGCTCTGTCCCCTCTCCCCTTCCTCCA
>NW_003852412.1:26445035-26447613 GCF_000181295.1 Otolemur garnettii
CCTTCCGCTCTGTCCTCTCCCACCTTCCTCCAGCCTCTGGTGACCACCTTCCTCTCTGTCCCCTCCCACCTTCCTCCAGCCTCTGGTGACCACCTTCCGCTCTGTCCCCTCCCACCTTCCTCCAGCCTCTGGTGACCACCTTCCGCTCTGTCCCCTCCCGCCTTCCTCTAGCCTCTGGTGACCACCTCTGCTCTCCGTTTCTATAAGGCCAACTCTTTTAGATACCCCATGTGAGTGACATCACAGGGCATGTCTTTCTGTGCCTGCCTTACTTCACTGAGCATGATGTTCTCCTGTTCCATCTATGTTCTTGCAAATGACAGAATTTCCTTCTTTTTAAGGCTGTATAGGACTCTGTTGCATATGTATGTGTGCAGTATGTGGGTATGGATGTATATATACATACAGACTATAATTCCTTACCCATTTGTCCATTGATGGGCACTCAGGTTACTTCCATGGTGTGGCTACTGTAAATAGTGCTATGGGAGTATAGATACCTCTTTGATTTCACTTCCTTAGGATACATTCCCAGAAGTGGGATTGCAGGATCATATAGTGATGCCGTTTTTAGTCTTGTGAAGCCCCTCCACACTGTTTTCACAAGTGGCTGTCCTAATTAATATTCTCACCAACAGTGTAAAAGGTTCCTCTTTGCTTCACGTCCTTGCCAACACTTATTATCATTTGTCTTTTTGGTAATAGCCATTCCAACAAGCATGAGGTGATCTCATGATGCTTTTAATTTGCATTTTCCTGATGATGACTTATGTTGACTATTTTTTCACATATCTGTTGGCCATTCATATTTGCATCTTTTTTGAGAATGTTCAAATCCTTTGTCCATTTTTAGACTGACTTACTTATTTTCTTGCTATTGAATTGAGTTCCTTATATGTTTTGGATATTAGCTCTTTATCATGTGGTTTGCAAATATTTTCTCCCAATCCATGGGTTGTTTCTTCACTCAGCTAATTATTTCCTTTGCTGTGCAGAAGCTTTTTAGTTTGACGCAATCTCATTTGTCTATTTTTGTTTCTATTGGCTGTTCATTTGGACTTCTATCCAAAAAATCATTGTCTAGATCAATGCTGTAAAGCTGTTCCCTTGTTTTCTTCTAGTAGCTTTGCAGTTTCAGGTCTTACATTTAAGTCTTCTCCCATGCTAAGTTGATTTTTGGATGTGTATGTGATGTGATATGCACTTTTCTCAACACCATTTATTGAAGAGACTGTCCTTTCCCGTTGTGTGTTATTAGCACCTTTTGACAAAGGTCAGTGGAATATATATATTTAAATTCATTATGGGCTTTTCTATCGTGTTCCATTGTTCAAGGTATCTGTTTTTAAGCCAGTACCATGCTTGTCTCCGATTGCTGATGAAAAATGCTAAATCCTCCACAGAGAAAACCATTGGACTGATAAACAAATTCAGTAAAGTTTCAGGTTATAACATCAGCATACAAAAGCAAAAGCATTTCTAGACACTGGCAATGAAAAATCCAAAAATAAAAATAAGAAAACAATCCCATTTACAATAGCAGCAAAAATAAAATAAAATACGTAGAAGTAAATTTAACCAAGATGGTGAAAAATTTATACACTAAAAACTATAAAATATTAATGAAAGATATTGAAGAAGACACAAATAAGTAGAAAGATATCTCATGTTCATGAATTGGAAAAACTAACATATTAACAAATATACTTTTTTGAGGCAAGCCAGAGTTCCATGGCCTCAGTCTAGCTCACAGAAACCTCGAACTCCAGGGTTCAGGCAATACTTACACCTCAGCCACTGAGTAGTTGGGACTACAGGTGCTTGCCACAATGACCGACTAATTTTTCTGTTGTTAATAGAGATGGGATCTTTTGTTCAGACTGGTCTTGAACTCCTAAGCTCAAGGGATCCTCTCACCTGGGCCTCCTAGAATGCTAGGACTACAGGCATGAGCCACAACACCTGACCTGGAAGAATTAATAATTGATAAAATGTTCATACTGTCTAAAGCAATTTACAGATTTGGTTCAATTCCTATCAGAATTTCAATGTCACTTTTCATAAAAAAAAAAAAGTTTCTATGAAACCCTGAATAGCCAAAGCCATCTTGAACAAAAAGAATAAATTTGGAGGCATCACATTCTCTCTTTTTTTCAAAACATATTATAAAACTATTGCAATCAAAATGTTTCTCAATATTTTAATTGGCTTAAAACCTCACATTTTTGCCAGGCTCAAGTTATGTTTTTTACATTCATCTAAGTTTGATGTATGCTTGATTTCCTCTTCAGATAGAATATTCCTGAAATTCAAAACTGTATCCCCCACCTGAGACTGGGTGGCTCATCTCGACCCCACATCTGTATCCCCCACCTGAGACTGGGTGACTCGTCTCAACCCCATATCTGTATCCCCCACCTGAGACTGAGTGGATCGTCTCAACCCCACATCTGTATCCCCCACCTGAGACTGAGTGGATCATCACAACCTCAGATCTGTATCCCCCACCTGAGACTGGGTGGATCATCTCACCCCAGATCTGTATCCCCCACTTGAGACTGAGTGGATCATCTCAACC
>NW_003852412.1:26450356-26463145 GCF_000181295.1 Otolemur garnettii
GTCTCAACCCCAGATCTGTATCCCCCACCTGTGACTGAGTGGATCATCTCAACCCCAGATCTGTATCCCCCACCTGAGACTGGGTGGCTCATCTCCACCCCAGATCTGTATTTGTTGTTATGTGCACTGATACCATTTTCCCTCATGTCTCAAATCATCTCAACACTTCACTTCCTCTGTTATGAATGTAAAGGAATCCAGGTCAATCTTTCTATGTATAAAGACCTCAATTTTGTTTCTCTTTATTTCCTCTGCTAAATCATTTACCCTTAACCAATTCTTTTTTTTTTTTCTTTTTTTTTTACAATTGACCAACTATAATCCGTTCTCCCTTTAGCTTCTCATTGCCTGGCAAGGTGCACAGTTATACCTCACATTCTGCCATATAAATCTGTTTTAGATTTCAAATTATACCCTCAATTCAACATGCAGAAAAAAATTCAGGTACTGTTGTTGTTTATACTCTCAAGTTACTTTACCTGTTTACTTTGCCTTTTTACTTTGCTTAACACTTTCTGACACTTAAATCTGTTTTCCCCAAAGTTGTTTGATCATAAGAATCATGAATTCCAATCATATCTACTTGATCAATAATATCCAAGGATAGGAAATTTGCAGCTGAACATGTACCTGGGGAGATATTAGGATCAGAAAAGTTGAAAGTCCACTGATTTAATCTATTCTTTATCCATTTGTTCTGTAAGACCATAAAGGCTTTCTCAAAATGCATCTGCAACAAGATTCTTACCTGTTTAAATAAACTTACTGAACACTTCCTGTATGCAGTAATTTACAAATACTGTCTCATTAACCTTGTGGCTAAGTTCGTCCTATCCGATTTTAGTTTTGTGATTGGGATGTGCATGATCCCAATATGGGATATGTGATTATACTATATAGATTGGAATGTCTATTTTGAGAGAAGACTCTCCCCCTTTTTGTCTTTGACAAAGCAAGTTGCCATGTTAGAAGTCACCATATGGAGAGGGTCATGCATCACACAGTGGCCCTCCGCCAATAACCAACAAAAACTGAGACCCTCACTTTGGCAGCCTGCAAAGAATTGAATGCTGCCAATACTCGTGTGAGCTTGGAAGCAGATCCTTCCCTGGGCGAGTCTCAGATGAAACTGCAGCCCCGGCCAACACCTCGACTACAGCTCTGTGAGACTCTGAAGCAGAGAACTAGGCTGAACCGTGCCCAGATCCCTTTTCTTTTCCCCTCTATGCTGTCCCTTTTGGGTGTGATGTGCTCAGATTCTTAACCCACTAAAACTATGAGATAATAAGTAATAGATAACTAATACATAATACTTTTACATTATAGCCATCATATTTTGAGTCCTATGTCCTTTTGAAATTCAGGCTTCTGACTTAATTATCATACATTACTACCTAGTGTTACCCATTTCAATTTACCATCATCTGTGCATTTATATTACATTCTAATGTGTACCATATGAGTAGATATTTTATCTACTCATGTTATAAAAATAATATCCCTATATATTTCCCACCTACACTTACTTCTAAAAGAACAATCTCATCATTCATAAGCTAGAACAGTATAAATGAACTTGCTTTTGGAGGTGTGAGGTAAATGAAAAAAAAAAAAAACAGACTCCATGCTTATCAAATGCAGGATAATTGTTTTGTTTTATTTTGGTTTTTTGTACATAAAAAATGACACAGCAGAGCTAGACAATTGGGCTATGTTACTTTTAAGGTACTTTTCCTATAATCGTTTTAAATTCATCAGCAGCCCCTGCATGTAGCCTAACTCATCATAACCAACAGACATATTGCTGTAAAATAAACCTTCAGACAGGAACCCAGGCATAAAGCTAACCAGGAAAACAAACGTCATCCTCCATGTGGCACCTTAATCAGCCACAGGTGAAAAAAAGGTGCGTGGAGAAAAAACACATGAAATGTATGCCGTGCAGGACACTCAGGGTCACAGCGGATGGCCCCGCCCTCACTAAGAGTGCACATCCCACGGGTGGTAATCACCTCCCCAACAGTCTGGAACAAGAGGAGGATCTTGCTCAAAAATAGGTCACTATTAACTGGAAGATATGATTCTAGTCTTAAAAGAAAAAGGCTAGAAAATTAGTGGCGGGCATTAATTTCTTGTTATTTATGAAAGCACTTTGGGAGTAGGATCCACTGAGTCTTCTTTCCTTTTTATGGAAACAGACACTATTATTCAATTTTGTCCTATCTTTTCATTAATAGGTGTAAGACACCCCCAGGGAGTTCCAAAGCTTCAGTAAAACCCAGAAGCAGTATAATAATTCTACATCTAGGCGGCTCTCACTCAGACTGTACAAGTTCTACAAACTAGAAGAAGCCCATGCAAGTCTCTGCAGGGCTCTGCTTTCTAAGGGGCAAAATGACAATATCATTTGAGCAGTGCCCCTGGGCACACGGATTTAATGCATTATCTCGTCCTTATTTGGAATTAAAAATACCTAATCCATTTACCTCCTTTAGAGTACACAGTCTGAAGGATGTTAATAAAGCCCCAAACTGAACTTTTTTTTTTTTAAACAGATTCTCACTTTGTCACACTCAGTAGAGTGCTGTGGCATTATAGCTCACAGCAACCTCAATCTCCTGTTCTTAAGCAATTCTCTTGGCTCAGCCTCCCAAGTAGCTGGGACTATAGGTGCCACCACAACACCCAGCTGTTTTTTTAGAGGCAGGGTCTCGCTTTTGCTTAGGCTGGTCTCAAACGTTTGAGTTCAAGCAATTCACCTTCCTCAGCCTCCCAGCATGCTGGGATTATAGGCATGAGCCACCATGCTCAGCCTTCAAACTGAACTTCTTAATGGAAATAATTTTTTAATCTTCTAAGGTTGAAAATATAGGTCAACAGAAGATAATAGTGTTTTGCTTTTAAAAAAAAAAAGGAAAGAAAACCGAATCATAAAAAAAAGGAAAAGGCACAGAAATTATAGGAAAGAAGATCTTAAAAGACATTTTCCCACCTTCTCTCTGGGCTATCTAAGTAGAAAACACAAGAATGTTGTTCATATTTAAATTTAAGATTCTTTGCTGAAGTCAACCCTTTGAGGAAACTGGGTTCTTCTCTGACACTGATTTAGCCTCTACTGTAGTTATGATATACATGTCCTTATGAATGACTGTAATGTTTAGTATAAACCCAAATACCATATAAAGATTAAAATATTTTGATGACAGTAAAATAATCCCTACCTAGCTATGTTACTAGTTGAAAGGGTACCAGATTGTGTGCCAGATAAACAGATTTTAACCTAGAACATTGGTCATAAGGCAATAATTTTATTGAACTCCCCAAGTCTACTCAAGAAGATAAGAAGCTGGGTCTCTGTCTCAGGAGGTTCTTATCTGAAATTTTAGGACCCTGATTACCCTTATCCCTTTGAAGACAGATGACAGTAGCATGGGAGGAGAGAGGAGAAGAGACCAAAAAGGATAACAGAAGACAATGGAAATAAGAACTTTAAATTATAAGATTTATTGGGTAGTTGTTGTCTGAACGAATGAAGCATTGTTAATGCTTCATAGTGGTAGCTGACTTGATGTCTGAACCAAAACAGTTGCAGTCTTGCTGGTGTGATAAGAGCCTGTTATTAACTTTGTTGTTAAAATATAGTAACAGAGCTGTGGTTATGCTACATAATGCAGCCGCACAGAACAGGCCTTGATGTAAAGGATGTTTCATTCTGTCTTGCAACTTCTGGCTGGAGAATTTTAACTGAAATTATCATTTGAGTCCCCTGGTCCATAATAATCATGAAATATGGAAAGCTAGTTATGCTGGGATTTGATTTTTAACTGACTTTTTTAAATGGCTGGTGAAGAATGACCAATAAAATATGATGAAATTTATGTTCAATACTTGGTTTTAGGGTTTATGTGAGCATAGCTACACATCTGTATATTAAAAAACCCACAAATAACATAAAGTATCCCTTTGGTATTAATCAAGGAAGTAAAAACCTTAGCCATCTACAATCAAGGGTTGCAACTCCACTGTGGTTTCACTTACAGCGTCTTCTTATGGCATAATCCTATTCCATTGCACTCATTAATGGTTTTAAATATGACCACAGAGATAACCTGAGTGAGTCCACATCCCAAGTTGTTCCAAGTTGTCCTGTGTTGGAATATTCCTACTCTCTGAGCCCAACTTTCAGGGAAAAACCAAGCCAGGGTACAAGCCAAGTGGGCCAATGCTGATGGTTCAGAGCTGAGTGAGAGCAGAGAAGCCTACAGTGAGAGTCAGGGAGCACAATCCGCCCTTACGCCAGCTGAGAGTGTGGTCGCAAATGTGGGAACAAATCTAAGAGCATCAAAAGCTAAAAGGAAGACAGCTAGATCTGGAGAGTGAGACTGGAGCGCTGTAAGGAAAAAAAATGCTCTGCCAACGATTTGCCATTTCTGGCGCTGGACTGAGACACGGTTCCGCTCAGCGATTTATAGCCAGGGCTATAGGTAGTGCAATAGAACCACCAGGGGGGCTTTTAAAATCTCAAATCCCTGACATTATCCTGGGCCCTGTTTGTCAAAATCCAATGTGTAGCCAATGCTGAGAACTACTGCTATAAAGACAGACTCAAAGTGGACTATGTTCTTTTATTGGAAATTAAAAAACAATGATGAAAATTTGAAGTTTTTCTGTGAGTATTTAAAGAGCCTTCAACATCTGGGTTTTTGTGGCTCTTCTGCTATTATTGTTTATTTTTAAAAATTTCAGATTAAAGGGAGGGCACAAACGATTAGGTTACGATGTTTGCATTTGGAGGTAAGGTCCCTGTTGTCTTGAATCCTGCCCCCAGGAGGTGTGCCACGCACCCCTGCATCGTGCCCCTTAGCTGGGAGCACACCAACTGCCCTCCTCTCTCTCCCTCACTCCTGCTCCCCCAACTTGAATTGAATTGGGTTTTTCTCTTGTGGGGCAGGTATCATTCTGCTGCTGTTACCAATCTGCTATGTGAACACTGAGGGGCGTTCCCCTCCACTGCACACTCTGCCCCAGGGCCTGCTGCCTGGCACCTAGGTATAGCTAGCTTCTGGCTCTTTCTTTCTCTGCACACGTTCTGCACCATCGGTAAGAGTAATCTGTGCAAACCAGTCTTTTGGTATAAAGAGAACATCTGAGTTGAATGTTACCTCCCCCACAACTCAAAACGAACCTCAGTTGCAGTAGCTACAATGTTAGACCGAGCAGACATCGTCCCTGACAGCAGCCAGCCTGTAGGAGCTTGCGCCATCATTTCAACCCCTACAGGTGGGTGTTCACGGCAGTGTGTAAACAGGAGAACTCCAAGTAGCATAAACTATGTGCATTAAGTTTTGAGTCAAAGGAAACTGGAAGAATGATCAGAAAAAAAACAAATGGGGAAAGCAGAATCATGAACTCCACCTCAAGATAAACAATGCATCCGGGTCATTCTGACAAAGTCAACATTAGTGCCCCTGACGTGGGAATGGCCTCAGTCCTACATCCCCAGGCTCTTGGACCATCAGGCATTCTACTTTTCCTCTCTAGCACTTCAGTTTTTTGTCTTTGTGATATAGTTTCCAATCTGTTATATTGTTCTTGAATCAAATCATACAGCATCAAACAACATCATGGTCCTGTGACTGGCATCCTCCAGCGTCACGTGCTTCTTCCCAGCATAACTTCATTGATCAAGTTACTTGCATTCACACATTTCACATTTGTCTGCCATGCCCCTCTTTTTCTCATGTGCCAACAATTCAAACCTCAATTAATAGACTACGCAATGCATGTAAACCTGATCATTAATGGTGACTCCTTTCCTGACTTCTCAAGGTCATCTGGAATTATAAGCAGATCTTCCAAGGTTCTTGTTACCTCTCCCAACTTAGAATCCTCCATGAAACTTTATGAGCATGTTCCATATTTTATCATCCAAGTCACTAAGAAAATGTTAAATATCACCACCCCAGACAGACCCCTGCAGAACATCATTTGATGTGTCCTTTTAGGTTGCCTCCGAAACATTAATAACTTCTCATTGAATATGATCCTTGAACCAATCTGTACTCAACTAAGAGCCAAAGCTGTATTTCCCTAGATTGATAGTGCAATTTTAAATCCATGTGCTACAACCCTGAAAAAGGAATTTTGTACACTCCTAGCCTCTTCACAGAGATAGAAAAAATTTTAATTTTATTGCTTAAAATTGACTGTGGTCAACATATACCAAACCATAAACCAAGATAATTTAGCACTGCTCATAAATGTGATATTTTCAAAAAGCCATAAAAAAGAACTCTCCATGAATAACTCCAACAGTAAAGGCTCATCGTGGGCTACTGTTCTCACCCCTTTGAACTTACTGACAACTCAAGTCACTGCTCCCCTTTGTTGCAGCTGCTAGTGGGATGGGAAGGGCTGTTGTTGGAAAGGACTGTTGTCCAGGCTCCAGGAAGTCCAGACACCGTCCCCAGAGACTCTATTTTTCCTCCAGATCCTTTCACTGACATTAATGATGAAGCAGCTTTGTCTGTGTCTCTGCCTCCGTCAGCCGTGCCTTAGTGACAGGGCAACTCCAGATGCATTAGATCCGCAGCTGATGCCGTCATGTGAGTGTCTAACACTTACTTTAGGTAGGTGACACTTCTTAATATTCAATCCTGTCTTCACAATGTCGACTTGTCTCACTACACAAGGGTGTTCTTTTTATTATTATTGGGATTGTTAATGTTTTTGCTTGTGATTTCGCTAAAGGGCATTTTTTAAAAAATAATTATTTATAACCTTTAATGCCATGAGGGCAGTATAGTATGTCTGAAAGAATATGCATCACAGAGTTCTTGTTTAGAAATGGTAATTAATTTTACAGTCAACAGCAGTGTGACACACTGTCTCTGCTTAGACGTCCACCGTGGCTTCCTGCCAGTCCTTTGGAAGAATATTAATTGACGTCCAGTGCTAAGCAGCTTCTTTGCTGTGTTTTTAAATGAAACTACATGCTTTAAATTAAACACATACATTCTAAATTCTCATATCCAATATCACGGGGATAATAATGTCGTTGGTTTATATCTTTATTTTTCCTCCTTTTGTTCTCTCTCTCTCTCCCCTGACTCTTATAAAGCCCCTGTTATTTGCGTTTCCTTAATTTTAACTCACTGCTTTTCTTCTAACCACATAACAATATCTGCATGTGGGGATCTTCTACAGCGAACATTCTGCACGTCCAGCAGCCCTGAACAATTTACTGGTGGGCTTCTGCTCTTTCTCTTTCCAAGGTTCCTCAAGTGACAATACTCCACAGTTTTAATAATAACATGGATGATGTGCTTATTAACTTGCCAAGGATGGCAGATTAAGTGAAACGGCCAGCATATTTTAAGAAAAAGAGAATAAAATTCAAAATGACCTTGACAGGTTAGAGAATTGGGCACATAAACAGGATTTAGTTTCCTGGGAGGAAGTACTTGATCATTCACGTTAAGGGGCGAAAAACTGCACAAATCGAGGCTGGCAAATAGCATGGGGTGGGGAGGGAAGGGGCCGCTTCTGCACAGCCAGTGACCAGGATGCTGAATTAGTTATGAAGGAGCCAAGATACTAGGATGTAGAAATTGGAACATCACATGGCATATGACAAAAATACCACCTCCAACCTATTAGATCTCTGCTAGTTTTCTTTAAAAATAATATTTAGAAATCCATACAATATGTACAATAATACTGGAAAAATTCAAATCAAAAAAAATAGCATTTAAAGTGAAGGCATTGTTACAGGTGTGTATACTCTCAAGGATCACACAAAAATCAGGTGATGGAGTTTTTAATCTATTCACTTCCTGCTTAAAAGTAAGCACAGCAGTCATCTGTAATCTACATGGTTTCACTGGGAAAAATATCACTTGAATACATTATTCACATAATAAAAATAATTTTACATCTGGTGTGAATTTCTTCTTTTTTTCCTTTTTACAGTGGTGCAAGACTTTCTCATTGAAAATCATACAGGAACTCTCTCTATGTGGTATTTAAAAGAGAAACTCTGGCAGGCGATCTGGAACCCAGTCAACACAGTTCCCCACGAGGGGACAACTGAACCAAAGTGAAGTTCAGAAACCAAGACAGACTCCCAGAAGGTCAGAACTTTAGCACCAATGCTATACTTTGAACCCAGGTCTCTGCCCCCCCCCCCCCAGTTCAGGGCTCTTTTTACTGAGCCTCCTGAAAACCAGGTCCTCTTAGGAGACATCCTAATTTGTCAGATTTGTTTGACTCTCCCTTTTTTGCAGTCTTTTAAATTTCTTTTCTCATGTTCTCTCAGTTATTTCCCAAAAGCCATTTGTTATGGAACAGATGCATATGTGTTCCTGTTTATAAATATTCTACAGTAAGCGAAGAACATGTGGGGAAATGCCGGGGAACAGCTAATAGGACCCTCAAACCCTGGGAATGTCTGAGGTCTGCCGTGTCTTTCGGGCGGGATTCACAAAAGGAATGCACAGACCCTGAAGTGTAATCTGGTTTCACCTGACTGGAGTTCAGCCCACCTGTTTTCCCCTCCATTTTCAATTCTTTCCAAAACTAGGATGTTTGGTGTTACGAGGATCACCTGTGGGAAAATAGTAGGGCACGGAGGATAATATTGGGTTGATATTACAGTAAGCAAGAAGTTTAAACACAAATTCATTACCAGGAAATTGAATCCAGGGAATATAGCTTCATTAAAAAGTGTGGCTTTATAAATAACTACACATAAACAGACTTCTTTGCCTTAGAGACTAGTATATTTCAAAATTATTATCTACTTAGAATATTTCACCTAAAAGCATTCACAATTAGCTTTCAATATTTAAACAGTACATTAGAAATGGAATGTTTATAAATATCAGAAACAAAAGCCACTTCATTAAAGTAGGAACATATGCTAACGCCATATACCAGCTTTGGCATTTAATACTACTACAGTTTACTATACCTGTTTTTTTAAACTGACATAAGGGTTTATGTAATAGCTAATATAAATATATTAAATGTCAAATTTAGAAGATAGTGTTTAAACATTTGTTTTTTGGAGAATATTGTTAAACTTAACTTTTATTAACTCAGGGAATCAAAGTGAAATACGGTCATGCTAGTGAACCTTGGAAAATCTTTTATTTTATCACTTTTAATGCATGTTTAATATTTAACATTCATCTTATTACAGACAGGAATTGTGAAATGCTTGTGCTGTTTCTAAACAGTTTTAAAGTTCAATGCACAGCCACAATTCAGAGGGGAGATTTCACACATTTATGGAAAATAAGCCATTTTTGCAGTAAAGTTGCAAAGTGTGAAAGAATTCTTGTTTTATCTGCCTTACTTATCATGTTTATGAGTTATTTTGCCTGGAAGTAAATTGACAAGTTGTCAATGAACAATAGACAGTGCCCCAGCTAGGCTTTTCACAGGTTCAGATGCCTTTGGGCAAAAGGGCTAAATCTGTAGTTGCGATCTAGCATATGGAGCACTGAGAAAAGTGGCAACAGGGTGAGAGACATTCCCTGCAAGATGCATGTGGTCGCTGCTCTCTACCCAATCTGCTTGGACCACGCACATTATGAATTCGTGTCCCACCACCTTGCCATCCAGGAAGGGATGCTTACCTCTGTGTAATAACTCATTGCTGCTTTTTCCCAGGGTACTTTGGTCCTTTTGTCATTTTTAACTATTTTATTCCTCCAGACAATTATTACTAAATATTCATCTTTAATACTAATAGGCACTTGCTCATTCTAAGTGACTCTGTGTTGGAAACTTCCCAGAGAATCCTATTAGAAGGGAAACAATCCCAGTCACTGTTTCAGTGGTGGAGGGTGCAGGCACCTTGATTTCTACCTCTGACCACCACATACCGGAATCACCTTGCTATAACATTTCATGTCTTTCTCTTCCACCTTATTTCCCTAGAATGCTATTTTGAGCCCATTTCATGATGATTCAGACATTAGAGCTAAGTGGCCATTCAGTAGATGGCATTCATTGTTCTGAATTGACCCAATATTGTTTTGCCACTTCACGCAAAGGCCAGTTGTTCCTTGAAGCCTCTGCCTTCCAGATACATACTCTCACAGACACAGATGGGATAGGGCTTGGGATACAAGCTATGCCATGAAGGACCACAGAAGACACAGCCTCAGAGTTAAGAGTTCCCTAGGAAAAGAGCTGAGGTTTGAATAGGAGGAAGGCCAAGTCCCGGGCCACTGGTGGATAGTTGGTTAGACTCGCTGAGCCAGGAGTTTCCTTATAGAGACAAGATGAGAGAAAGTACATGTAGGAAGAGGTGGTATAGCAGGTGATTTGGAATTTATGGTAAAAGTCCAAGGTGATTACTACTAACCTTCATGGGCCAGCTTCACGGCTTATCAGGAAGCAGGAGGTGCCAGGCTGGAGGCCAGAGACAAAGCAGGAATGTATTTCTGCTCTCCAGTGGCCTATGGCTCACCACCCACCCCCTTTCTGTCTGTCCCCCCATTCACTGATGCCTAATCTCCAGGTATCATCTTGTAGCATTTGCACACCGAGTAGATGATCCTCTCAATCCTGGTAATCTTCTTCCCATGAGAGCTTTTTCTCTAGGTCCTCATTGCCATTATGACAACCCAATGTTTTGGACCCACTTCCAAAATAATCAGAAAATTGAGTCTCCTACTCTCTCCATAGTATTAAATGCACTTCTCCTGCTATTATATTGCCTCAAAATCCATTCTTTGAATTCAGCTAGTTCTCCAACACCTCAACCCCTGCCTCTTTTAGTTTCCAACTCCACCCACCTTTCCATGACAATATTTTCAAAGCCCCATTCTACTCACTCCCATAAGCAACGGTATAGTGGTGAACAACATTCTTAAAGCCAGAGAGACACACATGCAAATAATGGCTTTTGCCACTTTGGAAAAGCTGCTGTGTCTAACTTTGTTTATTTGTAAATTGGATTCAATATCCAACAAATATCTATTTATTGAGAAACTGTTGCTGATTCAATGAGAAAATGCAGACAAATTCTCTTCAGATCAGTCTCGTCCTCCCCATCTCCTTCCCTTGCTCTTCTGTTATTTCCATCCTACAAATCCCTGGTCAGAGATTGACCTTTTCATCTACTTTGTTCTGCTCCTGTTCCTTGGCTGCTAAGGGCACCTGGGAAAATCTCATGACTCTGCTGTTAACTTTGCAAATTGAGGAACTTCTACTAATCCTTCAATTCTACCCAACAATCACTGTATTTTTCTTTGGCTCCCTTTACTGGTCCTCACACCAGCTGATCCAGTCCTCACATTCTCTTCAAGTCTCCTCCTGACTATTGGAAGAAGATGGTTATGCCTCTTCCTTTTTATTATAAGGAAAAAGGAACCCATCAAGCATCAAGTACCTCTCTTGATAAGCATCTATCATTACCCACCTTTTTAAGAAGTGGTACCCTACCCTGTCCAAGGCCAACTCCTTCACTTATGTTCTTCACAGCATTTTCTATCTGTGCAATTGCTGTGTGGAACTCATATAGATTTTAAGATGTCCTCATGGCTATATGGAACCAATTGTAATGCACAAAGTAGGAAAAGCCTTATCTCTTCTCACCTGTAACTTGAACTTTACTTGACCTTTGCTTTCAACCTCTACCCTTTGCCAGTTTTTGCAACAGTTTGTAGAAACGAAGTGATTTATATTTTATTTCTTCCCCTTATCTTCCTTCTGGAGGTTGGTGCTAATAAATGGGGAAATGGCCAGGAGGGAGGAAGATCCCAAGTAAGGGAGAGAGGAGTTTGTCAAGAAAAACCTATCAAATGAAATATGCAAGTCGGACAAGCAAAAGCTGAATGTTAATCTCCTTGAAAACAGATATACTCTGGGATGACGTCAAAATTAATTAAGACCCAGGAAGCAAGCAGCATTATAAAATATGCTCCTAAATTGTTTAATCTTATTTACCCATTAAAACAATGTTACCAAAGGTGGATAGGGTACCAAAGGACTGCAAAACTTATTTAATCTTTATATCTAAAAGATAAAAATGAATATCGTAATTTTATCTGGACTTTAAAAAATGCATCCCGAGTCGCATCTGAGGCCCCGGAAATCCACGATGGAGGCACCGCTGCTTCTGGCCGCTGAGCAGGACGGTCGGCACGTGCGCTTCGGCAAGAGCAGCTTTCCAGACCGCAGACGGGAAAGGTGAGTGCTCAGACGCCTTATGGCTGCGCCTGCATTACCGGGAATCCCGGCAGACTACTTGTACATTTGTCTTCTTCTTTCTTTATCTTTTCTCCTTTTCTCCCTCTGTCCAAATACACATCTTCCATTCCTGTTTCCCACCTTTGCTTTTTCTCCATGTCTTCTTGCCTTATTTCCATCCCACTTTCCGGAGACTCCAAGGAGAGCTACCTGGGATCACGTGGCCGACTCTCATTTCACAAATGAAGAAATCAAGACCCAAAAGGTTAAGTGACTTGCCAGATGTCCCACAATAGTTGGAAGTACAACCCCGAGGCTGAATAGCAAGTCTCTTGAAACTAATCCTGGATTCTCTGGTAACCTGCTGTCTCTGGCCTTCAGACGTTTCGGACATGATGAGCAAAAAGGCAGGGAGGGTCACAGCAGCGCGCAGTGTGTGTCCCAGACGTGTCAGGGTGCACACTAAGCTCTTGGACCTGCCCACTCTTTCCTGCCCTGAAACGGGCTCTTTCTGTCGCTCCCAGCCCCTTCCCTGTGTCCCTCCTCCCCCCCTCCTGTGTCCCACCAGCCCCTTCCCTGTGTCCC
>NW_003852412.1:26464216-26529067 GCF_000181295.1 Otolemur garnettii
CCTTCCATGTGTCCCTCCTCTCCCCACCCCGCCTCCTGTGTCCCACCAGCCCCTTCCCTGTGTCCCTCCTCCCCCCTCCATGTCCTACCAGCCCCTTCCCTGTGTCCCTTGCCCCCCTCCATCCGCCTCCTGTGTCCCACCAGCCCCTTCCCTGTGACCCTCCTCCCCCTGCCTACTGTGTCCCACCAAGTTCCTTGCTGTGTCCCTCCTCCCCTGTGACTTCCTCCTCAACAGCACCTGCCCTCCTGCTGTGCACCTGCGCAGCCCTCAGACACTCGCAGGTCTTGGAGCCCTGCGAGTCCCCCCCACAGCATTTATCCCCTGGCAGCAGATTGTGTACGTATTATGCATAAATGTATTGTTTGCTGTTTTCTCCTTCTGCAAGAATCTAAGCTCCATGAGGGCACTGATCTTTTTTTCTTTCATTCATCAGGATATTTCAGGCACCTGGAACAGACCTGGCGCAGTGTGGGTGCTCAGCATGTGTTAAACCAGAGGAAAGCAAGCCGGAATCACTGCCCTGTGTCAGACTTCTTTTTCAGGATTCCTAGAAACTCAAGGGTGTGATCATAACCAAAACAAATTTAATATGCAAAATAATCAAATTGTCCAATTTTCTCCACTTCTGTGCTCTGTGAGAGCGAGAGAGAAGAAGGGAAAGGGAGAGAAAGGAGAACAAAAGGGGAAGTAAGGAAGGAAAGAGGAAAGGGGAGGAGAGAGGCCTGGGCTGAGGGAGAGACGACAGACAAGTGTTAAGGATGCCTTGTGTTGAAGACGGGGCGATTTCTATGTGATACATTTTTAAATGACAGATTAGTTTTTAGGTGTGACAATTTTTAGTCCTCTCTGTTAGGTATCAATCAAATGCCTCTCTTCAGAAATAATTAAGATTTCATAGGTAGAAATAAAAAGATCACATTTATTTTTATTGGTGGTAAAAATAAGTTGAAAAACACATTCCAGAACGAAAGTATAAATGAGTTTCCTATTTCCCCCATTCAGCCCCAGGAAGAGCAGGCAGACAGAGCTGCGGATGGAAGCCTGGTGGCTGGTGACCAGGAGCCCAGGTGGCCTGCTGGGTCATCTCCTCCAGCTCGTGGGAGGGGGTGACTGGCAGCTCTCAGCCAAATACTTGCAAGAGGGCAACAGTTCCTATTTAATGGGCCATAATTCTTGAAGTTCCCTATGACATTTCACTGGGTCACAACTTACAGTCACATGGTGCCAAGATCACTTCAGCAGTTCACTCTGGGCCACTTCTATGCTGACCTCTGAACCCCCTCTTCAAAGGAGGGAACCGGAGACAGAAAGCATCTCTTTACAGAATGAGCTAAACCCTCTTGGCCCATCTGCACAAGGTCTAGTCAGCCATGCCTCAGGAGAAAGCTTGAGACAACACTCCTTTCCATAATTTTTAAAAAGTAAATAGAGGTAGAATACACTCACAACATCACATGTAAGAGAAAACAACCACCACCAGTAACAGGTGCCAAGTCACAAATGTTAAACCAAAAGGAGAGGAAATCAGGAGTCTTTTTAAGAAATAGTAATTGTCAAGGCCCTCTTTTTTTCCTCTAGAACACCCTTTTAAAAATCACAAAAATTTCTTGAGCACAGCTACTTAGTGACTTTTTGGGCAAAGTATGATGTGGTTTGTTTGAGTCCCAGGACTCTGACACACACAGTGATCCTTGAAGCCTTTTGTAAATGAGACTCAGTTCCAGGCCCTAGACCTCCTGTGTTAATTTACTCAAGGTTCAAACTTGTGGATGACATTATGCTTTAGTAGGAAACCACAGGAAAATCAGTATTCCCTGGATATGCTATTGTTTAAACCACAGCATACACATCACTCTGTGAGATCATTTCAAAAAAGTCAACGACTATTATGTTCTAAAAAACATACAGATGTGATAGGCTGAATGACTCCTAAGATGTCTATGGCTCAATCCCTACAACCCACTGGTTTTCAACCTTTTTTATCTCACTGCACACTTGAACCTATAGTTAAACCTCCATAACACACTTAAATTAGGTTGATCAAAACAAGAAAAAACATATATACTTACTGTGCTTTGAACTTCTTTCAAAAATAATTTAATTAATGATCTTTAAGAAATTTTGTGGCACACCTTGGAACCTCTTATGGCACCCCAGTGTGCTGAGGAACACCAGTTAAATATCACTTCTGTATGAAAGGAACTTTGCAGATATGATTAAACTAAGTATCTTAAGAAGGGAAGATTATCCAAGTGGATTTGGATAATCAGTGTTCTTATAGGAGGAAGACAGGTGGTCAGAGAGAGGAGAAAGTGGTGTGATGAGGAAAACAGGGTTTGGGTGATGATGCCACAAGCCAAGGAATGCCTGGCGGGGGGGGGGGGACAGGAGCAAACTCTTCCCTGGAGTTCCAGAAGGAACCAGCCCTACCAATATCTGACATTCAGTTATAGGCAAATAAATTTGCATTGTTTTAAGCTATAAATCTGTGGTACTTTGTTGTAGCAGCAATAGGAAATTACTACAACAGGAAAGTAAAATCCCATAGCAATATTTTTTGGGGGAAGACATCTCAGCAAAGGATCCTTTGGGGTCAAAGAATAAACCTGATACGAGTTCAGCAGATACAAAAAACCTAAAGTTCTTGATCTGTGTTTGGTAAAGAAACAGTATGGCTTGTTGAAGGAAGCAATGCAGAAATGAAGTTATGTCTGGAATTTCCTGGCCTGAGTTTACTGACTAGAACAAGCTTGCTTGTGACTTTCAGTTCTTTCCCAGCAAACCAGCTTGGGAAAGCAGATGTCTAAAATGTTTAAAGCTTTCACAATTAATAAGGTAGATATTTAGAGGCTCATATCTGGACCTGATGAAGACACAGCATTTGATCAGATCTTAGGCTCGTACCTTTTTTTCCCCAAAGAGAAGAAGGTATATGAATAATCTTCGCATCTACCAGAGCAATGGCCACAAACTGTGTCTCCAGGTCATGTAATTGAATTACTCTAACCACTTAAATACTCTGTACAACATATGTGAATCCAATTCTTTATGCATAAGGAAATTTGTTTACTCTGTGATGAAGCTACACTGAGCATCTACAATATGCTTTACAGGCTTTGCTGATTTGTAGAACGAATACAACTATTTCAAATCTCCTTTTGAAGAAATAATATGGACATAGTCAACCATAATGATTACGTTGAAGTTGAAAATGACTGCAGTTTTGTACACATGAGCAAGTGTTGCCAATCTTACAGTGTCCTGGACCCAGGCGTTAGTCCTGACAATCGTGTAAATAAGTAAAAATGTTTCATACCACAGTGACTCTGCTTCTTTGTATGGTGGTCCTTTCTAAGGTGAATTTGTATAGGTATTACTGTAGCCCTTTTTTGAGATTAAACAGGGATTGGAATAACTTAATTTATTTGATAGTTTTCTGTAATACTCATTCCTTGTATTCTTATGACCTTTTATCAAGAGTTCCTTGTCTCTGTGTCTATAATAGAAGCATCTCCTCCAATTTCTGTAAAGTGTATTGGCATCTCACTAGCTTCGCCTTTTGTTTGGGCTACTACAAATTTCTAATTTAGTTCAGCCAGTATGCACTATTGGAGAACTTCATCATGAGATCCAGACAATAGATTGTTCGACAACATCACCAAAAAAATCCCCATATGAGAAAGATAAGACAGCTCTGAAACAGAAAGACCCACGTCCACATCTGGCACACATGCATTTCTAAACAGTGATGATATCTATGTAATAATTTCATCACATGTTTTTAGTTCAAGAGACAATGAGAGGCATTAGCAGGGTTTATTCCATACAGGATTTCAGAAATTCAGTGGGGTCTTTAAGAGTTGTGATGAACATGTTTTAGTTGGGTGCGTGTGTGGAAAATGTGGATTGGTATAAATCTCCCCAGTCATGTATTCATTCAGTAAATTTGCCAGTAATGCTCATCTTAATCTTTTAAATATGGAGATTCATATTTCATCACCAGCAGATATGGATAATAAATGGCTAAGAGTAAAACAGTACAAAATTGAACATGAAGTCAACAGTTATTTACTGATAACAGGTCTCAACAGGAGATTAGGATGTACACTAATTGTGTGTCTTTGGGTAATACACTTAAATTTTCTAAATCTTATTTTCCTCATGTATAAAAAAGAGATAAAATATAAATTTTATAGGATTACATGGGATTATAAGGATTAAATTAAGCAATACAGGTAAAGAGTTTATCACCATGAGTTCAACATAGAAAGCACTGAAAGCATCATCATCATTAGTATTTGTAAATATTATTAAAAATGCTTTAAAATATTATTAATCTTACTGGACTGGCTCCTAAGCAAATTAGAAATGTGTTTTAGTGACTTCAAGAGAAGTGCAGGGAGAGGAACACCAGGGTCAGTGGCAGCTACACTGTCTCTACACCCAGGTCCTGTTGCCTCTCTGCTTAGGCATCCCTACGCTATGACCCTTGTCCTCATGACTGCATGAGAGTTCCTGTTCCCTTCCCTGCATCGTCCAATATTATGACATTTCAGGCAAGAAAAATAAAAAGTCCATGACAGCTAGGTTTGCCTTCCTTTTAAAGAGTTTTCCGGGAAGTCCCACTGAATGGCTTCTACTTATATCTCCTTGGACGAACCATGTCCCTTGGCCATCACTAGCTTCATAGAAGGCTAAAAACTGTAGCTTTTTTTTTTTTTTTTTTTTTGAGACAGAGCCTCAAGCTGTCCCCCTGGGCAGAGTGCCGTGGCATTCCAGCTCACAGCAACCTCCAACTCCTGGGCTCAAGCGAATCTCCTGCCTCCGCCTCCCAAGTAGCTGGGACCACAGGTGCCCGCCACAGCGCCTGGCTATTTTTTTTTTTTTGGTTGCAGCCGTCATTGTTGTTTGGCGGGTCCGGGCTGGGGATTCGAACCTGCCACCTTAGGTGTACGTGGAAAACTGTAGCTTTTTAACTGAGAAAATTGCTACTACAACAAAATTGGAATTCTATTAGCTTGAAAAAAAGGGGGTAAATAGATATTAGATAGGCAATCAATAGCCATTGCCACACCCACTCTGTGGTGTACAACCAGGGGAATATGGATGTAACAAAACTAGGAGGGAACTAAAGGTCCCCCACATGGTTAACACTCTACTATTTGACTATTCTTTAACCTCAAGTAGATGGTTTTTTGTGTTTTTGTGGTTCCTTGCTAATTGTTTCACAGCCTTTAAGGGACCCTTTTGATATGGTGGCCCATTTACATTGAACAGTATAGTTCAGCTCTGGTTCTCTTTAGATTCTCCTAAGGAATTTTAGTTATTGATACCTCACTTTCACTCTGGGTCCATATTTGTTGCTTTTTAAATTTCAGATTGATATGAGGGTACAAATGCTTAGGTTGCATTGTTCTCAATTCTAAGGTGAAGTTCAAGTTGTAGTTGACCCCTTCACCCAGAGGGCATGCTGAACACCCTTACATTGTGCACATTAGATGATATCCTGCCAATTGCCCTCCCTCCTCTCCCTCCCCTTCACTACACTATACTTGTGTCTTTGGGGGGGGGCCACAGAGTCATTTATATATTGGTTTCATATTGAGTACATTGAATACTTGCTTTTCCATTCTTGAGATACTTTACTAAGAAAAATGTGTTTCATCTCCATCCATCCAGGTAAACACAAAAGAGGTAAAGTCTCCATCTTTTCTTATGTCTGAATAGTCCTCCATTGTTTACATACACCACAGGTTGTTAATCCATTCACGGGTTGATGGGCACTTGGGAGGCTTCCACACCTTGGCAATTGTGAATTGAGCTGCAATAAACATTCTGAGTGCAAATGTCCTTGTGGTAAAATGACTTTTTTTTCTTCTGGGTAGATACCTAGTAATAGGATTGTGAGATCAAAAGTTGCTCTTTTTAAAATCTCTGTATTAAAATTTCTTTAATCAAATGTTCTTAAATCAGTTTCTAGTGTTTTCCTTTTTATATAATACTATTATCACCAGCTCCTTTATTAAAACAAATAACATGGCTTTTGATTTCTTAAATCTTAAAGTTTTCTAACTTTGCTTTTTTGTTTTGCTTTGTTTTTAATCTTTTGCATTTAACCTCTCACCGAGTCCATTACCTTAGCCTTGTTCATGACCCCTTCTTGTTTTTTGAAACAGTCTCACTATATCACCCTCTGTAGAGTGCTGTAGTGTCACAGCTCACAGCAACCTCCAACTCTTGTGCTTAAGGGGTGCTCTTGCCTGGCACCCACCACAACACCTGGCTATTTTTTGTTATTGTTTTAGCAGGCCTGGGCTAGGTTCAAACCCACCAGCCCTGGTGTATATGGCTGGCACCCTAACCACTGAGCTACAGATGCCGAGCCCACGACCCCTTCTCTCTCCTTTTTTCCATCATCAAATCAACTGCTAAGCTCACCAGTTCTTTTGCTAGAGCCCTTATGGATATGCCCCTCTCACTTTCCCCACAGCCATCAGCCCACATCAGGCCACTGTTCTATTTTCTCGAGAATACTACACTGCCACCCCTTTAGCTTTTTGTTTTCTGCATTGTTTGCCTTTAATTCATTCCCCACACTCAGAGCAAGTGTCCTAAAATGCAAACTTTATCATAATGGTGTTACACTGCTTGGAACTCTCCGAAGCCTGCCCAGCTCTCTAAGGATAGTGAGAAAACCTTCATGGTCTCATTTCTCCCCATTTACAACCTCATTGTCTAAATTCTAGTCACTTTTAAAAACTTCCTTCTTCCAAAGCACCAGTCCTTTGTTTTACAACCTTTTCATAGTTTATTCATTGTATTCAGGGCTTTTCTCCACTTGCCTGACTGATGCTTCTCCTTTGAGACCTAGTACCCAGTTTATTTGTCAATTCCTGCAGGAAGTAGCTACAACCCTAACCAGACCTTGATATTATTGTACCTGTTGATCGTGCATCTCCCTATCCTCATTTCTGACGTTCAGCAAGTCTATCAAAAGAATAAATCTTACCTTAGGACTATCTTGATGACTGTATATTAGTAACCCTAGTAGTTTCTAATTCATTTTAATTCATTTCCAGGGCTAATCATCGCATTCCCAAACCCTCTCATTTCTGGATATTCTGGATTGTTTTACATGTGTCTCAAGATGATTTTCACCACCTCCTCAACCACTCCTCCATTCATTATTCTGAAACTTCCTAAGGCTTCCTTCTCCACTAAGGTGTCCTGAACAGGCTCCTAGATTAAGCCACACAATCATTTCAGCATCCACAGCAGTGAAAACTAGTGGCTGGTTAAATTTATATGGCTTTTTTTTAACCTTTAAGTTGTGGAGGAATTGTTCTCCCTCCCTATAACTCCTTAAAAGAAAGTATATTTCCTTTGTCATAATCTGTAATATAACATACATACGACTAAAGAGATCAGTAATAGTAGTAAAGTTTTATGTTCTACTTCCATTGTTTTGTTGAAATCCTACTAAAAATTAAATAACATGGTATATATCTACATGACTGAGAATACTCTTGTTTTGATATGATTCAAGGGTTTTCTGCTCTTGGAAACACAAGCTTGCTTCCTAAGAAATCTTTATGCAACCATGAAGCAGTAAATATGATAGTAATCAATTAACATAGAATGGATAACAGGGAACATTGAGACTCATGATAAATGATGTATGAAAGAATGCTAAATTAGGCTTCTTGTTGGGCATAATTAGAAGACAATTGTGGTGTTTCTTGATGTCAATATCTTAGCTCTGACAAGAGTGAGATACCTATATTAGTTGATATTATGTTAACCAAAAAGAATGTAGTTAAGCAAGAGGAACTATGCAATGCTCTCAGTAGATTTAAGGAAAATAACAAATACATTATATTTTAATAGCTCACAAACTACAGAATTATTAATGATCCGGAGGGGTAATTTGCACTTTTTTATTTAAAAGTTGTTCCGACTTTAATTAAATATCTTCATGCAACAATGAAGCTCTCTTTCTACTTCTCTGTTATCTGCATGTGGATTAAGGGGAGGAAGAATACCTAGCGAGTTCCTACACATCCTCGCACTGAAGTAACTAAAATGGCTCTGAAGTGAATAAGCACGGAGATGAGGTCAAGGCCTTGGGAGGTGGGGTAAATGCTGAATGAAAAGAGGAGACAGTGCTGACTCCTTCCCT
This sequence comes from Otolemur garnettii, assembly GCF_000181295.1. Lineage (NCBI taxonomy): Eukaryota > Metazoa > Chordata > Mammalia > Primates > Galagidae > Otolemur > Otolemur garnettii. The sequence goes on from NW_003852412.1 coordinate 26,472,396, forward strand.
AGCAAGTTATTATCTCATGTTTTTTGTAAAATTATTTCTAAATAAAAGCCAATAAAGTTCAGGGTGTCTTGTTTTTCTTCTAATTACTCTTGACCATGATTCAATGCCTAGAATTGTCAGCAATATGGACCTAGACATTTTTATAGCTTGTGTAATTTTCCAAAAGCATGTATCAGCCATTTCAGAAAATGTAAAACAGACTGTTGGCAGATTTTTAGACAATATTTTTAAAATATATTTCCTTTATGATTCTTCCAGAAATTAAGTTCTCTTGGATATCACTTTTCTTCGAAGTATTGAAATATTAAAACTTACTTCCTGAGAGTGTAAATTATAGATATTTTTAAAGGAAGACACTTAGTAATTTGATTAAACTACATTGCTAAAATTAATTTGAAGCTAGCAAAAATTATGAAACATTTTGCTATAGCAATTATGGAGAATTGTACGCATCCCTTGACAAGTTTTCAAATTGAACAGAAATAATCTGCCTTGTTAGAGATTTTTAAATGTCCTGGCTAAGTTTTCCTTAATTATTTCTCCCCTTCTGTCAGCTGTGTTATTGCCCTATTGGTTTAAAGGTTAAACAAAGTACTAGACCTGTCAAAGTGAGAGAAACCAACTGGTAAGGAGCTATCAGGAGGTGATCAGGCCTAATAGGTACATAATGGCTAACAGGGGCCTGTTTGCACTCAGACACGTCACCACAGACAGAGCACAATTTTCACTGATGTGCCTGCTAAAGACAACATGGAGCAATCCAGAAAGTCTGCAGTTAACACCAAGTGGGCGGATGGTGCTTATCCTCCTGCTCCCATCCAGGATAAAGAGCTGATAAAGCCCTGGCGCTACCAAGAATGGAGTGAGATCTGCATTTGTGTGCTACATCTATTATTTCAGAACAGAGATTGCAACGCATGCCCTTACCTGTGTTAATTTTTAAATGAACGTAATTCCCACAAGAGACATCAGTTTCTTTCATGGCTACCAAACAATCTAAGGCCCTTTTCAAGCGATACTGATTTAAGCACCTGATTTAAGCAAAATAAATCACATACAGGAAGAAAAATAGGACAGCATAGATAAGTAGAGCTTGTAGAGTACTTTGGTCCTAAAATAATTCTTTCTGGGTTTTTTTTCCCCCGTTTGGTATTTATGATACATTTTCATAAATTATTGCTTTCCCTCACCAACTAGCAAACTAAGTATAAGCTCTAAGTCTTACTAGCTGCTCCCTAAAACAACATCTATACTCTAACTGCTGGCTGTGTGTGATTTTACTGCTTCATCATTTTGACAATTATCTGTTGTGGCTTAAGTGCTTGCCAAGCTTAGTGTTAACAATAATGCAAGGCATTAAAGCATTTATTTACTGTGTGGTGAAACGAATTCCTCTCACAAGAGCTGACAGGAAATAAAATCTAAGAAACATGCAAGAACGACAGGCTGCTTACAGTAATGGTTTAATCTCTGGGAGGCCACTAAGGAAACTTAGAACAAAGGTTTATTTTTCAATGATATGTATCCATGCATCTTGGAGTTTAACATAATCTTCATGAATAATAACAACTGTACATGTATCTCTGACTTAAATTAAGCAAGCTTTGTACAGACCGCCTTTAGAACTGAGTTCAGAGTCTGCAGAACTCAGGGAACGGCAGCCTTAAGACTTCTCAGCGGGTACATACAGCCTGTGGGAGGATCTTTTGAGCTCTCCCCTTTGGGTCACGAATCCCAGGGTACTTTATTCTCATACAGTGATCTAAGCAAGTAATATGAAGAGAAACGTCCCACAGTACAACTCTTTCCCATTCCATCCCACCACGTTTTGGGGATTACTGGGAAACATGCAAATTAAAGCTGCAGTAGCTTTTTTAATTTGTCAGCCCCCTTACTCAGCTTCAGATTGTTCTCTAGGTCAAGAGCTATGTGTTCATACATGTTACTGCTCACTGTTGTGTTATAGTTTATGATGGAAGCAGAACCATGAGGTTCCCTCTTACCAGTTAGGCAGAACTTATTTTGAATGTATTTTGTTCTGTTGTGTTTACAAGTAACCTCCACTTTGTTTGTAACCTGATTTAAATTAGTCCTTCCCAGCATTCTCAGAAGGCTGAGATCTTTGCCTCATGGACAGGTTGGGAATTTTTTCTTGTAGGGTCACTAACAATTCTCCTTCATCAGATCAAAACACCAAACAGCGAGGTGATTCTGCAATTCTACACTTCTGCAACATCAATTTCATATATCTGATTAGAACTCACAAAACAAAAGGATCATAGGTTAGCACCAGAAACAAGTCTGGAAAAAATTATCTTGTGGGTAGCGCCTGTGGCTCAAAGGAGTAGGGCACCGGCCGCATATGCCGGAGGTGGCGGGTTCAAACCCAGCCCCGGCCAAAAACTGCACACACACACACAAAAATTATCTTGCAAAAAAGAAACCAACTTCCTGTCTGTCTCAGGATAAAGAGAAAATCTAGATTTGAAAAGACTGCTAATTGTGACTCTCTTATATTTACTGACTAAACACACAGGTGTCTGGCTCCCCCGTCAGTACCTGTGAGTGCCCTGTCATGAGTGCACATCTATGGGGGACAGTCCTAATAGGAAAAATTAAAAATATTCTATTATGTAAGGTAAGATAGAAAGGACCTCAAATATATGTCTACTGCCTCACTAAGGAGGCTGTTTTGGTACGGTCATGGTCTTTGGAGAGCTAACGGTAATCCAAATATTTGTTTCCTGTGGAACCCATCGGGGGTTTCACGGCATTAGTCCATTTGGTAATGACAATGACATGGCTCTGAGGAAATGGAAAAAAGACAAGGATGCCGGGGGAGATCAAGAGAAAGAGGTTGACCTTCAGGTGGCTTAAGCTGTGCCATCTCACTGGAGAGAGGATGCAGGCATTGAAAACAGAGGGACAGAATGACTCCAGATTTGAGAGAAGAGACCACAGGCAGATGAGGCAACCATTCACTAAAAACAAATCCCACTACTGCTTACTTTGCCCTGTCATTCTGTACAGCCTTCTCTCTCTCTTCCCCTCTAGATACATGCATATATTAGTGAAACAATGAACCCATAAATATTTGTATTTTCATAATATGCTTATTTTCATAATTGCTATTTGCAAATATCATTCTTGATTATACCTGTGAAGTAATTTATATGCAAATAGAAGCTACATTATATAGACCCACCTAATTCTCTCCTAAAGTAATACATGAATTTACTCCTAGCGCACTCTCTCTCTATAGATAGATAGATATAGATAAACACACATACAGATATGCATATATATGTCAGCCTTTATGACATGAACTAAAGTTTCATATTAATCAGACAAGTAATATATCATGACTTAATTATAATTATTGACAGCAAACACTATTGACTGGTGATTTTTTTGTCTTAAAGCACATCTCAGATACTTACTTACAGGTATCTAACTCTCTATTTAGGAGTATCACATGTTGTTAGAACATTTCATGGGTTTATTTCTTAAGGCACCATAGGCATTAATGACAGCCTACCTTTGGTAACAATTTTTTATTTTAAAATATGTGAAAGTATTTGGAAGTTTTAATCTTTCCAGCAGTCCTTTACTATCTCTCCTAAAGGATTTTGATGTCAGAAAACCCCTGACTTCTAAAACGCAGAGATAAAAAGGGACAATGACCTCAGACTACTTATTAGGTAGTTTTGTCTAATGAAAACAATTGCAATGAAAGTATTAATATATGTCTAACAACTGAGTTCATAAACTCATCCTAGAAAAGGTGCTACATACCTCATTGCTGAATATCACTATGGCCACCTTCAAAGTCCTCCCCTTGGGAAGATATGCACTGATGCCAGGGCCTACTCCACCCTTCAAAGCAGTTTTGAATCTCTTTTTCTGGAATGACAATGAGAGCTGTCAAAGTTCAAGGTCTGACAATTAAGTTCACAAACTTGCCACCACGCACTTACGCTGGTAGCACTGTATATAGAACTCAGTAAGGTTTCACGGCCACAGCTGTGTTCCTGTCAACATGTGGTTTTTACCATTGTTGTTGTGTGGTTTTGTGTGCCATATGACAGCTAGGATGGTCAATCATTCCAGATAAAGAGTTCCAAATTACTTTGAAGGGTGGACTAGATGCTGGTGTCAGTGAACAGCTTCCCAGGGGAGTACTTCAAAGGTGACTATAGTGCTATTCAGCAAAGAGGTATGTAGCACTTCATGCTAGGATGGGTTTGCAAACTTAATTGTCAGATCCCATATGTATCACAATTGACATTTCCCTGAATCCCATCTATTTCCACCATTTTGCAGTGTTTTTTCCAGACAGGGATCCCATCAAACACACTGATGATATAGTTTTAATGCCTACTCAAGGGCTGCATTCCGTGTTATGGAATTCATTCAGAGTATTTGGCACTCAACGTCCTTTTATGCTGGGCATAAGCTTTTGGGGAGAAGGAAAAGCAAAATGGGTTTGTTGATCATAAAATCAATTCAATATGTTTCACAGGTAAGTCTTTCCAGAATATTGGTCAGTTTATGATGTTAACCATCAAAAGAGCTAAGCCTTCATCTCAGAGATCCCAGAGCCAAAGAACTCAAGTTACTACCAGAATCACTCCCATAGATCAAACAGGAGGAAAAAGGCAGAAAAGGCTTTCATAGAACAAAAACAAAAAGTGAAAAGGAGTTTATTTATTTATTTCTAAATGGCCCTTCTTCTGTCCTTTTTCTATCATGTTCTCATTGGCATTACCCATGGATAGGCTTGGGAAATTGCTGTCACTGAGAAAAAAAAAATTGCCACCTGTAAGCCATTAGGCCTGGGATGAAAATCAAGCCTGAAAGCTGCCAGTGGCTCCATGTTTAATTTTAAATGAGAGGGGAACAAGTCAGAGGCAGAGTGTGACTCGGTGAGTCCAAAACCCAGAAGCGAACATTTGGGACGCTGTGCATTGAGTCAGGGCCGCCATGTTGGTTGGGTGCACACCTGCAGAACACACTGGCTTTGTCACTGTTCTCTTAAAAATAAATGCAACTTCTGGAAGTGAAGCCTCAGGGATTGGAAGCATAGTATCATAGTCAAATTAATATTTAATCAACAGAAGTATAATTATATCATCCTATTTCAGGGTGAGAATATTCCTGTATTTAAAAAAAATCCCAATTTGCCCTCTCCAATTATTCCAGCTAAAACTTTCAGAATAAAAAGTTTTCACGGTTTTTTTCCAACAAATTTATATGGTAGGGGGAAGTAGAGTCTAATGGTAGAATTTTGATGGCTTCCAAAATGCTGACTTTCTATGTGTGATAATTGCCCTTTCATCAAATATAATTGCTCATGACTTAAAAAACAGTAAAAAGACTATTGTATAAAACATTCATATAGAAATTAAAACAAGTCAGAGCAAAGAGCAATTTTGTAGCTTCTCTCATGTCAAGCACTTCAAAAATTGCATTTTCACTTTAATGCTACCTCAGTTGCACTTAGAAATTATGAAGTCAGCTTCCAGCTATCCTTATTGTCTGACATGGGGTCTCAGAAGTGTCCCAACAAAATGAATTTTAAAGCCTGGTAAGTGCAGTGCAGGAAATTGATCCAAATTAAATGTCTCTATTAAGCAATGACCAATGTTAACACAATAAAATCTCTCTTGAATTTGTTAGTGAAAATTTTTAAAATATATTCTGGTATTTTTTGTCTCATTTATGGACATACATTTCAAGATGTGGTCTGTGTTGATAATACAAAACACATTTAGAAGAGTGAATATTCTCACTTAAAGTAAAATTGCCAATGTTTAATAAAAAACAATGTCTTAGTAGAGCTGGTAGCTATAACCAATATGTTTCTTCTTCCTGTTCTCAAATCCTTTCCAAACACAATAGCCTTCATTTTTTCACTTTTCATTTCCTACAAAACTTTTCTCCATCAGTTATCTACTTGTTTGCTGGTGTCTTCTTCATCTTCACTGGCTCATTCCACATTAATTACAAATAAACATTGGTTTATCTCTTTAAAAAAAAAATAAATTGACCAAAAGATATTCAAACAAATACTTGTACACAAACTTTTGCAGCTGGACCATTCTTCATAGCTAAAATCTGGAAACAACGCACATGCCCATCAGCTGATGAATGGATAACCAAAATGCTTTATATAATGGAAACTATTTGACTCTAAAGATACCTGAAGTTGACACATGCCACCCATGAATGCACTTCAAATAACTATGCTTAGTGAGAGAAAGAAGATACTTATTGTATTATTTCATGTATATGAAGTATCCGGAATAGGTAAATCCATATAGATAAAAAGCAGATGAATGGTTGCCAGGGCCTGGGGAGGGAGGAAGTAAGAAAAATAGGGAGCTTTCAGGGATATTTTCATCAATTATGTCTTGCTGACCAAATCCCTAAGAATCTTTTCCATCTTTAGTTCATCAAACTATAAGACCTTCCAATGCAGGGATTTTGTCTGTCTTTTTAACCCACTTATGATTCAATATTTAGAACAGCTTCTAGAGAAAAGGTACTACTTTTCTCAGTAGAAATTCTATGTAGAATTTCTACTTCTCTCAGTAGAATTCATTGATTGAAGCACAGTAGAATCCCTTTTCTGACTGACCTCCTTACAGTGTGTGACAGTAGTGAGCTCCCTTTTTGACTCTTACGACATCACTAATTTGGGGCTGTACCTCATTCACCACTGCTTATTTCCCAAATGGAATTAATCTTCTGAACGTCTTTCTTCATTCCCTGTTCCTAAACCTTGAAGTCCCCAGGATTCTGCGTGATTGCTTCATTTTACTCTCTATTCTCACCCAAAACAATCTCTTCCCTCTTCCCACGTTCGTCTACTATTGAGCATTCTAAAATCCATTGAAATGGTCTTTTATTTTTTTTTCCGCTCATCACCTTACTTAATGCTACTTATCTTCCAGGTCTCAGATTCATTGTAGCTTCCTCAGGAAAGCCAACTCTGAGGCTCCTCCCCATTGCTTTGAAAGATTAGATGGCAGCTTTTGTTTTCTTTGTATCACTATATCCTCATCCTTTTGTGGACACAACCATATTGAATGGTATTTGCTTGCTTACGTGTCTTTCTCTCCAACTAAGCTTCAGGAGTAAGAAGGGGGCTTATGGGGTCTGACAATAAAGTTCACAACAATTAAGTTGGAGAACTTGCCACTGTGAGCTTGTATGATTTTAATGCTATATCTCCAATACCTGACACATGATGAAAAACCAGTCAGCAAATGAACTCATCTGTAGATCTAAGCTCTCATTTAAGAATGCATCCAATACTCAAAACTCCTTCTTGATCTCCTCTGGATAACCTATAGATACCCCAAACTTGGAGGTAAATTCATTATTCCTATTACCCCTACCTAACTAATCATAACTTCATCCACCATGTTAACTAAACTAAATAATTGAGACTCAAGTTAAAAGTTTTCCCCCTTGGTCCTAACACTAAACTTCACATCCTGGTACCCTGCTTCTTTTTAAGGTCCATTCTCTACTCCCAATTGCTGGGCCCCTACATTAGTTCTGATCTTCCATCCATCATATCTCCCCTGAATTATCACAAAAATTCTTGAAGTTTGTCTTCCTACCCCAATCTTTACCCCTTCAGTCCAGCCTCCTCACTGCCACCAGAATTATTTTTCTAAGTAGATCACATTATGTCACTGCTTAAAAATCTTCAGTGCCTCTCTCTCTCCTACAGGATAAAGCACAGACACCTTTATATAACCACAAAACATGCTCCAAAACCTATTCTTATTCATCTTTCTGCTCTATGTCTCATCCATTCCAACCAATACTTCACCCTGGAGCCCATACCTAACTGATCTTTGTTCACAAAACCTACAATGTTCTTTCATGTCTCTATTATTGCACATGCTCTTACAAAATTTTACTCCTCTTTCAAAGCCCAACACAAAGACCTTAACTTCTTTGAGACATTCCCCAGCCTTTCCAGCAAGAGTTCCCTGTTCACTCTTAGAGTTCTGCATCAGAATATATTCCAATTATCACTGTGAACTGATCACATTAAAATTATTTGTTTCTAAGGCTTTCTCCCCACCCTCTCTGAGAGCCAGCTCATTTGTACAAGTCTTCTTGGCTTCTACTCCAGTGCTGGATAAGATACTCAATGAATGTTTGATGAATGAATGAGTGTGTGTGTGTATACATACATGTATTTATTTACATATATACATATATATAATACGTTGAATATGAAAGTAAATTTGATTATATTTGATTTAAAGTATATTTGTAATTTAATACATCTGTGAATTTCCAAGTAAATGTTACACATTCTGAAGTAGTTATTAAAGAATTCACACTATGGACAGATGGTAAAGAATAACTGAGAATCCTGAAGGATACATATGTGCTCACACATTCTCCTTCATTCTCTCTGCCTCACTTATGCCTTCCTGGCCCCACCGAGCCTGTCACTTTTCATCTTTCCACCCTGCCAATTCCCATGATCAGAGAAGGCAAACTGAACAGAGTGCCATCGGAGAGGGTAATGGGCACAGAAGGGCCATGTGGCCTTGGAGGCTTAAAAGTATGCTATTCTATATCATAAAAAAACAAGTACTGTAAATCCTCTCCCATTACCAATCCTGACAGTTAAGGAGTTCTTGACACCCATCTATCATGTCAGACCATAGATTGAGATTACATCATAAAAGAAAGCTCTCCAGATTTCCCATCTTATCTATGCCTGTTATGCTATAGAAGTGGACATTTATTATTCCAATTAACACCTTGAGAAAGGCAGGTAGCTTTGTTTGTTTCTATACCTGTGATACCTGTGATATTTTATAGTCACAAAATAATTGTTAATAATCAAAATGTAAATAAGACTACATGCCTTGATATTGCCTCAGTATCACTCCAAATCTCTAAATTCAAGGCAGTCCAATTTTTTTTTCCAAATAATAGATATCATGACAGTCACTGTAGATGATAAAAGCATCTAAAGAAAAAAATTAATATTCTAGGGAAATAAGGTTTGAAACCACATAAAACATACCAGAAAAATAAAAACTCCTCATCAGTCTACCTTAATCAATAGTTTTAAGTTATATCTTAGATACAAAAGAATCCAAAAATAATCTAGATTTGGAAACCCAAGGATTGTTGTGGGACATTAAAACCAAGCTAAAGTAATCAAATTATTAAGTATTTATGAAAACACTTGATCCCCAACTCATTTGTTATTAGTGCACTGTATCCACAGTGGAAACCCCATACCTTTAATAGCACAGATCAGAATAAAATACTAACATTTAGAATAAAAGTATGAATATCCACAGTAATGTCTTAGGAAGCAATTTAGAAAAGTAAAGCACAATCACTTAAACTGCTATATTCTCAATTCATTCTTAATTACTGTTAACACAAATTAACATCTTCTCATTTGTCTTCAAGTTTAAATAACAATATCAACCACAATAAACTCACAAAGAATCATGGCACCCTGTTTTCCCAAATCTGCTGTTGCCCTAGAGAAGCCAGCTCATACCTGGAGGCCACCTGTGGATAGGACCATAGATCAAAGTGGCATAACTACTAAAGAAGTTCCACAAATGAGGCTATTGAAACAAATAATAAAAGCAATAAAAGTAGATTTATTTCTGAGAAGAGTGAATTGAAAGAGAGAACGAAAAGCAGGAAGGAGATGTTGGGAAACTGAATTTCAGATAAACCTATAGACGAGGGGAACTTGTTGGCACTGTGATCTTACCTTGTACCCTTACGTCCTTAACTTCTATTACTGTGAACACTCCAGTTCTTTAAAATACAGTCACACCATTTTTTTCAAGATTAATATATTAAAGAGTAAAAGATTGCTCCTGGGCTAGGATACTATATGCTAAGTTTCAGCCCAGAGCACATTTTTATAGCTGAGTTATAAACCTTTGAAAATAGGTGTTTAGAATAGAAATGTTAAGAGACCCCCCTAACTGTAACTGCACAAATAGTGCCAGCATCACTCATCTAGAAAAGGTATAGAGGCAGCTTTAGTATTAAAGTTTATGCTTCAGATAAAGGAGCCTGAATGTGGTCAGGTTATATTCTTCCAGAGATTTAATCACCGTTTGGAAAAAAGTTATGGTGATTGGGGGAAGGGAGAGGAGTGTCAGGGAAAACAATGGAGAGAAAGGTTGACATGTCATTTGGATTTTATTCTTTTTTTTAACCATGTCATGAAGATTTCTTATGACAAACTAAGCTAACTAAAACTGACAGCAACAAATAATGACTGGAATCATTACAATGCGATGACATTTTATTGCTCCCCAATTGAGCAATGCTATTTAACATTGTTTACATAAAGTTACGTTGCTCTTACAGGAAAAATATTCGGTACAGGATACATTATGTCCATATACATATAGAAGAGGAAAATTAGATAAAAAACAAATTTTGCATTTATGGTAGTTGAAAGAAAATAATTAAGCTTGTCTACCTATCTCCATCTTCCTTTTGAAAATAAACGTTCTTGACTACTCAGTAAACTCAGTGTAAAAGTAATATATGGTAGCTGAAATTAGAAATTAGAATTTCAATATCCAAATGGTTAAATCGGTCACTTCTATAGCCATTACTTGCCCATAGGAAGAAGAAGCAAAAGAGGAGGATACAGGAAATTTATCTGCCACCACACACAGATTATTTCAGGTAAATTAGACAGGTAAGAGAGGAGGCTACCAAGTAAGTTACTGCTCACGTAGCTGGAGAACCAGCCCCGGAGAGAAGGCTCTGCACTGGTCATCAGTTTTTCTGCCACAGTAACAAGTTAATGGAACTGATAGATCCACAGACTACACATTGGTACCTGAATCCTTTAATTCAAATCAGAAAATTTTAAGTTTGTGAATTCCTGTAAAAAAAAAAAATGTAGAGACTCCAAATTATATGATTCTTGGTATTCTTTCAAACTGAGATTTTAACACAATGTTCTTTCTCTCAATTAGAGAGAAAAATTGTCAACCAGGGTCTTCAGATACTGGGCACTAACTTTTCCAGTGTTTATTTAAATCCAATAGGCAAAAATCCCCAAGATTTCCTGTTTGGAAATATAGCTAATTCTTTATATGTAAACATCACATTATGTGTACATAATATATCAATGTTTTCCAAACTAGCTTTTCAAACTTCTAGAAAAGTACACTTAATGAAACCTATTGTCTAACACTGTATTAAAAAACTATATATAGATGGGTTTTGACCTGGGTTTTGACTTTTTTTCTCTCCTTTTGTTGTGACATTACAGAGCTATGAAATTCAAAATAATTAAATTAATGGGGCTTTTTTGTTGTTTGTTTGTTTTGCAGTTTGGGGCCAGGGCTGGGCTTGAAACCAGCCATCTCTGGCATATGGGGCCAGCTCCTTACTCCTTTGAGCCACAGGCGCCACCCAAATTAATGTTTTTAATTACCATGTTATTGAGTTGGTATGTATGTACAATGAGGACTTGATCCAGTCAGACATCTAAACTTTCTGAACAGAAGACATAGCAGTTGTGTTCCCTGTTCTTATCCCAGACTGATGGCACAGTAGAATATCATCTTCAACAATGGATAGAGACACTGAGCTAAGATTGGAAAGGTTAGAAAACAAATCACTCAGCCGTTCACTTCTAAAATACACTTATTTGTCACTTTTAGTATTCCACAAAATAGTTAAAAAAACAAACAAAAGAAATCTTTTAAAGAAATATCTCAACTCCTAAGAATGCAAAAGTACAGGTAAAAGATTCTTTTTGGGTCACATAACCATTCGATGGCTCTATTTGTGGCTCTTAATATTTAATAATGTTGTTGCAGGAATTCATTCCTAATCAGAAAATGTGTCATTTGCCCTTGAGCACTGGTCTACAGAGTCTGAGAATAGTGCCAGGCACATTCCATAGGTCATGTAAGGCAGCCACTGTGTGACTAGCTGTTATAAATAAGGGCTCTGGGGTCAAACCTGTCTGTTCTTTGAAGAGGTTGGGAGGTTTCACCCTGAAAGCAACACCAGCCCTCAGTCTGGAAACCAGGTCCCCAAGGAGACCCTGGGCAAGCACTTTCAAATAGCTGGGAGTGAGAGAGGAGCTACAGCAAATGTCAGCTTGCATCAATCCAGAAGAGGAGAGATGAGAAAATAGTGTCCTTTTTGCAAGGGCAGAAGTCTAACTTTCTCAGGAAAATCATGTGCAGAAATGGAGCCACTTGAAAATGTAAAGAAGTGGGAAAGGCTAGAAAATAAATTCAGGGGTTTGCCCACATCAAAGGTGCATTAAAAGTTCAGATTGAACAGTCTGCCGGAAGGAGAAAGGACACGGGAGTTTGGTTTTCCCCACCCCTGGCAGGGGTTTTTTGGAGAGGCTGTGGACTTTTTTACAGAGTAAGATCAATAGGAATACTCAGTCTTATTAAAGAAGGCACACTGAATAAATAGACTGATTAGAGAGACTTGCTGCAATGTCACTGATATTTGTAGGAAAATACATGCCAAGGAAAATGCATAATTCGAAAGCCCAAAGGATGATGAGATGCAAATTGACCCCACAGGTTAACCTTTCGATGCCCACCCCTGACCAAGTCTCTCTTGAATTTCTAAGGCTCAGGACATTATCTCCAGGGTCCTCTTCCAGGGCAAATCCAGCATTTCCATGTCATTGAGCTAATAAAATTATTGTCTCCGTTACCTGGTGCTCTCATACCCTGCTCACATCTTACTCTTAGACTTTCTAGCCCCTTTCCCAGAATCCTGAAATCAAAGTTTAGTTATACAACCAAAGGCCAGACAAGGATATTCAGGTTGTGCCAACATTGGTTTGTGCCATGGTCCCTAAACTTCTAGTCTACAAAATTTTGTACACACCTGAATGGCTGGTTTCCAACTAGTGCCCTGAGAAGTGTATAAAGTACTATACATGGCGCATATACATGTGTGTGTATTCAGTAAAACTTTCATTATCTATTTTAACTCTGTTATAGTAATCACAATATCATCTATGTATACCTTCAAGACAGAGGATGATTTTTTATTTTCTGTATAAAGAAGAGTTTGGTACATGCCTGTTTGAGCCACAAGCAACAACTCTGTTCTCAGCATCATTAGTTAAGATCACACTTCACTGTGAGACTAAGCATTTGGCAGCTGCCTGCATTTGGTCATTCCCCCCTAAAAAACAAAAATATGACCCAAATCAATATTTCCATCTAACAGAAGTTCCTACCACAGTGTTTTACAAAATAACTGAACTTCCTAGCACTCGGAGAGGCCAGGGTGTGTGGACTGCTTGAGTTCAGGAGTTGGAGACCAGCCTGAGCAGGAGTGAGACCCTTATCTCTAATAAACTAGCCAGGCATTGTGGCAGGTGCCTGTAGTCCCAGCTACTTGGGAAGTTGAGGCAAGCGGACAGCTTGACCCCAAGAATTTGAGGTTGCTGTGGGCTATGATGCCAGGGTACTCTACCCAGGGAACAAAGTAAGACTCTATCTCAAAAACAAAACGAATAAACAAACAAACCAAAAAACCAGCTGAACAGTGGTACCAGTAAGCTGAGTGAATCTGAGTTTTACCCTTCCCAGGTGCAGGCTCCTTCCTGCCATCTCAGCAATCTCTGCCGTCTCTGCCACCTCTGCCACATGTTTCACACATGTATATAAAAACCATATAATATCCTGCTCTTTACCTATAATTTGATTTATCTAATAAAGTTTTCTTTAGGTAGTTTCTAAATTTGTGCTATTAAAAATAGCAGCAATATGGATACTATCAAAGTTTTTGCATGCATCTTTAATTGCACTTAGACTAAATTTATTAATGGAAAATTGCTTTGTTAAAGGGGATTTAATACTTTCCATAGGTAACATTAAATTGCCCTTTCAGAATAGTTATGCCAGCCTAGGACCTAAGTCACCAGTAATATATTGAAATACCCATCTTCTATCACTGTTAAGAATACATTTATTGATATATATGCATAAATAAATATCAAATATTACATAATTGTATGTATATCTTCCTACTCTTGGGTTCTTTTCTGCAATTCTATGATTATGACTTAGTCAATGAAATAACCAAGTTATGAGGAAAATAAAAATACTGAACTTTCATGAGAGATTCATGATAGTGGCTTTAGATTACATTTAACCTTTTTTTTATTATTTCCTTTTTTTTTAATTAAATCATATCTGTGTACATTAATGCTATCATGGGGTACAGAGTGCTATTGCTATATACAATTTGAAATACTTTCATCCAACTGGTTAGCATAGCCTTCACGTCTTTTTCTTAGTTATTCTGTTAAGACATTTACATTCTACATTTAGAGAGATTCACATGTACCCTTATAGGATGAACCATAGGCATAATCCCACCAATCACCCTCCCTCTACTCATCCTTCCCCCCCCTCCTCCCTTCCCTCTCCCCTCTCCCCATATTCTTGGGCTAAAATTGGCTATAGTTTTCCTATGAAAGCTATAAATTAGTTTCATAGTAGGGCTGAGTACATTGGATACTTTTTCTACCATTCTTGAGACCTTATAATTCTAAGCATGAACCCCAAACCAAAGCAAATACTGAATTTTTTACTTACGGTGAGAAGTCTCACACTACCTTTTTTAAATAACATATGCTGAGGCTTCAGCGATAAGGTCATTTCCTATTACTAATATTGAGAGAGTGACAGACAGAAAATTATGTTTGTTTTCTAAGATTAGAAACCAGAGTGGTTCAAACGTTATGCAGAGTCTACAGTGGTGAACCATAGTTCAACCAATAATCACAGTCTAGTAGAAGTGCAGTGTGTTTTTGTTTTTTTTGTTTTTTTGACAATACAAAACAACGGCAACTCATAAATTCTATCAAGACAGTTTAAAAGGCACTTAAGCACAGTTAAGTTAATATAAATATTTTAATCTTTTATGTGCGTGGTTGAGGTTTCCCTTGGATTTCAACTCACTTCATTTCTTAAATAGCACATCATTATTTTGCCTAGTTGAAGAATTGTCATGTAAATATTGGTATTGTACTTCAAAGTCGGAAAAGGCTGTTGGTTTTCAACATAAATATTCAAATATTTCTAACATCTCTGATGGTTGTTCAAGTAGGTAAGCTCTGTGGGTAAGAACATTTTACTCGAATATGTCCAGTGATTAAAAAGCGATCACATGCTTTTATTGGATGTTACACATTTCTGTATGGAAGAATTAATATACTTCTTGTGTCAAATAATTTCCTTGATGCAAGAGGTACTACAACCCTGCCTCTAAGGGAACACACACTTTGTGCAGGAAAAATATTCAAAATATAGAGAAGCATGACTAAGAATTTTATCTACCTTTTGTATGCCTGTGTCAAATGTTTCCTTTCCTTTCTTGTCTGACCATGACATTTCTGGATTGCTTCTGTGGATTAGGATGTTATAATTCTTAAAATAAAAATACGCTATGCTTATTGACTCAAGAATGTTGAAGAGTCGACTCTTTCAATTTATGAAATTATTCATGCTGGAGGCAAATTCCTTTGTGTGCCAAAGACCTAGTGGGAATCTTTAAATAGAAACAGTAAGAAAAAATGTCTACTGATTACAACACGTTTTCTTTTGAATGAAAACTCAGTGTTTTGTTTACAAAAAGGAACGTCTTACATATCAAGGAAAAGGCCTGATCTTAAACAGAACCCAGTAATAGTCACAGAAGAACCAATTAGCAGACCTCTGAAAAGAGCCAGAAGAAAACGTAAGATTCTCTCTCCCTGTTTAGGTCACATTGCTGACTATATCTGAATCCAGGCATGTTTTTCAATCAGTCTATGGAGAATCTTGTAGATAAAATAAAACCTACAACCTCAAAGACAATGAATTTTGTCCTCTCTATACCTCTATCAAAGGGAAAACTAGCAGTGAATGTTTCATTGTATATGCTGTCTTGGTGTTTCAGATCTATTTATTTCCTTTTCTCCTTTTCATGGAGATTTTTTTTTAGCCACTACATTTTTGTTTGTGAATATATAAGGAAGTTAGCTAAAGGGAGGTAAAAAAGTATAGTGTCAAATAAACGCAAAAACACACAAGCAAAACAGTTTATAATGGGTGACTAAAATGGTTCATGAAATAGTTCTATATAATATCTTTGAATGCTCCAAATTCCTAAACATGTGTCATTAATCACAGCCACCAATTAGATTAAAATTTTCCTTTTTTCCAGGTTCTCAAAAACTGGTGGTAACATAGAAAAAACAAGTTTTAGGCATTTATAAGGAGTATTACACAACAGTTTCTGTGTTAGAGGAAATTTGCTGAAAACCTTGCTTTCTAATTCTTTATAGAACGTGGAACGATGTATTATGTCTTTGCATCCCTTGTTTGTATCTGCATAAAATAATCTGATTAAATTACTTGGCCAATTACAAGGGATGCCTGATATCCTGAAGTTTTAAAGAGAGGGTATTTCAGGGGCTGGGCACAGTGGCTCACATCTATGATCCCGGGCAGGTGGATTGCTGGAGCTCAGGAGTTCGAGACCAGCCTGAGCAAGAGTGAGACCCCCATCTCTAAAAATAGCCCGGTGTTGTGGTGGGTGCCTGTAGTCCCAGCTATTTGAGAGGCTGAGACAAGAGGGCAAGGAAGATCCCTTGAGCCCAAGAGTTGGAGATTGCTGTGAGCTATGATGCCATAGCACACTACTGAGGGTGACAAAGTGAGACTCTGTCTCAAAAAAAGAAGGTGTTTCTTATCTAAGGACAGCAACTGAGGAAAGCCAGAAACAAGCCAGTATGCCCAAATCTCTGAACAGGCGATGATGCCCACTACAACCAAACATGTCCCAAGAGGAATGGAGCCCAGGGTGGCCTGGTGAGACAGCAGAGACTGGCGTGGACCAGGAGACGCAGAGTCCAGCTCCTTCTATGTTACTGTGCAAATCTGAGCAGCTTGTATAACATCTCTGAGCTGACATTTTTCTCATCTGTAAAATGTAGATTATAATAGTACTACTTCCTGAGCTATTTGGGGAATCAAATGAGATCTGGAATAATAAATGTGAGCATTTATTATCATCATAAAACCAGCCTATAGTTGTACCACATATACCTGCTCAGAAAATCAATCCAATGCTTATGACTTCTTAAACAGAATTTGCTGGATATGTTTTTTGTATTTTTCTAATTATTTGATACTTGTTTTATACTTTGGAACCTAGCAGGTTAGGAAATTGGTTTACGAGAAAGTGTTCTATGGCAAAGAGAGACTGGGGCATCCGTCCCCCTCCCACCCCACACAACTTGGACAGGGTTAACTCTATAGCCCTGGAGGAGCCACAAAGCCCTAAAGGCCGGGATATGCAGCGAGGCTGCCCTGAGAGGCGTAGTCTATGAAGCAGGCAGTCTCTGGTTGGTGACAGGCTGTGGGAGGCCTTGAAAGACCCACTGGCCCGGGCCCACATTCACTGTCATCGCCCTTGATTATACACACAAGGAGGGTGGGACGCTCAGAACAGGTAACAAGTCATAGTTATTTAAAATGCATGTCTGTGTTACCTAGAAGGAGCCCCTAAGCCCCCAAGAGCAGATTAGCATAGATTAATTTGTTAGATCAGCTAGCTGACATCTGGGGCCCTGAGGGGAAGTGCAGGGAACTTTCCAGGAAAGAAACAGAAAGGCAGACAGCAGGGAGGGCGCAGGCCAAGAGAAGAGCAGGAAAGGGCCCTGGAAAGAGGAGAGGAGCGGCAGGTTCCCGGACCACACTGCCCACCTCTGACCCTGGAAGGAAAGAACTGCTTTGGAGAGGTGAGGAGAATTAAAGTTAGTCCTTGACAAGTGCCACCAAGTGTCACTAAGGCAAAATAAATCCTCCGTCAGGGAGAAAGAGAGCCTCCTCACTACGAGCCAGCTCGGGACAGTCCAGGGAAAGTATTTTGCTTGCGTTATGCCCAGTACTTTTTAGTGACAAGAACCAGAATCAATTACAGAGGAAAATAAAATTTGTCAACAAAGGAAAATACTGTTCTCGCTAAGCAAAAGGGAGAAAACGCCATACAGAAAAACGTCGCAGACTAGTGTTATAAATCAAATACCACAGTTTCTCTTCTGCCTTCTCTGGCACACTGCAGGCCGCTGATAATCACCCAACTACCATGTAGGGAGCAGAGTGATACATCTTCTCCAAGTCCAGAGCACATCCCAGGGAGCTGATAAGATCCTAATATTAAAAGAGCCATTTTAAAATGTGTAAATACATTACCTAGCTGAATTTCTGTTTATCTATTAAAATTAGAATTCAAATTTTTGTGGCCAATAGTTGTTTTGTATCATCCAATTTCCCGTAGGAAACTTAAAACTTGGAAGTTCATCACAGGCCCTTATGTTATGACATTAATATAAAAAATATGAGGAAAATACCCTTCTTGGGATTAATAAGTTTACCATATGTGTCAAGAGCAAACAGAAAATTATTATTTTGGAGCCTGAGAATCAAAATTTGAGGAAAAGAATCTGTCTCTTATGTTTCATAAGGTAAAACATATTTTCTCATTTTTGAATTCAAAATTTTTTTTAATTTTTGTAAAATAATCTTGGGCATGCAGAACTATTTTCTCAATAAGAAAGAAACATCTGATACGCAGATCTGAAATAGTTGACTAGTTATGAAGTAAGAAGTAAGATTTACATCTCTTTAAATATTTGTTTATATATTTGTCATCACCGAGTGAGACTCTGTCCATTTATCCAAAGCAAACTTCAGTGGAATCTGGGGAGTGAGTCAGAACATCTCTAGAGCCAAAAAGGCCATTTGCTCTCTCAGTCTTTCACACAGAGGGTCCAAGCATAATCACAGGACAGCAGTATCCTTCACTATTTCAATAAATAAACATGAGTGAAAGGAAAACACATGTAAAAGAATGTAGTTGCTAAAAATCCTTTGCTGCATAACATATTCCACACTGAGCACAAGCTTTAGAAATACAGTTCAGGCCTGGCAGACATTCGTCTTCAGGACGTCTAGTCAATTTCCGACAAATGTTGAATGGCTAATCACAGAATAATATTACAGGGCTTTTGCTTGAGTTTTTGTTGTTTTTCAGTGTTCAGTTATATGATTTACCAATGGAGTCAGCAATGGAAGTTGTTATCATTGGTATAAAACCTTTCTGGTTTTTATTTGCTAGTGTAATTTTGTCCTTCTCTCTCAGTTGTGTTACTGAGTGCTAAAAATAATTGTTGTATAACTACCATTATTCATCACTAAGCTCAGTATTTAGAAACTTTTTTAAAAAAATCATTAACTATAAAGTCAAGAGATGAGGACCGTACTGGAAGAGATCCGGCTCTGAGGATGGGCTGCCCTACCATACATAGTACATTCAACTTCTGTCATGAGGACGTTAGGGTCAAGTCCAGTTTACGTGGGTGGCACGAAGGAGTTAATGAATTTCTGCCACAGCGAGTCATGTGGTCCTTTCTCACTGCTAAGATCAAGACCGACACCTTTCCCAAGTAGTGTTAAGTAGCAATGAACTTCCTCATCCTTGTGAACAGAGCTTGACAGACATTGTCAGCCTCTCACTCCTGAGGTATCATTGTCATTCACTCTGCATTAACCCCGCTAGGAGCTACTGCTGGATTTAGCCTTCAAAGTCTCCTCATTATTTGACAAGTTAGAGGAGGTAGTGGAACTACTAGTAATTGGGGAACTACAACTCCATCCCAGCAAGTGACCTTGTCCCCAAACTAAGCTCTGGCTGGCCCCAGGTAGAACACCTTAATTGGCAGAGTAGTCATTACTGTGGCTCTACGCCAGGTGTGTTCTGGGAAAGGCATGGGTGAGAAGAATTTCAGCACAGTGCAGTGTGATGAAATGCTGATCGCTCCATCCGAGGCTGCATATCGTGTGTGAGTGTCACTGGCTTTGGATTTATCTCTGTCACTTATTTTTCACCTCAAAGAGGAGCTTGATTCAGAGCTTCAAAAAATTAAGTAGGAATGAATGAGAGGTGAGCACAGGCAAACAAAACTTCGAGTAGGAGGTCCAGGTCCCGCTGCTTCCTATTTGCAAACCCTGATTCCTCAGCGTAGAGTCACACTGATATGAAACTGATATTCAGATAACTTCAGTAAAAACTGTTAATTAGTTTTTACATTCTTCAGACCTCTGTGCTACCAAGTACTATCTGAAGCCAGAAACTACAAATGATACACAGGCAATTTCTTGATTCTTAATAGTTTGTTTTCATGATCAAGTGGATTAGACATTTTAGATCTCACTAGAAAGCTCTGAAAGGTTTAAATACAAATGAGACAATTCTCATAAATACCTTAACCTTGAGATGCCTTGATGCAATTAAAAATAAGTCAACATGCAGAAGTTTGTCCAGCACTATAAGTAATATGAAATATTCAAGCTGTATGTCATATTTTGAACTACTGTTTGGTTCCCTAAGGCCAAAGCACAGTTGTATTACTCTCTCTTAAACCCGTTCCTGGGGTTTGAAATAGTCTTTGTAACTTAGTCACCAAAGAAAGTAGCTCAATGCTCCTGTCTCTGATGTTAAAGAAAAACTATGCAGTCTCATCCACATGCCTTACCACCACGCACACTTGCGGAAGTGTGGAATGGGAATGGGAAATTAGCAGCTGTGCACATGTAGGGCTGCTCTTCAGGACAACTCAACTCAAGGAAGGCAGAATAGTTTTCTGAAATATTTCCACATGTTTTGTAAGAAAATATGATTTACGTTATTCTTTCTTACATGAAATTACTGATCTAAGTAGAGTTTTAAAGACCTAGTAAAACTTCAGTGTTGTCAAAATTATTTATGTTCTCTATGTAGCAAGGCACCAAATTAGAAATGAGGCCTCACACTTACCCCTGCATTTGTATGTCTGTGTGTCTAAGCAGCCATCACAATAATTGAGGCCAAAAATAAAAGATGAAAAATATGTTTATCTTCATATTAATGTGTTAAGTTACTCGAGATAAGTCTAAATTATCCAAATCCACTAGATTGTTGTTTAATCCTTGTCTTGCCATCACCAAGTAAATAAAACCTACATTAATTTGATTATGAGCAAATATGTATGAACAAAAAATTTTTCTGGTCTTGCTTTAAGACTATAGGTGTTATGTATTTGAAAGCTCCTAAATTCATACTTAATAGAATGGATTCTTTAGTCTCTGATAGCTCCTATAATTGGGTCTCATGCAGAAAATTGTTAATAAATTCATGTTGATTTTCTCATTTCTTTTGCATTTAAAGTATAAATCCCAAGCCTTTCCAGGTGTAGAGAGAAAAAAAAAAACAGGACAGCAGTCTTTGACATACCCAAGAAAGCTTCACATTACACTTTTAGTGTGATGTATCGCCTAAACGCCTGTTCTTAAACATTGCCAAATTTCATTAGAAATACAAGCAATACCACCAAGACAAGAGAGCTGTGCTTTATTAAAAAAATGGTGGAGAGCTAAATCCCGTTGCATATATTCCATGCTTTTTAAAACCAATAAAATACAATGGTTAGCTGTGCTGTTTGCTTTAAAAGTCTGTTAAGATTCTGGGTTTTGGGGGGGGGGGTTTCCACATGCCCATAAGCTAGGGAATTGTCTGAAGGAATCCAAGGCCATGATGTGGCCTGAACATGTGAAAGGGGCATATCGAGATACCAGGTGTGATGTCCGGGAGATGGATATGTGTACGATTTGGGGCAGACCACCTAATTTCTTTTCTGTAGTCTTTATAACAGAGCTGAGAGCCAGAGCTATTGCCCCTGCTAAATTAAACATTTCGGCCCAGCTTACTAGCTCCACAATGCACAGGTAGAAGTAATAAGTAATAATGAGTTTTGGGCCATTGAACACTGTGAATTTTCCCAGTGTACTGCAATTATAGAAACATCTGTGCTAAATAAGTTCCTACTGAAAGCTAGGAGTGCTTAATAATCCTCACAATTTCTCATTATCAACCCTAATAGAAGAGAGAGTAAACTCTGCAAAAGTTTACCATTTTTAAAGAAAATTGCCAGGAATGTGATCATTTCTGGTACCACATTTCCCTGGATGATAAAAACACCAGAGACCATTAAACAGGAGTTTTAATAGCATGTACCCGTAGCACAAGGCAAACAAGGCCACTTTCCACGGCCAGACTGTTCTGGCTGGAGTCTGCCCCTTGCCTGACAACCAGGAGGCCACATGTTTCTCCACTGCCTGGGACAGGAGAGTCTGGGCCTAAAAATACACACAGCTTTCCTCACGCCTCTCCTAACCACCAAGGCCATGACTGAAACAGCTCCACACCAGCTGACAGCTTCCCAACAGGCTCATTCCAAAACAAATCTAAATTTCAGAGCCATAATCTGAAGAATATTAACAAGCACAGAGGGTCAGCCATTGCTGCCCCTCTGGAGAAAGCTGAGTGACTTGGATCTGGATATCACGATTGACTAGGTGTCTCTTTTATTAGTTTGGGAACAATGGAGCCCATATTACTTTGGAAGAAGCTCAAATGTGAAGTTGGTGAATGTCTCCATGGCTGGAACTACAGTAGTCTGCTTAAAAAAAAAGTGAGAAACACAGCCCATCACAGAGTGCAAATGTTCCTTTATCAGTAAGGAGAAAAGATAATTAGCATCCTAATAATAGGATGAAGTAACTCCTGACCTCAGTTCTATGGCTACAGTGATAGACTCACTAATCCCAGGTAAGATACTGCGGCAAGGTTAAGGAGCTCTGGAGCTGGGATGTTAGTTTCACATGCCAATTGGGTGGGCCTGGGATACCCGGACTTGCAGTCAAGCTCTGGAGCTGGAATGTCAGTTTCATGAGCCAAATGAGGGGCCCAGGGTACCCGGATTTTGTTCTCAATGTTCCCCTGAGGGTGTTTTCAGAAGAAGATGAACATTTCAGTCAGTAGACTTCCAGAGTAAAGCAGATTGCCATCCATAATGTGGGTGAGCTTGGTCCAATCCGTTGAAGGCCTCAATAGGACAAAAAGCTAACTTTCCCCAGGAAAGGAGGAATCTGTGGCCGGTGGCCTTTGGTGCAGCCTTCCCCAGGAGCTCTTCCCTTCATCTTCAACTTCCTGGCCTACCTTGCAGATTTTAAACTTGCCAGCTCCAGAATCATGTGAGCTAATTCCTTAAAATATATCTCTTTCTGTTGGTTCTGTTTCTCTGTAAAACCCTGACCAGTACTGGAACAAAAATCAATACTTTGTCTCTATCCAATCCTACTTTTTCTGCTAATTAGCATTAGTGACATCTAACACTATGTTATAGGGAAGATGCCGCGTGCATCACGTGACACCACTGCTGTCTTCAGTTGGTAGAAAAACAAACTGAGGCCTGCAGAGTTTGGTTAACTTGTCCAGGACAACCCAGCCAGTAAGTGATAAGAGCAGGATGCAGGCCCAGACGTGGCCCCTCCGGACACAGCTTGAGCTCACCACCTCCATGAAGGAACACCCTCCAATAAACGTTATGCCCACTTCATAGCAACAACAGAGATGTTCACCATTCAAAATATGTTCAACATACACAACTGGGGGAATGGGGGGGATTTTTATCTTTGATAACTTTTGTTGCCTGCTCCGCAAAAGAGGGAACCCAAATCTGGGATTCAGGCATCCTACATGCTCGACCCAGCTGACTTAATGAGCAGGCATTTTACCTTACTTAAATTACTGATGTTCTGAGGCCATCGTCTTACTCACATGTCAAATGTACACAACCCTGGACAAGTCCTGTAACCTCTCTGGGTGTCAATCTTTTATCTCTTCATACTAAATGATGAGCAGGCTTCCTTCCAGCCTGGATGGTAAGAAACAGCCTCCGATTTGAATAGGAAAATATTACTTGCTTTAAAAATTCTCTTGAGAACTAAGTAGGAATAAATTTGAAAGTGTAGGGGAAAATGAAAAGCATTAGGCACACGTTTGATCTTCTAAAAATC
Source organism: Otolemur garnettii (assembly GCF_000181295.1). Lineage (NCBI taxonomy): Eukaryota > Metazoa > Chordata > Mammalia > Primates > Galagidae > Otolemur > Otolemur garnettii. The sequence continues at coordinate 26,496,377 of NW_003852412.1, forward strand.
ACTTGAGAGAAAATACTGCCTTGCTCAATGTGGGAACACAAGTAATAATTGGAATAAAATTTTCATTCCTATGATTGAGATCATGAAGCATTTTAACATGGAGGATTGATAAGCTTGATTTAAAGACAGGTTTTTTCGCTGCTTTGTGGAAACACTTTGTTCATGGGCTCTTACTGTGACACGTTTCCATGAAGTCCTAATCTTGGAACAACCCAGGATGGTCTGCCCACGTGTTGCCTCCCAACTCTCCACTCCCCCACATGGCCCTGTGAAGGTCAGCCACTTTGAAAATGTCTCTAAAACTCCATTTGGCTATGTCATTATTTACAGGTGTATTTCCCAAAGTCCATTCCTATTTGATGGTAAATGCCATGGAAACATTTGTCTTTCATCCCTTGATACCAACTGCCTGACACAGTACCTAGCAATTAGATAATAAGTGCTCACATTTATGAAATAAGTAATTAAATAATTTGGAAGCTCAGATTATGTTTCAAAAGTACCTATGTTGGTATTTCAGAATTATCATGCTAGCTAATTAAGCATTTATTTGTTGTTGGCATTATCCCAATGGTTTATATCCAATGTCTCATCGAAACACACTCTATGAGATAGGTGAAACTTGGGTGGCTGTCCACTCACAAGGCCGTTTTGAGCATGTTTGTCCTGCTGTTAGCCTACCCAACACACACCATGCCCACGCTTTTGGCCACCACCGTCTCCAAGTTCACAACCAGAAATCCTCAATGGCTATTTGCTACTCTCTGGTTGTCCAACACCCATTCCCACTATTTCAGACAATTAATCCCTTATTCCTTTTAAGAAGTTAGCTCTCCCTTATTCTTTTTTTTATTTTTTTCTTAATTTTAGATTATTATGAGGGTATAAATGTTTAGGTTACATTGTTCACCTTTGTTAGGCAGAGTTCAAGTTGAGTTGAGCCCTTCACCCAGGGGGTGTGCTGTGTCCCCCTCCATTGTGCCCACTGGGTGAGAGTTTACCAATCCTCCTCTCCCTTTTCCTTTCCTCTCCCCCACCCACTTGAATTTAATTGTATGTTTTTCTTAGGTGGGCATGTAGCCATTTATCTATTGGTCTTATATTAGTATTTAGTACATTGGATGCTCGCTTTTCCATTTTTGTGATACTTTACTAAGAAGAATGTTCTTCAGTAAAAATAACCCACATCACAAAGTCCTAAGCTGCAGATACCAGCATGGATGTGGAGTGAAGGGAACACTTTTACACTTCTGGTAGGACTGCAAACTGATACAGCTTGCATGGAAAAAAGTATGGAGAATTCTCAAAGAGCTAAACATAGACCTTACACTTGGTCCTGCAATCCCATTACTAGGCGTTTCCCTTATTCTTTAGTGGGAAGCATTACTAGAAATAAAAATTAAAATTTTCTGCTCTGTCCTAGCCATAGGGAAGTAGATGGTCCAAGCTCATTAGGCCCTTTCTTTTCAACCTACAACTTGAGCAGAATAAAGCAAGGATGAGGGAGATATGAGAGCAAGATGGTTGGAACCCAAATCTTCTAGCAACATCTCTCTCTGAAAGTCAACATTCCCTTCTACCAGACCCCAAGAACTATTCCCTGCCTTTTCTAAATCTGGCTCTTTACATTTCTTTTTCACCACAGGCACTACCCTAACATTCTTGTTATAATTTTTCTTTTTGTTTTCATTGGGAAAGTTAATTCTGTTGCTTACAAACACAGGGGTCTACTTAACATGCAACCCCTCTCCCTAGAGAGCAGGATCTTCTTTCTTCCCTCCAAGCACCTGACATTACGTTCAAGGTCCATGGGAAGGAAGAACCACAAAGATGCAATTTGCATTCTTGGAAGTTTGATGCTCTATTCAAAAGACTTGTTGTCAATCAAGGTTTGTGACCAGGGTGAAACAAAGAGGCATGCAGGCACCCCAAGTTTGAAATACAAGATGCACATTAGGGTCACAGAGTGGCAGGTCAGCTCTAGAGAATGAGGACCTCCGGGAATTTCTCACCATCCTTTCCTCTTTGCCTCACCCTAGTTCATCTCTATTTTCAAGCTATATTTAGAGATGGAGGTGTGATTCTTCTATCGGAAGTGTTTCCTGCTGTAGGCCCACAGGACTTCATACTGCACAGATTTTTTTTCCACCCATATTATAATTTCAAGGTGGCAGAAGCAGCTGTGGTCTGAAGATTGGGAAGCATCAAAGATGCCAAGGGACAACTGAGTATTTTTGAGGAATTGTTCAATTAACTTGTCAGGATCTATACAGAGCTGTCCCTCCCCCCATCATTATGCAAGGCCTGATTTTTCCAAGTCCCGTAGTATACACTGCCTGATGGCTTATCCCCACAATATTGAAAAATTAGGAAGAGAACATGCTTCCCAAGTTAATCCACAACCATGGAGCATTTCAGGAGGACCAACAATCCTTAAGGCCTTACTAAAATCAGGAAGGGGATTATAATTGCTCCTTGGAGAACTGATGGGAAGTGGAGCAGGAAAGATTTCAGTAGGACTAAGCAGGAACTTCTTAATTGGGAGAGTGATAAAACACCATAGACTCTGAGAGCGGCTGTGAGCCCTGGAACTCTTGAGGGCTTTATAAGAAGCATATAAAACCATCTCTCCTGTTATACATTCACTGGCCATATTATACTATTTTGATTCAATAGCTTAAAACTCTCTTTTGGATGTTTATCCAGTTGCCTAGTGAGGACTCAGAAACATTATGAGTGTTAGAAAAAATAACTGCATTAAATATATATATATATATATAATATATGTAGTTTCTATGATGTTGAATGTACTGTTTGCCTCATATTTTTTAATAACATGTTAGTGATGGTGTCTATTTCATACATTATTGGTTTTTATCTCTACTAAAGAAATCCTATAGCTGAAATTTTCCATGGATCAACAGAGCACATATGGAAATAAAATATGTAGGTCTTACATCTGCAATAAATAGTTTTTGAAAGAAAGAGGTCATTTCTTCACTTGGTGTAGGCAGCTGGCACAACCAGAGTAGAAAAAAAAATCAATTTATTTGAATTAGAACTTTGCAAATATTATTGTATCATAATTACTATGATTCTACAGCTGAGTGGCGCTAAGTACAGCCTTCCTAAGTGGGATATACATAAAATAAATAACTAGAGTAGGAGCTTTCCCCAGAGCTCCTATTTCGATGAAGAATTGATTAGAATCCCCTAAGAGCAGTGTTTCTCAACCTTCCTAATGTTGCATGTATTTTCATTGCTAAAAAGGGGTCACGACCCACAGGTTGAGAACCATTGATCACATTCTTTTGACCCCTTTCTGTCACCATATCTGCTCTTCTTCCTAAATTTTCTGTTTTCCATAGTCGCCTTGCTTGTCTCCTCTGAGTTGCTTTTGACTTCTCTCTTGTCCTGTGTCCCCACCCTAAATCTCTTACCAAGGCCTGTTCATTGTTTCGCTCTCTCCCAACCATCCCTTCCACCCATTTCTCCTGAAATGGGCATTATCACTTCCCACTTGGACAGATGCAGTACCCTCTCACTCCCTAACTATGCAACTCTTCCCTCAAGCTTTTACCGTCTTTTCTTCATGTTCCAAAATGGCTTATGGCTCCCCATTACCTCAAAGAGAAGTTGTAAAATCCTTTAAATAGCTCCCAGGTACCTCCATGATCCAGTCTTCACTCATCTGTTTCCAAAAGTATCATTTAGTTCTACTCATGAACTAGTTGTTGTTCACTTTTTGAATGCTTACTTTCCTGCATAACTTTACTCACACTATTTCCTTTCATTGGAATGTCCTTACAAACCCTGCCCAATCATCAAATCACAGCTAAAGAATCACTTTTTCCATACAGCTTTCCTTGATCACACCAGCCAAAAATCCTGTAAACATAAAACTGTTCCACGTTTGAAATAGATGTTATAATTACTTATTCCCATAAATTTTGCACCTGTTAGATGTGATCTACATTAATGGTAAAGTCTCTATTTAATTAATTTATACTGTCTCACATGGTAAACTGGCCTTATACCTTGTATGAAATAGATAATGAGCAAATAAGGATGGATGTAAATGAATATAGTGTACATTGTATATATATGTATGTATGTATATGCACACATAGCTGGCCCTTAAGATTTTTTAAGATTCCATTTTCTCCTTTGGTTTTACATAATACTAGCATAACAATTACACCATTTATTCAGCTGTGTACATATGTGAGTACTGTACTTTTCCTCAGGTATTACACAGGTTAATTATTCTATTCTCATAAGATCATACCAAAAAAAAACTCTGCCCCCTCTTTCTTAATTCCCTCCTTAGCCCTTCCAGCCTATCATCAAGATTATTAGTTGAAGTGTGGTATTTTAGACCTGCCCCTTACTTAGAGGACCCCTGAGTGGCTGAGGACCCCCCAGACTCTGCTGGACACACACCACTGTATTGGCCCCTGCTGTTCAGCTCTCTGGGTTATCAGACGTTGAGTATCAAGGCAGCTCTTTCCCCTATAGGTGCCACAGAACTCAGATTCCAGCAGAAACCATAAATGCATTAAAAATGTCTTGGTGTCCATTATATCAAGATTGAGCTCAACATTCCAACGGGATGAAAAATTAGTTCCCACTCCCTTTGTGACTCTCATATGTCAAAGACTAAATTAGGAATAACATCAAAACAAGGACTGGTAACATGTTTTGAAATCCATCTGATTCTAAAGTTTGTAAATGGGTGTTTTGGGGTGTCCAACCTTCTTTCTTCTCTGTCACACATTGGGAGAAGAGTTGTCTTGGCCACACACTAAATCAGTAAATACACAAAACACTAATGAAAGCTGATGAGAGAAAAATAAAAAGGTTAGTGCATAATTTTCACAATATCTTACACCACAGCTAAACAAAAAAGTCCTCACATAATCCACATGTGGCCCACAGGCCACAGGTTGGATACCCCTGCAGCTTTCTACAATTTTAAGAACTCCCCACAAAAACATTATGTTACCCTTTTCATTAAATTGTGTAATATTTAAAAAACAAATAATGTAACTTATACACAGACTATCCATTCATTGATACAAAAAAAAAAAGTAAAAATCCTAAAAAGCCTCTAAAATACTTAGGAGAATGGTGTATTTCCTTTACCTGGATTAACCAAGTTAGAGAACTAAACAGAGACTTTTCATATGAGGAGACAACTTCAGACATAATTGGTAAAAAATTGTGATAGTGACACTGCAATGATTTATTGATGGATGTGAAGGAACAAGTGTTTTTTAGAGATGCATCAAAGTTACTCACATATGGTAAATACTTGTTGTCACAGTATTTGGAAGGTCAATTAGCTGTTTCCTTAATTACATTAGTTGTGATAAATAAAATTTATCTAGATATCATCATATATGGTAGAAATTTTTCCAGCACATAACTATTTATTGGAAGAATACTTCTATTGAGAACAAAATACCATGGGAAAATTTTTTCAGCCTCAAAATGATTTAATATCAAAAGTTTCTAGTGCTACACCAAAATGAATCCAAACTAGCTTATGTTACATGAAATCATTCTCCTGCATATTTTGAATTGAAAAATCAGTTTCCTCCCTTTTAGATGATATCATTTAAGCAAGGAGCACCATTTGGTCCTGTATTTATTAGAATTCTTTTGGATGCCATGATTGATTAACCAATGAAAATCCGCTGTTTTAACAAATGGGATTCATTGACTGTCCTAACTGAAAAACCCAGGGCAGAGCTGATTTGTGCCAGGACTAGACTTGGGTCTCAAACAACTGTCATCTGGGGACATTCTCTTTCTATCTCTCAAATCTGGCTTCCGCCGTGTAGGCTTCATCTCCACCTATCACTAAGATGGCTTTGGCAGATCCCACTGCACCTCTCTCTCCGTTGTAGAAATCCTAGCAACAGAATCATGGCATCTCATGAACTATGATGGGACCATATGCCCACCTCTGAATCAAAGCCAGTTGCTATTGGTCATAGGAGAATGTGAGGGCCCCAGTTGGTCAGACCAGAGTTACACACAGTCCTTAGATGGAGTGAGCCTTACCAAACCCACTGAGAAGGGGTAGATTCCCCAAATAAAATTTAATTGGGATGAATGGATGATGGGGAGCTCAAAAAGCAACAAACACCTACTTATGCGTAGAAAGAATACAGTCCTGTTCAACAAAGAACCTGGGGTAATACCAGTTCTGCCAAATCTGTGTATCCTTGGGCAAGTCTCCTTTGGTTTGAGCCTCTTGACCCACAAGTGACCCCTCCCAGTCCCTTCTCTGCCCTGCCCCTAGGATTGGAACCAAAATCCCCTCACAACCCTGAGGGATTGGGCTTGGCCCTACCCAGCCTTGTCTCAATACCGTCTCCCAGTGGCCCTCTCAGCTCAACCACCCAGGCCTTTTGCTAATTTTTTAAACATGCCATGACCTTCCTGCAACAGGCCCTTTGCCGTACTTGGCCTATTGCTTAGACTTCTCCTTGTCTTATTTGCTTTGTCAATTTTTCCTCAACTTCAGAGTTTTCCTAGTACCCTGCCCCAAGGGGCCAAGTTCTCCTATAATATGTCATATGAAACATATCACTTAAGAACACTTATAGTTTTCATTTCATACATATTAGTGTGATCGGTTGATTAATTCATGCTCTTCTCCCCAACTAAACTATAAGCTCCATGAGGAATATACTCTGTTCTTGCTACCACTATGTATCCCTGTGCCTTGCCCATAGTCAGTACTCAATAAATATTGATCAAACAAATGAGGGAATAAATAAAGATGCCTTACACAGTGGGTCTCATTTTCTCATCTCTAAAGTAATGGCTGTGAACTAAAAGATCTCAAACCATCAATTCCAGCTCTAAAATTCTCTGATTCTGATTCAACCCTAAACATGCTTTATATATTGTGAATGGGTTAAGTATTTTTAAATAATACTTCTGGGGGAAAAACAGTGATGAAATAATCATCTAGCTTGTGGATATTATAGATCAATAAAAACCTTAAAATTAGTGAAATTTTGCCATCCAAATAATAACAACCAGTTCTCCATTTGCATTGATATAGAATTAAATAAACATCTTCCATCCTCAAATAAAAGCATTGAAGTTAGTTTAAAATCACTATACAAGTGGTCATTATTACCCTGAGCTTCTCTGGGAGTTAGCGCCAGGGCTAGCAATATCACGAGGTAAGTAAATTTTGTCTTGGATACAATTCCTTTTGTTTTCCATTTCTCATATTTTAGGGCCATGCACACCTTACCACCTGCAGCCAAAAACCCAGTGTCTTCTTTTTCCCTACTGTTTTCCCTATTTTAAGCCTATACACACTGTCTGTAGGGCCTGCATGATACTCCTACACACACACACACACACACACACACACACACACACACAATGAATTACCATCTTCCACTTCTCCATTAAAACTTACCTGCCCTTGCCTCTATTTCTTTAAAGCTCTGATCTTTACTAGGTATCAATGGTTGTAATGGGTTATTAACAAGAAAACTCATCCATTCTAGTATGTTATATAGTTAATTAATGTTACCTCCCTCAAGATATTAGGGCATATGTCGTCTTAAAGGCTTTTAAGAAATGACAGTAATGGTAGAAATTTCAGGCACCACTACAGACTGATGAGGGAGAGGGATCCAAAGCATGGGGGCCTCTCATTGAGACTTAAATTATTCCAGGTAGCCAGCGGCTAGCTCTGGCCAGGAGTAAGCCAGTCAGTCTCTGGAGAACTTTATAACAGCACGAATTTCACTGTTTGGCGCAGGGGAAGCCTAGTTCTCCCCACAAATAACCTCTGTTAAGGTATCATCTGTGCATGAAGCCGTGGTTTAGATGTTCTCAAGACTAGGCCGGTACCCCTGGCTCTAAGATGGAGCAGGTCAGCCTGCCCTGGGAGACAGCTGGATTGGACGGTGTCGTTAAGGAGCCTGCTGACTCACTTATCATTTTCATTTGGATCCTGATTCAAGTGACACACTGCAAGAAATGAAAGAGAAAGCGAAAACCTCCTTGTGTGCCCTGCTCTCCCGAAACATATTTTTCCCTCCATCTGTGAATCTCCTGTTGATGTCAGGGGAAGTCACCACGTGCAGAGAGAAGAGACACGTGCCAGAAGAGGGGAGCCCATTAGGTAGTTGAGAGCTAATTTTGCTTAATCTTCTTGATCTCCATAAAGAGCATTCTGAGACCCCGCAGGATTTACATGAAAAAGATAAAGATGAAGAGGGACTGCTCCAGCAGAGCCAGTGTGATACTTATATATTAACATCGTCCATCACAGTTGTTTACACGCCTAACCAAAATTTAAAACTGCGTGCTTGAGAAAGGAAGGAAAACCAATTGCTGTATGGAGACAAAACTCCCGTTCTATTCTTACACACTTACAGCTGAAAATGAAATGAAATCATATGAGCACCATCTTCAAGACCTTGGCTTCCCTCTCAAATGAAAAGAATAAGTAACAACATAAGTAACAACAACGTTTGTGATCCTGGGTTTACCCTTAAATAGAAAGTTCCTCTTGAGAGAGAAACTCTCCATGCTTAATAGCAGAATTCACATTCAAGGAGCTGTGGTCTTCACTTTACTCCCTGATTTCTGGGGACGAGGGAGTTAGAGGAGGCTCCAACAGGGGCAAGAGGAGAGAGACCCTCACAGCTGAACGAGTCCAACTCCAAGTGCAGACTCCATGAATCAGCGTCTGAGCTTTGGAAAGTAAGTGCAAGGCCTCCAGTTCAAACAAGGGGTAGTGCATTTTGTGCTTGAACTCTTCCAGTAACGGGAAACTCATCACCCCTCAGGCATCCGCTTCTGATTTTAGATAGGTCAGCATACTCGAACTTTCTCCCTGGTGATATTCAAAACGCATGCCCTTGTCGTTTTCCCTTTTTGCTCCTATTCTACTCCTTGAAGCCAACCACACAGAATGAATCAAATGTGTCTTACAAGTATGGATGGGTCTTCAAACATCACAAGATATATATTTTTTTTAATATCTGTACTACAACCTTTTCTGCCTTGTTACCTTAATTTAAAGCTTTATACTTATAAAATCACAGCTGAAAGTTTTCCAAACTTCTTGAAGCCTTCCGTCTGCAAGAGAATTTTATCATGATGTCATATATACCTTTTCATTGATTTTTTGAAATTTTCCCTTTCTTTTCTGGGTGGTTGGCTTGCTTCTAGAATTATCTACTTAAGGTAAAATTTTTGGATGCTGTAAAATGAAAAGGCAGCTGTCAGAAGAGGTGGGCAAACGTCGTCTTCAGGTGCAGTGAATCCTCTGTGATCCCTGCACATGGGACTCCCACACGTGAGAGCTGCAGAGCACACCAAGGGGAAAAGATCCTTACATTCTAGTTCCTGCACAGGGTTTGACACCTTATAAAGGAATTTCGTGCATTATTTGAGTGGAACAATAAACTTAAGAGGTCAGTGGAGATGGTATCGTTATCCCTACCCTATAAATGAGAAAACTACAACTCAGAAACATAAAATTTGAGGAAAAGTCCTTTATTGGGATGAAAACCCAACTCTCATGATAACTAATCCACTCCTGCAAAAACAGTATCAATCCGCCTTCATTAATCATTAATTAAAGGTCCCACTACTGAACATTCTTAAATGACAATTAAACTTCAACATGAATTTGGGGGGGTGACATTCAAACCCTAGCATAGAGATTCCTGCTCTGCTCTGTGCCAGGAACATTCTGCGGACCTCCAAGCCTTGTTTTCCCTTAGGCACTACCTTGTCTTTGAGTCTCTGAACCCTACATCAGAAGGAGTTTATAATTTCCAGAACAACAGCTTACTCTGGACAATTACCTTCTAAGACTTTCAGAAGAGTTTGTGTAACTTGTCAATTTAGGTCTTAGGTTAAAAAAAATTAGAAACCAATTCACAATGCTAATAACCAAGGTGACTTAATAGACATGAATGTTTCACAAAGGTGTTCCATGAGCAGAGGCCTATTAAGTAGATGTGTGGATCTGGAGGAGGAAAGAGTGATTCTGTTTAATGAACACTGTCTTACAATGTGCTGGGGAGTAGGTAGGGCTATGTAGCACTTATAAAGTAATTAGAAATCCCTGATAATTATTTTTTTAATTAACAACAAAGTTCGAGGGAAAAAAATTGCTACCCATTCCCACTTCTCTTCTGGATTAATTGTTTCAGATTCAGAAAAAGCAATTTATGCACAAGAGATTTTTCTATTCCAAATTACAGGGTGAAGATGAGAAGCTTGGATACTTGTGTAATTTAGAAAGGAAGCCAGAGAGTGCCCCTTTATTTCTACTCCTTTTAATGGTCCATGAAAACCTGCCGATCGTTTATGACAAATTTTTGGTCTCTTACTAGGGGAGGAAAGATCTCAGTGCAAACACTTGCTTCCCTCAGCCCTTAATGCCACGATCATCCTCAATTATTGAAGGTCTCTGAGTAACTCCAGCCCCACAAAGAGAATTCTGACCAGCAGCGGTAGTGATGAGGCCTTGAGCAGAGATGTAATCAGAGAAGCATGGGGTATGGATAATCAGACAAGGTGGTCACCGTGATAGATTAAAGTGTTTTCTACTGTGAGCAAACGGCCGATCACTTAGATTGCCAGGACTGGCTGCCCAAGGGGTTGGGCTTCTGTTTTCCTTCATTCTGCCTGCCCTTGTGCTCCTCTAAATTGAAGGGAAAGTACTGACTACCAAAACTGAGTCCATCTTCTCCGGTAGACTCTTACCAAATTTTGAAGCTTACAATTTAAAATCCTAGTCCTCTACTGGACACTGATTTTCTCTGAGAATTTCACCTGCTACTTGGCTTGATGGTGATTCTGTGTAGGTTTTTCTCTTCTGTATTCCAGAATGCAAAAGGATGCCATTTTTCTTCTATTCCTCTTTATGCCTAGAAATCTAGATTGTACTTTTTGAGGTGAGGAGTGTATTAGAAAGATCCCATTCTGTTATATTCAGAAAAAAAAGGCAATTTGGGGAAAAGTAAAATTTCCTAAATGTGTCATTACTTGCCTCCATCCTGGTCACTGAAAGAGATGGAGGAGATATTGTCATACTGGTAATGAAACATTCAGAATTTAAAAATAAATTTGTAACTAAGAGGCAATACATATCTATGTGTCCAAGGACAGTCCTGGCTAGTACCTTTGGTCTAGGCATAATTATTAAAAGTGCCCTTTTTCACTCTCAAAAACAATAAATTATAAGGTGACCCTATTTATAACCAAATTGGAAGAGAAAATTCTTCAGGCTCCTTAATGTGACCCTCTGGGTCAATCTGAGGTTTCTACTTGTACTCAAGTTCAAAGAGAAAACAAGTCAGGATTAGAGTCCAGTTACATCTATCTTTTGCAGATTCTCATTTTCAAGAATCTAATCCTTGTATCTTTACAATTAGATGTAAAAATTATCCCATGCAGTAAAGCATGGTTCAATGTAACTAAAATCAAAAGAACTCAAAAATCCTAGGACAGTTCACTTTTCACCAATGTTTGTAGACCCAAAGGACTTATATGAATGTCTCACATCCATTGATTTATTCAACACATTATTTAATAAGCTTGAGGGGCTGCGCTAAGTGCTGTAAGCACAGAAATCAAACCAGACACAGCCAGGGTCTCTGCAGCTTCACAGTCTAGTGGATGAGGGACCTGCAGGAAGTGTCCACCCAGGGAGGCATGCCCCACTGAGTGAAGGCAGGAGGGGGGTGGCGTTCTGATTGGGGGACATGGGTTGTGTACTGGCGTAACCATTTTGATTGTTAACAGTTTCAAATACTCCCCCAGCAGCTGACAAAAAGAAACCCTCCACTAATTGAGGCCCCAGTCACTGTAGAATGCCCCAACAGCAGCAGGTAAATGAATCTAGGCTCACTGCTGGCAAGAATAAACCTGGCCAGCCACCTGCCGAGCACACTGAGGCAGCCACTGTGGCGGCAGTGGTGGAGACAGAGGTTGGGAAGATGGAGGACCCACCCACTGACCAGGAACAGCCCACTGTTGACAGGCCAGCAGAGAGCAGAGTGGTAGCATTGGGGCCAGCCTCAGCAGGAGGCCGGGCCTGGGCTGTCCAGACTGGCTCACCTGAGAGACGCTGACATTTAGACACACCCCAGCCACCCCTGGCTGGAACAAAATATCAGGCTGTTAGGGACCTGATGACTATGCCATTTTATTCCCTACAGAAACACATTGATATGATTGTAATATAGTGTTGGTCCCTTGGTTTTACTAAGGGTCAGTATAAGAAATGATTATATGAATACAAGTTTCTTTCATCGTTTCTAAAAGCCACTATTAAAGATATTTTCTTTTATTATGGTAATTTATGGTTAGAGTCCTGTGTGAGTTTATTCTCAGGAACATTTTCCTACCAACTAGTATAGATCTTTTTATGAGAAAATGAATACATGAATACTACATGCTTTATGGACCTTCTTTATTGGCCTTTGTGACCTGCCCAGGAACTCAATCTAATGTGTAACTGTAGAAAATATCTCAAGCTTAAATTTCAGATTCCATGATCTCCTCTGCTCCTTTACATAGCCCTCAATCTTAAGCCTCATGGTTACATCTTATTGCATGTGTGTGAGCCACGTCAACTCTGTATTTATGTATATATTATATAAAATAGTACATCTTTTGAAATCATGGAAAGAATTTTCAGAAAGTACTGAACAGAGGCATATTCTGCTACACTCTGGCTGCCCTGTAGATAGTCTCATCCATCTCCACCATTTCCTGGCACCTGCCACAGTTCTTGGTGCATATTTATTCAATAAAAATAAAAGAATGCCACACTGAGAGAGGTATTATTCTCCAGATCGTAATGGAGCTAAAACACCACCATAACAACGTCAAAAGCCTTTCATTTTTTTGAACTACATGTGTAACAAACATTGCTGAAAGTAAATTAATCACAACCTGCAACCAGGAAATATTTTCGATTATTTGGATACTTTATGGCATTTGATACAGCAGGGATTCAAAACTGGAATGCAACGGACAGAAAATTCTGTCTGCAAATGTAAAGCAAAATGTCCCACTTAGCGGAGAAGGCCCAGGATCTTGCATCTCAAGGAGCGAGTTGATTTTCAGTTTTCAGGGCCCAGGGCCCCCTTTGGAACTATAGCAAATTAAGAGGTGTGTCATTCTCAGCACTTTCTCTTCTTTATATTAATAAAGACTAATCATGTCTAAACATGTTAGCACTGACGCTGTTAGCACAGCAAGTCCAGGGACGTGGGAAAGGATGCCAGCTCTAAAGTGAAATTAGTAGTGCAAAGGAAGGTATGTGAAAGATCGTGGAGAGAAATTGATTGGAAATGAAGATGAAGTGTCTTTTGGAGAAGACGGCCTAGAAGCCTGACAGTGCGAACTACAATAATAATGATGATAATGTTAAAAAACATAATCAGAAAGATCTGGCCCCTGTGAGATTAAAATAAGTCCTCAGACAGTCACTACAAAGCAATTGCATTAAAAGGAGGAAAAATGATGCCCGTCTTGTGCACACTGCACAAAAGATAATTTTGAGAAAGCAGGTATGAGCAAAAGAGGCCTCTGTGTACAGGAAAATAAGTGAAGGGGGAGGGAACGAACTCCCTCTTCATGGGCAGTGAAAACTAGTTCTCTCTCTCTCTCTCTCTCTCTCCAAACAAACACACACAGCTCCTGCTTGGCTCTCTCCATCATTAATGACATTCTTGCCCCACCAGGTGTACCTAAAGCCGTCTGGTCACCATGATAGGACTGCTCTACCAACATGAGGTGATTTACTCCCCATTGGCTGTGAATCTCGACCCTCTGTCTCATTGCTGCCTGTGTACAACGCTGATGTTCATGACAAGACTTCACTGCATACCCTGACGACGCTTGCTGGCCCCATCCCTCGGCATCCCTGGAAGGATAAAGACACCACCTTGGGGTACGGCACTCTGTGCTCCTGCCCAGAACAGCCACATCCCCTGTATCAGGATGCAGAGATGGAACCTACACACTTTATTGGCAGCTCCTTTCCAAGGGGACAGAGGCACACACAGGGCACAGGTAGTGAATCAGGCTCTAACGAGCCACATGCTGCTTGTTGAGAGTTGTGAGCAGCTCAGAAGCTGCACAGTGAGAAGTGCTGCCTCGGGGTAAGTCACTCCTACGCGTAAGGAGTCAGGGCCTCTGAGGGCTGTGCTCATGTTGCCTCATTTCTTTGTGCGAGGTAGGATTTCTTTATTTAATTATTTTTCTTCTTATGCTATATTCAGTTCCAGATCAAATACTTGGGGCCATTTTGCATGAATGCAAATTTCATCATGGGACACCCATTTCAGTTAATTATTTCTTTAAGTCAATGATAGCAATGAGGATAAAGAGGAAGAGAAAAAAATAATTTATTTTATGCTTATTATGTGCTAGAAACTCTCCATGCATTATCCCCTTGGAGGCTCCTGCCACTGAAGCCAGCGTTATTTCTATCCCCACTATGTAGATGTCTAATGGATAGAGAGATAGAGCTCAGATCTGCATTTGTGACTGTCATGGAGAGCCAGGGCTGAGAGTTTACCAAAAAGTCAGCATTTGTAGCTCACAGATCACTTCTGTAGATCTCTCTTACCTCAAATCGACATAGCAGAAGGGCTGTCACTCCCCCCAAATGTTCCTCGCTATGCAGCTGCTTACTGCCCTTCATTTCATTGATCACTTTTAATAGAAGGAAACAGATAATTCACTAATCAGGCAAGACATCAATTAGCGCAGACAGCATGTAGCTGACTATTCAATTTATTTAAGGATGTCTGCAAAAATGTTACCCAGTATCAAGACATTACATAAGTAATACCACCTCTAGCGAGGGTGCATTTCTTAACTGGGGTTCTAGTTATTGAAGCCACTCATCTAAGGGGAACAGAGCTGCCCTCACTCTCAGAAACTGATCATTGAGGCAGGGGAAGCTGGGTGTTAAGTGAAAGGAAAAGGCGTATCCTGCTTCCTTCTCATCCCCTCGCCCCCATCCATGGCACAGTTGACAAGCTGAATAGCTCCTGGGGGTGAGTTGATCAGCAGGAGTGAGTGGAGAAAGCTGAGGCAGGCAGTTCTCCCAAATTAGCCCGACGCCAGTCTCCACTCGCTGGCACTTTGACACCGCCATCAGGACGCGAGCTTTATTCCGGTGGCACTTTGGCAGGATACCATTTCACGAGAAGCTCCAGCTCAGGGAGGGAGAACAGGCCTGTTATTACCAGATGCTTTAAATTCATGGGCCTTGCAAATGGAGAGACGTGTTTGTCAAGGAGTTCACATACAAAGAAACACTTGGTGTTGACTTTTTGTGTGGGTGAAACTCACTTAACCCTCCGAGATCCCACATTTCAGCTAAGAAAGTGCAGTGGTTAGCTGGATTCTGAAGAAGAAATGATAAGAGATTATAAATTATCTTCAAAACCCAAATTTACTGGAAAATGTGCAACAGTAATGAGCATTTATAAACACCATCATTTAGTTAGAAAGCTGATGTTGGATTGTACCTATTTGTCATAGGATATCACTGGAAGCCTTTTAAGTAAATTCCTCCAGTTCCAACAGATAATTTGTAGGTTGACACAAATGCTGTGATGTGTTGCAGATGCTGTAAGCCCTTTAATGCTGAGCGTGTGAACATGCCCAGCACCCCTACATGCACACCCTACACACACGTACCCTTGTCTAAGTTCCCAGCACACAGCCATGTGCCATGGACTGCAGAGTAAGAAAGTGAAACCCACAGGATGTGAAGTGGGGGTATCAGTTCATACGTATAGCATGAGAAATTAGTCTCGCTGCTTTAGAGTCACACACATCCTTTGAAAGCAAGAAATCGACTTTTAATCAAACTCAACTTAGCAAACTTTACCTAAGACACATGTAATGATGACCATTATTGAGGGCTAATTAGCCATAATTAGAAAGTAATTCATACTATGATTAGAGTTTTTATTACTGTTTCATCATTGTAATATGCTCTTCCAGTATTTGAAATCAATACGAATGCCACCAGGCAGTTTTGAAATTTTGTACCACTGCACCCCAGGAAGCATTCACTATAGAATATTTTTAACTTTTAGAGGGAAACACAGAGATATTGAGTATCTGTCAGATACCCCCAAAAGCTATCAGCTTGAGGTTGTTCAAAGTTTCAATATTAGATGGTGCTGTTTTCCTTCCAGTGACATTATGTCTTTGAAAAACTAGGTTTTCAGCAGCTCCTCTGAGCCGGCTCGACATGAACCTCAGCGTACGTACACTGTGGAACAGGAGCCGAGGTTCACAATGTCCCGTCTGAGGTCACAGTTTGAGAATCTGCGGATAACCACACATATCTCATCTGCATGTAATATTGGATAAGAATGAAATAAAAATGTTTTTTTCTCCTTATGTATATTTTTAAATGGCCACTGAGTTGTTAGGACATAAATATACATTAAATTATTTGGACCAAACCACTTACTGGAACTGTTATACATTTCTTGTGGCCTGGGAATGAATGCTGTTACAAACCTTGCTGAGGTGCTAAGAACTCCATGAACCAAAAAAGTTTCAGAACCTCCCTGTTGTAAACAGTTCTCCCCCACCTTTCTCTCTCTCTCCATCTCTCTTTCTCTTTCATGCACACATACATCACACACACGTGCACATACACACTGAGAAATTTTTTTCCTTTTTCCCATCTAGTATATATTTACTAACCATCAAATTTGTGCTAAGCATTGAGTCAGGGTCTAGACGGGAAGTGTTAGTGGAATTAACAGTCCCTGTTATAATGAAGCTTAAGCTCTCAGAAGATAGACAGATAAGAAACAAATAAGCAAATAGAAAATACAGTTTCTAAAGAAGGAGAAGAGGTATCTTTCTAGATTTTACTCCCCAGCTTCACTAGCTCCCTTTCCCACTCACTAGGTGACAAAATTATACTTGGCTTCCCTACAGCAAATCCCAAGAGATTCTTATATACGCACCCGTTTACCACCTGAGGAGTAGGCAACATCGTAATTAACACATTCCATTCACAGTGGCATGAGAGAGAACACCCTTGACAAAGAGCTGTGGGTAGATGGGTAGTCTTGAACAAAGGGACAGAGGTATGCTCAAAAGAAGTTTGGGAGTGGCAAGGGAAAAGAGAAAAGAACAGATGGGGACCAACTAGCAATGGGAGGCCATATCCTGAGGCAGGAGCCCTCTGTCCAGTCTGTTACTCTAAGAAGTTAGTAGTTCCAGAACATGTCACTTTCCACCCAGATGCAGTGAGGGCCACAGAATAAGATCCAGAGTCAGGAGGATGCCACTGACAAGAAATATAGGGGCTCCTGTTTACCAGCAATGCTCAAAGGAAAGTTGTGCCCAGGGTGTCCCCTCTCCAGTGTGGCCTCTGCTCCTACTCTTCCCTAGTTCTAGCAGGAAGGGTGCCTCAATACTGCCAACACCAAGGACTAGACCCGCATCATGACTATCGTGACTAGATACCACCACAGTCTACAGCATTACCATAGGTCTACAAGAAGGTACAAGTGCATCCTCCTGACCAGAAACATTAGTCACCAGAGAAATCTCTTGAGAATTCGAGTAACAAGGGGAATTTCTACGAGAATCAAATGCAGTGCTTCTGTGAACGCATCCTTACCCAAAAGGATAGCGGAGTATGTGGAAGAGGGAGTGGCAGAAGAGACCATTAGTGAGAAGAGCAAATGAAGACCTTGACTCTCCCAACAGAGTGCAAGTTTGAGACTAGAATATCTGTCACCATGCTCAGACTTGCCTGTGGACCAGCCATTCACTCTGGTATCATCAAAGGATGGACAGTGCATTCTAAGTGGTAATTTAGAGTCTATGAAGGTTTTCTTGTGAGATTCCTTTTAACAGAGCAGCTCAGGGGAAATAAAACCTACATTTAGAAATTAGGGTTGGAACCTCTCCTATGCCATGGGACTTAGAGCTGTACAACTCACTACTTCCCTTTTCAGCAAGAGGACCAGAGCAATTTGTATGACACAGGGAAAAAGTAGGAATGAAGGAGGAAAAAAAAGGCAATCTGAAAGGTGGTGCGAAGTAAGCTACCTCAAGGTGTACTTGTTGTTTCTGCCTTGCTGGCAGGATGGCTGTAATTATGGAGTAATTTGCCAGCCTCCTTCAGCTCACCAACCTGCTAGGTAGGAGCCATGCTCTCCCCCTCATCAACACATGGTGAGCTATGTCAGCTGTGGCTGGGCTGTCAGACCCTCTCGGCTGTGGGATCTGTCACACAGGAGTGTTCTCTTTCTGTCCTCTCAATCAGAATAGTCCTGCACAAGGAAAGCAGGCTTTCAAAAGAAAAAGGGGAAATTAACACTTGGATTTAGTTATAGAGAAAGGAGTGAAGTTTTTAAAGAGCACTACCCTGTCATCCAGCCCACAGTTCAGCACTAATTGTAGGCTGTCTGGTTTTGTTCCCTACCAGAATTGCTGAAGTCTAGAAATGCACATGACCTCTGACTTCCTCTAGTATAACCCTTTAATTTTAAAGATTTTTAAAGAGAACACATGGAAAAGTCTGGTGTTAGGGAATTAATCAGGAGCCAGATTTTCAGATTCCCAGATTAGGAAATTAGACCCTATTCTGCCAGCCTCAGATGTCTTAGAGTATAGTAAGTTTGGTGTTACAAATATGCTTATACCTTCATAATAATTCTCAAATATTTACCCCAAGGAATTTTTAAGGTTTTTTTTGTTTGTCTGTTTTTGTTTGTTTGTTTGTTTTACATTTCTTTTTAAGGAAAGAAAGGGTGGACTTTAATTTTTATTTACAGGACTCTGAAAGATATGAAATTCACATAGAAATAAGAAACCCTTTCAGAGGACAGACTCTGTATAGTACGTACAGTTAGGAACTGTTCAAGTATAGTTTTGTTGCAAAAAGTGCTACAATTACAAACCACATTTAAAAAGAGTTCTTATTAGAGAAATAGTAAAACACATTTATAACAAACGTCGTACACAGCAACTTTGTGCCTCAGCTATACAACTAAAAGTTAAAAGGCCCAGGAGTCCCATCCTGAACTTGGAAGGTGCAGCCTTCAGGGGTAGTTTCTGGTACTACATTTGGATCCTCCTCTTCCTCTACCAAGAAATACTTCTCAGTCAAGCTTAACAAAGCCTTGTACACAGACTCATTTTCATGGTTTTGTAGAGCTTCAGTTTTATCTAAACCTCTGCATTCTTCAATCATTATGCCAAGTTTGACATTTTCACCTAGTTTCTCGGCAGTCTGAAAGATATTTGAAATGGCATGCAGAATAACCAGAATAATTTTGATATCTTTTGCAGTGAAGAGGTCCATCAGCAGTTCTATAATGCCACAGTGAACGAGGTGTACAATCAGTTCAACTGTTCCACCACTTGTATAGTTGGTCGCAGCCTATACAGCTTCCTTTTGTGTCCTAAAGTCTGCCTTAGAGAGAACACCACCAAGTTGTGGGCCTAGTCCATGATTCACAACTTGCTGTATCTGGTCCTGACGGCCAGCTGTGATGTTTGACGTCGTCCGTCTGGCTTCCTTTTGAATGTTGGTTTGGGGTTTGGTCAGCAGGCTGGGAAAGACAGTAAGTACTTTCATCAATTACAACCCGAGTCTCTTTATCTGTCCCAGTGACAATATTCCCTATGACTCTTAGTGCAGGAGTAACAGTTGGCAATTTGGTAGCTTTCATATGCTTCACAAGTTGGGGCACAACTCCTGCTTTCATAGCCATTTCAACCTGTTCATTTGGACCGTCAGTAAGATAGGAAACAGCCCAGCAGATATCTGCTAATACATCTGGGTCATAGCAAATCTGCTCCACAGCATCTGGGGGGCTGGGGGTAGGATTCTCATTGCGAAGAAGGCTTGAAAGTATCCAGGTGAGATCAGGTGAGTAACCGCGTGATAAGACGACACATTAGGAATAGCTAGAAGAGCCAACAGTGGGTCATCTGCTCCACGCTTGATAATCAAGTGTCGGCAAACTGAGCACCACCTCACTGTTCTCCAGAGCCACACAGCTTGTTCACTATGTGAGCGTGGGGAGACACAACAGGGAAATGAAGGCTGGGATGGCACCTCCATCCACCACAGCCTCGGTCTGTTCCGATGTCCCAGAAACAGTGTTAGTTAGTGGCAAATTAACTGAGTGTGTGGCAAATTCAACTGTCTGGGACTATAATCAGTTCTGCCCAAGAAGGACACCAATTTTGGGATCAAACCAGCCCAGATTATGTTGTCAATGGGGGGCTGTTTTCCTCTAGAAAGTAGTTTCCTGGCAGCTTGCGAAGCTTGGAGCTAGTTTCCATACTGGTGCTATTTATACCCTTGACAGTGTCATCCACAGACCGATTTACAGTGCCTGGTTGTTGTGGTTTTCCTGTGGTGGAGAAGTAGCATCATCAGGAAATGAGCTTACGTTTCTCCTTTTCAGCACCTGGTCATCTTTCTCAGCTTTCCTCGACCCCACGTTAACTTTTATTTGGCGTCATGGCGTCACTTCATTTCTGTACTGTCTTCTCCTTTGCTCTGAAACCTGTAAAGTCAGGCAGCTGGTGAATTAGCATCCTCAGAGGTGGACATGGTTATGAGACAAAGGGAGAAAGCTAGAAAACGGAGAAACAAAACATCCCTGCACAGCTAGCTCAAGCTTCCAGAGGGGCGTGCGGCGCTCAGATCTGGGTCGGCTACCCTGGCAACGTCCACCTGTTTTTGACATTTCTTTTATAAATCTAAGAAGGAGAAATTTTAAGAAATAGAGAAATCCAGACAGAAAAAGTGGCATGAGGCTGTAGAGGAGGGGTTTTGTAATTAATACTAACAATAGTTAACAATTATTTCATGCTTATTCTATACAAGATACTGGAGATAAGTAGACGGTGAAGCAGCTCACAACCTAGCGGAGAAATCATGCATTAATTAGAAAGAAGTGAAGCTGATGTTCGTCTGGGTGTTTTCCACATGTCAGACACATTGAAAGAGTTCTAAATTCATCATCACACTTAATCCTAACAAAAACTTCAAAGTGAATAATATTACCCTTTTTGGTATCATCCCCATTTTACTGGCGCAAAAACAGATCCACATCACCAAACCCTGGGGAGCCTGAAGCCAGACCCCGTTGCCTTAACTACCTACTAAAATGCACTGTGAACACAGCAGGCAACATGCAAATGCTTTAGAGAAGCCACCACACCCACTTCTGCCTTTCAAAGAACTTGATTTGTACCTTAAAACTGCTAACCCTAATCAATCTGGATTAAAGGAAAAAGTGCCCTCTATTAAGATTCGAAGTTGAGAGGAATGATTACTTCCCATTCTGTTCTAAACTATCAAAAAGGACAAAAACCCAGATCTAAAAAACACTGTCTAACACTGGGACAAAACACCCCTCATTCCACTTACGTAGAGCACTCAAAAAAAATTGATGTTACCTTTTTAATAGGCAAACCACTGTGATGATTTATGCCAGTAGTTTCTGTGCTGGCTTGCCCTCTGGCCACTGCACAGTTTGGCCAGTCCTACTTCTTGTCACTGTGCTGTGATATAAATCATTTTGCCAGGAATTTTGCTTTCTTGACTTTGAAGGTGGAGTGACCAGCCTGTTAGATTGCACGGCACCAAGGGGTTTTCTCAGACCCTGACTTACAGGGCTAAAAGCTGGACAGTCTTAGACAATGGTGTCTTCCTACCCATGCTCAGTGCCATGGCTGAGTGTGTGGGGAGCACACATCCCCCACGAGCTTGGGAAGGACCCAGGCTTGCTCACCTCCCGCAACCATCTCTGTTTTCATGGACCCCACTACTGATCACAGGGGGCAAATTTCTCAGTTCTTTTCCTTGGCACAGAGATAGCTCACCGGTGAGCTGAGCCTTCTTTTCTAATGACAAAGCCACTTTGAGCCTCAGCCTGGGCCTGGGCCTTGCGGCAGAGCTGTGCCACCAGTCACTCTGATCATCCCTTCAGTGGCAGCTCTGAGAGCCCGCCGGCCCCAGCCTCAGCTCCATCCCACGGACTGGGGATCTGAGGTCAAGTCCCAGGCTCAGTGGCCTGAGCAGGCCATTCTGCCACACCAGCTCTGCAGCTGCTGCTTCCTGTTATGAAGATTTGCAGTCAGAAAATTCCCTCCCAGAATTCTAAACCCCAGATCTGCACAGCATCCTTCCTCCCAGCCTTCCTTTTCCACTAGGCCCCTTTAGTGGTGCCGTCCCTCGCACTGCCACCAGGGAGCCAGGAGCAGGGAGGTGAGCCTGGGCCAGCGGTCTCCATCCCACGCTCACCTCCTCTCTCGACTCGCAGCACCAGAAGGCTTTGGACTTCCCCCATGGAAACTTTCCTTACATCACATTCTACATGACTCTGCGGAGAGCTGGCATGTGAGGGAAGCTCATGGAATTAGAAAACCCTACGCTTAACGGAGCTTGCTGCTCTAAGCTAAGTAATGGCTCCCTGTGCCAGGGGACTCTGCCTGAAACTATAAATGCCAGTTGCTTTGTTGGATAAGGAGTTACTAAGCAACTTGCTAAATACATCAGCAATACTTTCAAAAATATTAACCTCATTATACTTTTTAGTTGTCTCAATTCGATTCTGGCTTTCTAACTTTTCTTCCACTATTTTTTACCATTATGATAGCAAAGAAATGTATGGTGATGCTGCCTTTGCCAGACTGGGACAAGGAGAGCCTGGCTCCTGAAGGAAGGTGACATGTAAAAGATTATCTTCCCCCCACCCTGCCAGCAACTATTGACCTATTAAAACAGCAAGTGAAACGTGTCTACACAACCCATTCAGAAGGGTTATTTAAATTAATTTCCTGAAAAGACTTTTTTTTGTTTTTGGTCACATGAAAATAACCTAAGTTTTATCTTTATCTTCACATATGATAAGACATCTATATTCTCACTGAAAATTTCCATTTTTAGATACACAACTGTACCTCATGGTGGATTTTCCCGGAGAGTGTTTGACATAGAATCATACACTATTAGAGCTAACTAGGTCCTAAGAGATCATATATTACAGTGTTTAATAAAAACATTAAGACTATTCTTTAGAGCACACAGCAGAATTGAGTGGAGGAATTTCCCATAAGCTCCTGCATCCCATGTGCTCAGCTTCCCCACTGCTGACACCCCCCAGCAGAGCGGTCCCTTGGTTACAATCACTGAGCTTGTCCCCATGTTGGGGTTCCCTCTCTGTGGTGTCCAGGCTGTGGATCCGGGTAGGTGGATGCTGGTTCCACCCTCACTGACTCACACAGGGTGTCTTCACAGCCTTAACAGTGCTCTGTGCCCTCCCCATTCATCTCCCTCTCCCCCAACTCTTTGGCAACCACTGGTCTTTTTACTGTCTTCACAGTTTTTCCTTTTCCAGAATATCATATGGTTGAAATCACTCAGGATGTAGCCTCTTCAAACTGGCTTCCTTCACTCAGTAGTAATAGCACCGAGTTTCCCCCACCCTCTCGGGGCTGGATAGCTCCTGAAAAGGCAAGTATGCAACTGGTGTGTACTGGCTTTTACATCAGACGGTGGCGTGGCCACTTCAGGAAGCAATTTGGAGGTTTCTTACAAAAGTAAACCAAATGATCAGCAAATTATATTCCTTGGTATTTATCCAAAGAGTTGAAAACTTAAATTCACACAAAAACACACATGTGAAGGTTGATGTCACCTTTGCTCAAAATTGCCAAAACTTAGAAGCAACCAAGTTGTCTGTCGGTAGCTGAATGAGTAAATAAACATGGTCCGCCCACACAATGGAGTATTATTCAGAGCTTTCAAAATATTTTTAAACCAATAGAATTATGAAATATTTACGTTCCTCAAAAATAAATTTTGCTCAAAAACTCAGTATTGAAAATTGATGGTATTCTGTAATTCAGACCAGGGTAGATCCTTGCAGCCTAACCCTCAGCGATTTCTGATCTCCAGGCCTACCAGGATATCAAAGTGTCCTGGTGCAAAGTACTCATGACCACCATTAAAGACCAGCAAAGCCTAAGTCAGGAGTTACCTCATGCTCAAGATCATGTGGCAGGTTTAGATTATTGAGTTTCTTCACTATTTCTTGTTTGCCCTCACACGCACACACATGTCTGTGGGGGTAAACAAGAAATATGTTAACATATATTTTTAGTAGTAGAAATCTCACTATGTTGCCCAGGCTGGACTTTAACTCCTGAGCTCATGAGATCTTCCTGCTTCAGCCTCCCGAGTAGTTGGGACTGCAGACACATGCCACCATGTCCAGCTCACATATTTTAGACAAAGGTTTTGTGTATTTATTAAAGATATTTTTAGTTGTATGCCTATTTAAATGTCTTTAAGTTATCTTGGGAACTGACTTTTTTAGTGGTTGAAAAAAAATACAGCAAGAAAATAATTCAATTTTCAAAACTTCAATACTCAGAAAAAGTTATCGAACAAAATGCAGCTGTTCTATTTACCAGCACCTCTTTGAACAGGGACTTCAAGGATTCAGTTAAATCCTGAAACCTGCCAAATGTGTCTCAAGAGAAATTTCGGGAGACAATTCAGTCCAGAAAGATACTCTCCTGCTTCAGCAAATCACTATTTAACACAAAACAAGTAGGATAAGAAGTGGAGGTTGAAACAGTAATACCAGGGTAAAGAAAGAAAAGTGTTACGCAGATTGTCCACATCACAAAATGCAGAGAGCCTTGGGGCTTTGGGTTTTTCCCTTTTGCCAAGTCTAATTTCTAAGATTTGAATATCCAGTAAGTCATCTTATACTTTGGAGGACTCTGTGCAGATGTTTAAGCTTCGGGAAGTATGAGTTGTTTAAAGCCACCAAAGATTGATTTCATGTTTTTCCCTTGCAGCATTTTGATGTGGACTTGGCAGAGAATGAGGTTCCTGTGCTAATTTCCTCTTGCTCTATGTAATTAGTCAGCATTTTAAATGAGGTAACGGGACATAATTGCCTACTGACCATTGCAGCCCATTTGTTTATGACACACCCTCTGAGCTTTTAGATGCACAATGCTATTACCTACCTCTTCATTTGCGTTGCTGTCTCTTTCCACTTCTTTAATTTCTCCAGTTCTCTCCTCAAACCTCACTTCCTTTGTGGGCAATGCAAGTAGGCTCTTTCCTTCCAGCTGGCAAGGCATTAAGGAGGTCTGAGGGGGTGTACAAGAGTGACTTACACACTCCCCAGAGGCCAATTACATGCGGAATCCTCCTGATCTGCCCTGAGCCGGGGAGTGGGGCTTCCCTCACAGCCTATTGTGCTAGCTCTGAGCCACCTGATCAGCCGGGTCCTACCCAATATTTAAATCAGGGCGTCACCAGTCCCAGGCCCACGTCAGGGCCTCTAGGTAACACTGGGGAATAAATTAACATTCTACTGTTGTTCCAAAGCCACATGGACACCATTATTTGAAACCCATCAGCAATAAAGGAGGCTGTTATGCAAGTCCCAAGAAGAAAGGGGTGGAAATAGCATCGTGCAATTGTGTGCTATTGCTCTGTCTTCATACAGAAATTAGCATGTTGCCTTTATTAGTTTGGTGGTGATTACAGTTTAATATGGCATCACATTATGTAGCTAGTAGTCTAGTTTTACTGTAAAACTTTCTTTTAGGATATCAAATACAGCAAAAAAAAAAGGGGGGGGGGAAGGAAAGAAAAAGAAAGAAAAAAATATGTGCAGACTTTTATTCATATGTTGGCTAGATTTATAATCCTAACCACCAAAAAGCTAGCGTAAGTGGTCAAGCTAGTCTAGAAGAACACTGCGTAACAAAGCAATGACAGAAAAGGGAAGATACGGGGAAATGACTAATAGGCAAGTTAGCAGACATCAAACAAACTGGCTCCCAGGAAGAATTATTTGAGAAAATATGTTTCAGAATCAATAGCAATGCACTTTATAGAATTTTGGAAAGCAAAGAAGACTTTGAATTTATTGAGGACAAATCTTGGCAGGATATCATGATGAAATGCTTTCATTTTATAGCAAAAAAATGCATATCTGTGTTGAGATTTTCTGCATTCTTTTTGGTTATTTTTTTAGGCCAATTTGTGATATTGCTACTAAAATTGTGTAGTGAATTTCCACAATAATTTTCATAGTCCTTTACATTCAGAGTACACATCTATTATGTAATTACATTTATCTGTATATCAGCCATTTTACTTTTCACTACTTTTACAACTTGTGCTATAGAGTCCTGAAATGACCACAAGGGAGGAGGGAGGAAAATCACACCCTTTAAGCAACTTAAACAGCTTTTTAAATTAGGCAACAAAATTTTTTTTAGACAAACTATATTGTCATTCTTTTCTCTTGAAAAACTATGTGTATAATAATATGTGAAATAATACTCAAATGGTTACTATTTTAGAAGACTAAAATCAGAAAGAATGATTTTTCATTCTACAATAAAGGGGAAATACACAGTTAATATAACGTCTCAAATTTGGGAACATTTCTTTAAATTGTTTGCTATTTTAAGAGAATCAGAGTAATCAAATCTTAATGTTGGTTTCAGAGTTATTTTGTATCTTTTTTTAGAGAGGGAGTTTTAAAATTGCATAGGCATCTTAAATTTTTATCTATATAGCCCAGATTAAGTAGAAATAGCAAGTAAATCTGCCAATAATAAAAATTAGCAGAATTATTTCAAAAGTATTTTTTAAATAGTTGCAATTTATGACATATAAGAAAATCCTTAACTATATGACTCACGTCAGTTTGAATTTCTGTTCAAAAGTACTTAGTTGTATATTGTCACAACTTATGTCTTTAAAACAGATAGTTATTTAATATATAATGAGTTCAGTGAACTGATTTTAAAAATGGTGTGTCAATAATGAATAAACAAGTATATGAAAGGAAGTAATAGAAATTAATGATAAATGTGAAAAAATTTCAGCCTTACTAGTGGTCTATAAATGCAAAAACATCAAATAAGATATTTATAACTTAATCAAATGTGCAAAGACTGGGCGGTGCCTGTGGCTCAAAGGAGTAGGGTGCCAGCACCATATACTAGAGGTGGCGGGTTCAAACCCAGCCCTGGCCAAAAACTACAAAAAAAAATTTTTGCAAAGACTTACAAATAAAAAAGCTGATTTGGGCAGTGACACAAGTATGCACAGTAAAGTGATAATGTGAATAAGCACATTATTTCTGGAAAGCAATTTGACAATGTATACCATCACAGGCAGTAAAACTTTTTGAATGCTTAGCTAATTCTGCTTCTTGGATGACATATTAAGGAAATAATGCACAATTCAGTGAACAACATATATACACTGCAATTTTTATTACATATCATTAACATAATCAAAATATTAATGCTTAATTGTGTGGCAGTAGGTTAGTAGCTAAGTAAATTATGTTGTATAATATTTAACATCATGCAACTATCAAAATCAATTGCCAAGACATTTTTGTAGAATAGGAAAATGCATATAACATGATCTCAAACTTTAAATGAAAAATTTGAAATTGGGTATACAGATGTATTCCAACCAATTTTTTAAATTATATGTATGTCTGGGATATTAGCTCTTGGAAAACAGCCCCATGCCCTGAGGAAGCCCAAAAAAATTTCATAGGAAGGCCAGCAGAGAGAACTCACTCACTTGCCCCATAGCTCCAGAGGGGGGGCTAAGTCTTATGCAGCCATCCCCATCAAGGTGCCAGACCTCTGAGGAAAGCTGCCCCAGCCTTCCTGAACAGCCACTTGCCAACAGAGTGTCACCAGGTGACCTCAGGAAATGCCATGTGAAAAGAGAAAAGTGCCCACTGAGCCCTGCCAGACCCACAGTCATGAAATACGCTAAAATGTTTGTTCGTCTGCTAGAATGGAGAGACAAAGCTATATAGATAAAGACGTAGACGTGGATATCGATAAATAAAGCTAGGTAGACATGAGTCTAAAGTAAATGATTAGAAGGAAATACTCTAAAATACTAATAGTGGTTATCTTCCTATTACCTATAATTTTCATACTCTCGTACTTAGCAAGTTTCCAAGATAAACATGTAGTGCTTTTTCTTTTCAAAATGTTATTTTATAGAAACATGCATTGATCATTATTTCTTAAAATAAAATTCATCTTTAACATAATATATCCACAGATGAATGGTAAAAAAGCTCTGGATTAAATTACCTGCTTTGAGATTTAAATAATTTAAATGACTAAAGTTATTCAAATGTAAAAAAGAAACTACTTTTCTTAAATGTTTACTACTTAGGTTCCTTTAATGACCCTAAGCAAAGGCAGACAATAACACAGGGCCACATTTTCCAGGGATCACACTGGGCTCTCCCATCTTCAGTGATGATAATATACTCACATACCATAAGCTACCTCTGGGCTGGTCAACCAGATCATTACCCATCAGTTTATGCACGTTTCCAGTTTTGTTCATCAGTTTCATTTTAGATTCCCAGGATGCGAATTAATTGCAGGTGTCTGCTCCAAGCAGGAGGGCAGTCTTTAAATTATACCTGTCACTGCGTCACTCGCAGAGTGTCACATCCTGTTATGTTTCCTCCTGCCATAAACCAGCCTAACACAACACGACACCAGGAAAAAGCATTGACATAGTGCAAGATGTTGAAAAATAAACACTACAGTTTAGCAGATAATATGGTACAGATATTTTGAGTTATCTGAATTTTTTTTGAGCAACTTGGTTAACCTTACTGAGTCTAGTTCTGAAAATGCTGATAGCAAAATTGTTTGTAGTTGGTCCCAGGAGACTTCAACTTGGGTTTGGCAGTTAAAAAACGTTAAATGATAGCATGGAGTGGCAGAACATTTACATTTATTCATGTGGCATTTGAAAAATCTGATGCTGCAAATAAACTATCAGAAAATTACAGAGAATGTTCACTGATAATGGAATAATGGTTGTGGTTTCATGGGACAAGAGCACTAATGTAGACAGAATACGGTTTCAATGAGCCATATAAGCAACAGTCAAGATTTGCAAATCAAATGCTCACAACAGCCAGGGTCAAGGTAAACAAATGAAGGAAGAAGGCCGGGCTTGAGCAGTGATGACCACAGTGGTGCAGGCCTCACACTCAGGGTGCAGTTCCAGCCAATTGTTGCCTCACAGAAAAAATGTGAACCTGGTGTCTCTAGATGAGCCTGCTTTTCAAGAAAAGAGGTAATCCACATTTTTGCATGTGTGAAATATATTAATTTTTAAATGTCCATAACTTTTTCCTACTTTTAAAGCATGACACAGGTGAAACATACTTCTGTGCAGAGAGAGCCAGCCAGACTAAAGCATCTCCCTGGGCCACAGTCTTAAGTGTTAACACCCCCGACAGTTAGGTGTTCCTGGTGGACTCAGGGAGCTCCCCTATTCAAAAGTCAGTGTTATGTAAGTTAGAGAGAAGTCCACCTTCCAGGAAAATTTCTCTTCATGCTCTATGATTTTCAGTATGTTCAAGTCTGCTTCTGATACAGAATATTAACGTAAATAAAGCTTGAACGTTCCTCTTGAAGAGTCTAAGATTCCTCTAAAATGAAATTTTTTTATATGCATGTTCCAAAGCATGCTATAAACTCAGAATTCCCAGCTAAAGTTTATAATAACTTCCACTAATTCCACTGAGGGGCACTGGGGACATGAACCCTAGGAAGGGGGAAGGGTAGTTTAATTGAACTCACAGAAATTTTGAATTATAATTTTTAAGCCTAATTTTTTTTTATTTCAGATTAATGTGAGGGTACAAACAACTAGGTTACAATATTTGCATTTGTTAGGTAGAGTCCCTCTTGCAGTTGTGTCCCACACCCAGGATGTGTGCCATATACCCTTACACTGAGCCCATTAAATGAGGGCACACCAATATCCCTCCTTCCTCTCCCCCTTCCCCCCAACTTGAATTGAATTGAGTTCTTCTCTTATGTGAGTGTGTATTAGGTCATCTACTGTTTAAGTTCAGTTTTTGAAATTTCAAACGAAGACAGCATAGTTTTGCTGACTGCAATTACAATGACATTTACTGATGAACTCTAACTTACCAAGTACAGTCACAATGATACCTCAGTCAACAATGCAGGGTGTGCATTATGGTGGTCTCAGAAGACTGTACTAGAGCTGAAAAGCTTCTGTGGCTCAGTGATGCCATAACTACCATGATATGGTAGCATTATGTGTGACTCACGTGTGTGCAGAGATCCCGATGCAAACCTGCTGCAGGCCAGCCATGTGAGAGCACAACAGGTGTGTCACCCCAAGTACACAATGCTCCATCATGCTAATGGAGGACTGTGTGGCTGGTTTGCGTAGTTACTGTACTATATGTTTTATCTCTATTTTAGAGTGCACTCCTACTTACAGAAAGTAAAGTTAACCGTGAAAGCCTCAGGCAGGGCCTTCAGGAGGTGTTCCAGGAGAAGGCATTGTTGTCACAGGAGATGACAGCTCCATGCGTGTTATTGCCCTGAAGACCTCCCAGAGGGACAGACGTGGAGCTGGAAGACAGTGATCTTGATGATCCTGACCCTGGGTAGGCCTAGGCTCATGTGTCTGTGTGTGTTTGTGTCTTAATTTTCAACAAAACAGTATGAGAGGCAAAAAGTAAAATTAAAAATCTTAAAAATAGAAAAAACTTTTAGAATAAGGATATAAAGAAAAAAATTGTACAGCTATCAAATGTGTCTATGTTTTAAGCTAAATCTTATTGTAAGGGTCAGAAATTTTTTTAAAAATTTAAAAGTTTATAAAGCAAAAAAGTTATAAGAAAGTAAAGTTAACATATTATAGAAGAAAGAAAACCGTTTTTAATAAACCGAGTAGCCTCTGTGTACAGTGTTTGTATGTGTACAGTAGGATGCAGCAGGGCCCCAGCCTTCACATCACTTGCCCTCACTCACTAACTCACCCAGAGCAAATTCCTGTCCCACAAGCTCCATTCATGGTAGGTGCCCTAAACATTTGTGCCATTTTTTATCTTTTATACTATTCTTTTACTGTTTGTTTTCTATGTTTAGATATGTTTTTCTTTTCTTCTATTTTAGTAGAGATGAGGTCTCACTCTTCCTCAAGCTAGTCTTGAACTCCTGAGCTCAAGCAATCCTCTAGCTTCAGCCTCCCAGAGTGCTGGGATTACAGGTGGGAGCCACCATGCCTGGCCTGTTTACATATGTTTAAATGCACAAATACTTGCCATTGTAACACAATGTTGTAGGCCCTGGTAACACTACAGTATTCAATGAAATGACAGATTTGTAGCCTAGGAGTGGTAGGTTATATACTATGTAACCTAGGTGTGTAGGAAGCTATATTGTTTGAGTTTGTATAAGCGCTCTCTGTGGTGTTGGTACAATGATAAAATCATTTCTCGGTTGTCCCCATTGCTAAGGGAGGTATGACTCTACAGTGCTAAAGACCAGCTATACAAAAACCAGCAAAGCCTCATTTTTCCCTCTAGTGGAAGGGGGTGCTGCATGAACAAATCATTGTAATGTAGTAGTGATTCCTACTATAAAACAGAGAAGGATCAAGTAGATGTCCCAACAGGAGAGGGATCAAATGCAACTGGGTGTGGAGAAGAAAAAAGGTTTGCAGAAAAAGAGCATTTGAGCTGTCTGAGCCTGAGGATGGAGACAGCATGGCCCCAGGACCAGGAGTGACGGAATACGAATAGCACATTGGGGGTAGAAGGAACTTGGAAAGGGAAGAGCAGCAAGGGAAGTACGAGCTGATCATTGCACTGTTCTAGAAAAATCACCGAGGATGGGACCCAGAGGCAGGGAAATGAGATAAGATCTGTGTCAAAACCATGAAAAAACTATGAAAGCCTAATATTTTTATTAAGAAAAATAAGTAAAGGATAAATTACAGTTCTTGCACATACTATATATAACATCATTATACTTTCTGTTTTTCTTTTTAACTTTTCAGAACAATCATGTATAATGTGTCTAAATTGCCACAAAATAGAATGTTACAAACAATAGACCATTATCCTAAGTGAAGTATCTAAAAGGATGGAGAAACAAACACCACATGTACTCACTATTAAATTGGAACTAACCAACGAGGTACATGTGCCCACAGGAAAGTAAAACTCAGTGGAAATCACAGGAGAGAGGGGTCAGGGAGGAGGGGGGAAGCCTCCTCTCAAATTTATTGCAGGTGGCAGAGTATAAATGTGTTGTGTGCTTGACTCAGCTGGCAGAGCCAGAGCTCTACAGGGAGGACAAGGCCTGGGGGCAAGGAGGTAGGCAGGGAAAAAGAAGGGGTCAGTGAGAGGATGCCAGGATGTGTTTGAGGCTGGGCGCTGCTACACATGACTCATTTCACCAGTTTTCATTCTCAGTTTCATTCTGTTTCACCAGTTTTCATTCTGCCTCAAGAGTTTCCCCTCAGCTTCCCTTGGCCTCAGAGAGGCTTCTTCTAGTCA
The DNA here is from genome assembly GCF_000181295.1 of Otolemur garnettii. Classification (NCBI taxonomy): domain Eukaryota; kingdom Metazoa; phylum Chordata; class Mammalia; order Primates; family Galagidae; genus Otolemur; species Otolemur garnettii. The sequence continues at coordinate 26,528,848 of NW_003852412.1, forward strand.
CACAGCTTGTTCCTTCTCTTCCTTTATGTCTCACTCAAATGTCACCGTGTGAGGAAGCCTCCACTCAATGTCACCGTGTGAGGAAGCCGCCACTCAAATGTTGCCATGTGAGGAAGCCTCCACTCAAATGTCACCATGTGAGGAGGCCTCCACTCAATGTCACCATGTGAGAAAGCCTCCACTCAAATATCACAACGTGAGGAAGCCTCCACTCAAATGT